>NC_134865.1:47844067-48184067 GCF_049852395.1 Peromyscus maniculatus bairdii | reverse complement strand
AGGAAGGAGGAGCTGGAAGCCGCTGGCCACACCCCTCCCACAATCAGGATAAATGCAAGCTAAGCACTCAGCTCACTTCCTTCACTTAATACAGTCTAGGCACCCCTGCCTAAAAAATAGCCCTATCATACATCAGCCAGTCCAGCTGACCCCTACGGGCATGCGCAGACACCCATCTCCCAGGTAACTCCGCTTTTGCCAAGCTGACAACACAAACAAACCCATCACAGAAGTCACCTCCACCAGTGACAGGAGATGACAGGGAGTAAATGCTCTAAGAGACAGGTCCCCTCAGCCTAAGAGAGAGACATCAAAGGGACATCCTGAGCCTTCTAAAGAGATTGGGGCTGTCCTTGGAGAGGGCAGAGAGCTACCTCTGGGACCCAGGAAAATGGAACCTGTGCTTTCAAAGGCTAGTTCTGGAGGCTGGGGGTATCGCTGCCTTGGTAGAGCGCCCGTCTTATGTGCATGATGCCTTGGATTTCAATCCCCAGCACTGTCCCTGACCCCCAAACAGCAAATTGTTGTGCTGAAAGACAATGAAGCCGTTTTCTTCCTAAGAGATTAAGGGAAGTGCGACAAGATGGATGGAAGAGAAGCAGCGGCTGGACTAACGGACGAAGCTGCTCAGTCACGGGGGCTCCAGTGGAGGGGGGAGAAGGGGAGGGGATGGAGACGGCTGAGACAGCAAAGCCCTCCATCACCAAGATGCCAGGAGAGGAGGAGGCAAAGCTTGAGAGGCGAGGTTACCGACTCCATTCTAGACGATCCTGAAGTCCCTGACGAACATTTGTGATACCCACCAGTCAGGGGTAGACTAAGGAGACCCGGGGAAAGACTTTGATGGGGAAACGTAGGCACAACCATAAACACGTGAATAAATAGTCTTAAAGGTATAAAACTGCGTGCTAAGGATGGATGAAAGTGGTGAAAATGTAGACTATCCCATCCAAAAACTAAAACATTTAGGAAAAGAGAGGAAGATGGGGAAATTTGTGAAGGATAGTAAACTATAGCTCCCTTTCAGTACACATATATGTGTGTATATATCTGTTTTATATATATCTGCTACATATATATATATATCATATATAGTTATCTGTATGTCTGTGCAAGGGAGAGTACCACTGTGAGAGCCACAGAAATTGACAGTCAAAAAGAAAAGAGGACTCAGAGCTATCCACTACACAAATCCAATCAAAGATGCTGCAGACCAAAAAGACATCATCAGCTTGGCCACCAAGATCCTGTATGTCTCAACTGCTCATTTTCACAAGGCTCTGCTTTTGAGGACGAGGTATCCTGACAAACACACATCTGTACTACAGCAATAGTTGAGACAGTTATGACCAGTCTCAGGAGCAGGGGATCCCCAGGTATCACAAGTGAAACACGAGACAAGAACTGTAGCTGAGATTCCTCACTTCAGATGGGCAAGAAGCACAGGGTCCAGTTAGAGCCCCGACCACAAGTGTCGAGTCCGTAGGTATGAGCAGACTAACATGATTTCCACGGCACAGCCAATCCCAGGCCGTGAACTGACACCGTGGTTACCCAGCAAACACAGAGGCAAACAGCAGTGGCCGTGGGGTGCCTTTACCTCATGTTCCTTGGCGAGGCCCCTGGTCTTCCCCCGGCGGATAAGTTTCTTCTCTTTGTTGATTTGCTTTTCAAGTTTTGCAATATTGTCTCGAAGCTTTCCTTCTTCCATGTCTATTTTTAGTTGTTGGATATACAAAGAGATTTCATGATGGAGAGGCTGCAAACAACAAAGGGGTGGATTAATCATGAGAAGAGCATAGACTGAGCTCTTTCTCAGGCCAACAAAACGGCCGTAGAAATAAGAGGAAGGAAGCAAAGCTGGCACCCTGAGCTCATTACTCACCCCCATTATCTTTGGGAGAATGTAACAACATTGCAGATCCATTAACCTATTTCTTTCTTTCTAACAACTAAAAACGTGATTTAAACTGTCCAAGATGCTGTTGAGAAAAGACAAGCTACAGATTGAGGGGAATACATTAAAAAGACACATCTGAGCCTAAGGAGACATAAGAAACACATGGACGGGTCCTGGACGGGGTCCTGGAGCAGGCAAAAAGCATTACGAGGGACGGCGTGAATCTGAGGCAGCTCAGGCTTTAGTTAATGACCACCTCCATCCTGGCTCACTCACGGGACAAATCCTGCACTGGAACTCTCTGAACTATCTCTGCCATGGTTCTTTAAAGTGAACACTGCTCTACACTAGAAGCCCATTTATAAAAGGCTTAAATGGTGTGTGTACACCTTGAATCCCAGCACTTGGGAGGCAGCGGCAGAAGGATCTCAGTGAGTCAGGCTTGCCTGGTTTACACAGTGAATTCTAGGCCAGCCAAGGCTGCAGATGAGACCCTGTCTCAAAAACAAACCAAAAATAAATTTTCAGGAAAACCATTAATAGATTTTAATTCAATTACATAGACATCCCTTGATCCAGAATCCCCTCCTCACTGGAGATACTAAAATCTGAGGACGCTCAGGTCCCTTATGGAAAGTGGTATGGCATTTGCATATTACCTCACACCCTCTAATACACTGCAAGTCCTCTCCAGATTATATATGAGGTTTAATATAAATAAATGCTATGCAAAAGCTGCTATTCTGTATTGTTTAGTGAATCCTGCACAGATGGGGGAAAGGCTGTACACCTTCAGAAGAGATACAAGACTTTTTTCAAATTTTTTTTCAAAAAAATATCTTTGACTCACCGTTGTTTGAACGCATGGACACAGAACCCAAAAATATGGAGAGCTGACTATACTGATTAGACGCATACATATATTCATAATAATCATTTACGGAATATATCCTCTGTGACTTATGTAAATCTTTGTAACAATCTTACCAGTCAAATTGTGTTATCCCCATTTAACCAGTGAGGTTCCTAAAAGTTTAGTAACCTGCCTGGGGTCACACCTTCATCTCCACCAAGCCTCTCCCTGTTTCTCTAGGGAAATCCGCCTGGACACATGCTTTACTATATTATCTCAGTCAGGATCCGGCCAGGAAATTAGAAACATGCTCAACTTTTCATTCTGGGGATATTAAATGGCTCCAGGCATGGAAGTTCAGACTAGTCAAACGAAGAAGAGAAAAGTGACCTAGAGAACAGGAAGGGGAGAAAGCTGCTCCACCCCAGGCTTGAGGCTTTGGTTGAGACCAGGGAAGAGGGAGCCATGGAGACCATGATGCTGGAGAATAATACATGCTGCTGCTGAGACATTGTGGCGAGACAGAGAAAGAACAGAGGCTCTCCTCTTCTTCCTCCAGTTGCATCAGATATAGGAAGTATTATCCCAGGCTGAGGCAGACCCCACTTAGGGCAGAGCCTGAGAAGCAGCCCCTCTAACTGTATCACAGAGTAGACAGAGGAAGCCTGGAATGACTCTGCTGATGAACAGGCCCTGCACCAGAGCCCTGAGCCCAAGGCCCACCATGCTGCTCTTACCTCCCACTTGGCACACACATCTCGACGCTGCTCTTCCAGGTGCTCCGCATCACCTGGGACATTACGCTGCAGTTCTTCCACAGCTTGCAGATACTTGGCCAGACTGTTGGTGTTAAAAATTCCCAACGCTTCCTGGAAAAAGAAAATCATGGAAATCTGATCATAGTGCCAGATTCTTTGAGTTCCTTTGGTATGTCTTTAGCGGGGAGAAGCAGAAGGGGAGTTGATGGTAATAATCTGAAATTTTACAGGAGGTATTTTTTTTTTTTTGGTAAGTTGAAGTTGGTGACCTATTTCTGTATCTTGAGTTCCTTCAAAAAGATAACAAAATATGTTTTATTGAAAGGTCTTTACCTACTCAATATTCAAAAATGATAAAAATTAGTATACAAGACGGTAAAAATTTACTGTAGGATTTATGTGGCAAATATTTAATACTGTGCATGAGCAATTTTATGTATCCAGGAGGCACCATTACCTCATCATCGACTCAAAGGCTTGCCCAAGGCCAGTCTACAGACAGACAGCCCCACCCCAGGGAAAGAGCTTGGGTGAACAGCCCGGTGCAGACTGGCTGGACCTGCAGATACTCCTCCCCTGGCAGGCTCTCTGAGAGCAGAAACCTGGCTTAGGTAATCAGTGAATGACAGAACAAAAAAAAAAATAGATTGGGAAGTTTGTGAGAAGGGCTGAAAACCCACAGGAAAAGGAAGGATTCTGGAGAAGGAAATTACACAGGGTAGAAGCTCATTCATTCACACAATACACATTTATTAAGCACCTACTGTAGACACAACACAATGCAGAACCCCAGGGCCCTTCTGTCCATGGCTTCTTTGGTAACAGCTATATTTGTGAGCTGACAAACACACTCATGTCAGTGTGGGCTTCCACTACCTTCCCATCAATGGAGGGTATCAGGGTAGGATCCAACTAGGCATGGTCTTACTTGTATGATGAAAATGTATCTTCACTAAATGGCCCAGTCCAAAACAGAGGATCTGTAGTCTCAAATTCCAGACTGTCAGGGAGAAGAAAACGGGACAAAAGCTGATGTCCTTCCCTCGCCTAGGAACCTCAGCTTTTTTTTTTTTCTTTTTTCATTAATTTTTTATTTATGCATAGGTGTGTTTGTATGTGACCATATGCATGCCTGTGAAGGGCAGAAGAGAGCATTAGATCCCCTGAAACTGGAATTGCAAGCAATTGTGAGCTGCCCAATGAGTGTCCTGGGGACCAATGCAGGGTCCTCTGCAAAAACAGATACACTTAACCAGGGAGCCATCTCTCCAGCCTATTTCTTCTTTATAAGCCCACATACGGGACTCTTCTGAAATCCTCTTCAACAATTGATTGATTGATTGATTTATTGATTGATTGACTTCTTGCTTTTCTGAAGTAGATTCTAATGTAGCTCAGGCTAGCCTCCAGAGGCTATGTAGTGAAAGACGACTGAGAACTCCTGATGCTTCTGCCTCAGCCTCCTGAGTTCTGAGCTTCTAGGAGTGCAGTATGGGCACTCTGTCCAGGCTCACCCACTCCCTCTCTCTCACACATACATACACGCACACATATAGAGGGGGCACTAGTGAAAAAGAAAGATCAATGGGAGGGAGAAGGGGTGGAGAAAAATATTTTCACGTATGAAAATGTCACAATGAAACTTACTATTGTGCATTATATAGATATGTATATATACATACACACACACACACACACACACACACACACCTAGTAACCAATTAAATAAAGTAAAAAACAAAAACAAAAACAAAAAACAACACCACAACCAAAATGCTGCAACCTCTCTCTACACAAAACAACACTATTGGGTCTTTATGTCACAGGTAAGTATATGTCTATGAAAAACTGTCCCAAAGGAACTTACGAATAGTATTGTTTTACAGTCACAGATTTTAAACTAACCAAGTGCCTGTATGCATCTTTTTTTTTTTTTTTTTTTTTTTTCATTTAAAGCCTCAGGAAATCTGATACCTGGGCTGTGCTGAATTAATTTGCTCATTTTCAAGTAAAAATGCCAGAGACACTAGATTCTCCACCTTGGAATCAGCTGTGTTGTTTGTACTGATCTTCGCTTGCTCGAATACTTACTGTTAACTCTATCAGTATCTGTTAGATACTATATCTAGTCCTGGGAAAACAAGTTAGAGCAACCCTGCATGTCATTCTACACAGGAAACATCCACACGTCAAGCAGCCTGGGTGGCCGATGACGACCGTTCCCCAGGGGAACAAACTTCCCACCTTGTACTTTGAAATGAGTCCACCAGGGCGCTCTCTCTCCCCAAGTAACTGCTGGGCTCTGGTGATGTAGGACTCCAGGTCCTTCCGAGCCTCTTCCACCTTTCGCCTCACGTCTACTTCCGGTGAGCCGTCCCTTAAGTTCTTGCACACCGCAGACAATTCCACCACGATGATCTGCAACGGCAAAAAAATAAAACAACTTCACAAGTGCACAGCTGGACCGACATCTTACTACATCCCTAGGTTTCCAATCTTTTCACTCTACTGGCAGTTTATATTTTACGATTAGCGTGGAAGTATATCATTGAAAACATTTCTATTTTCCAATATGTTCTAAATTATATAGAAATAAAATATAATGTAAAATTAATATTTTACGAACTCTTTCTAGGATTCGGGCCAGGCCTTCCTCCTGGACCACCCATCAACCACTTGGTTCTAAAACAATGAATTCAGTAAGTAAGGAACGTTAACTGGAGACCTGGGCTCCCTCCTTAGCTTCTTGGATCTTTGCCTGAAGCCCAGCTCGGAGGACATTTTGGAAGGACTCCAGGTTCGAAGCACTTTGAACATCCATCTGTAGGGTATCTTCGGTTCTGGCCAGAAGTTCCTCGTACATAGAGCCTTTAGCAATAAGATGCTACAACAAATCAGAGATCACAGTCAATATTCAGATTCTAAACCGTAAGCCAACCTTACATCAGGGAACTGGAAACTTGTATTCTAAAACAAACAAACAAACAAATGTTCTCTTTAGAAGCACATTTTGAGGGCTAGGGATGTGGCTCAGGTGGGAGAGCGCTTGCTTCCCATGCTCGGAGCCGAGTTCCATCAACAGCACCGCCTAACATCAGGGGTGGTGAAGCACAGCTGTAATCCCAGCACTAGGGCGCTAAAGACGGGAATCAGAAGTTCAAGGTCACCCTTGGCTCACAGCAAGTTCAAGGCCAACCCGGAATTCAAGCGATGTTGCCTCAAAATATAAATAAATAAGGGTTGGAGAACTGACTCAGAAGTAAACAGCATTTGCTGCTCCTTCAGAGAACCTGCATTTGGTTCCCAGCACCCACACCAGATGGTTAATAACTGCCTGTAACTCCAGCCTCAGAGGATGACACCCTCGTCTGTCATCACAGGCGTGTGCCCAAACTCACACAGACACATCCATGTGTACACACACGCGCACACATCTTGCCAGGTGTAGTGGTGCATGCCTTTAACCCCAGCATTCGAGAGACAGTGGCAGGCAGAGCTCTGTGAGTTTGAGGCCAGCCTGATTTATATAGTAAATTCTAAGATAGCCAGGGCTACACAGAGAAACCCTGTCTCAAAAATTAAAAAACAAACCTTTAAGAAAATATTCTCTAAAAATTTAAATAAGTAAAACATTTGAAATATATTAACATAATCAGATTCTGACAAGATCTTTTATAGAATATTCTTTATAAACACTTCAATAAAATAAAAACTAGAATACAATGCCAATAAAAAGAAAATAAATTGGAAGAATAACAACTTTTAAAAATAAAATTGTTCTTAGTCAAATTTGAGGGGAAGTCAATAAATTTATTAGAGAAAATGACTACTAAAAAAATAATCTTTTAAAAACTCTTTTTTATACAACATACAAAAGTAAATTCCAATGGATCTGAAGTGGTATGTAAAATATAAAGCCTCAATGAAGAATGAATTCTCTAAGAAAAATCAACCTGCTGCCAGGATGCAGTATTTTTTTTTTCTTTTAGGTGTATAAGTAGAGAAAGATATGACTACAGAAATGTACATACTTTCTCTGCAAAACAAGCTACCATCAGGTCAATGATTTACTGAAAATATTTGCCACAGGAATGAAAATGGATCAGAGTTCAAAGAGTTGATGTAATTCATTAAGAAAATCTTGAGATGCCCAGTCTGGGTGGCTGCCATCCCAGCCAATCAGAAAGCTGAGGCAGAAGGTCACCAAGTCAAGGCCTCCTGGGTTACAGGATGATGTCAAGGCCAGTCCGTGCCACTTAGTGAGACCCTTTCTTAATGTAAAAAATACAAAAAGGGCTGTGAATACAGTTCAATGTAGCTGCCCGACTAGCATGCATGTTCAATCCCCAGTAAAACACATGCATGCATACACACACACACTCTCTCTCTCTCTCTCTCTCTCTCTCTCTCTCTCTCTCTCTCTCTCTCTCTCTCTCTCCCCCAAAAAAAAGAAAAGTTAAATTCCGACGAAAACTCTGAAACAAAAGAATATCTATCCACAGAATTACATGTCTAATAAGTATATAAAATATAATTCAATCTTATACATAAATAATGACTTTCTAGCTTTCAAATTAGCATAAAAAAGTTAATTGCTCCCCAAGAACAGGATGGGTGTGGTAAGCAGATGTCAGTTTGGGGTCAGCAAGCATGCTCAGGCCACTTTTATCAGTTTTCATGTAGTAGTATGGTGGACATTTTATTTTTATGAAATTAGAATACTCCCCTTTAATTCTAACTTTTTTCTCTTTAATTTTATAAAATATAACAAAGGAGCCCATATACTAGAAAGGTACAGCGTGAAGAAGAGGTCTCTTTCTCCAGCCGACCGACTTGTTGGAGCCCACTAGGTTTCCTAATCGTTATACCCAGCAGGACTGCATGGGAGGTTGACCGGACCACGGGCCTGGGTAGAAGGTGTTTGTAAGGGTCTAACTAGCAAGGGGGAGGTCTTTTGCTCCACCCCTTGGCACTGTTTTAAATAGACCTTTGGAATAAAGTTCTGGGCACATTTGGATAAGGATCCAGGCTCACCCCAGTCTATCCTGAGTTTTCTCTCTCCCTTCTCTATTTCTAACTAAGTCTCTTATCCCTCATTCCTCAAGAGTTCCTGGGGTAAATAAATGTGGGGGCTGGTCCCCACACCTACTGGCTGTCAGCTAATCACCCATTGAACACTGACTTTTAAAAGAAGTTATGTGTCTGTGCCAGAAACTGAGTGCTGTTCAGGGCCAAGACACACAAGTAAGCTATTCTTCCCTTCTGACAGATATGGTTCTGTGGATGTAAAAGTATAAACTATGAAAGCACAACTGTTTTTAAACTGGAGACAGATCATCCACATTGTCTAGAGGCCTTCCTACTCTTTAAACACATCTACTGGCCGGGCATGGTGGGGTACACCTGTAACCCCAGCACCATGAGGTGTGGTCTGGAGGATCAGGAGTTCAGGCATTTGGGGGTTCCTGGGCTATATGAATTCCTGTATCCCCCAGCTCCCAAATATACATCTCTAAAGAAGTCAATAATAAATAGAAAACATATGATCTATTATTGTGATCCAATAGAGATTCTCTAATAATTGGCGTGATTACAACATGACTACGTTCTTACTGTGTATAGGAAAGATCACTGCTGGGTTGTTTTTTTTTTTTAATAGCTGTAAAATAACTTGAAATAAAAAAGAGAACAATCATACCCTAGGGCCAGCCAAGAAGGCTCGGCGGGTAAGCTTGCCACCACGCTTAATGATCTGCGTTTAGTCCCTGGGACCCACATGGTGTAAGAAGAGAATCAGCTCCTGCAGTTACCCTTTGACCTCTACATGTGCATGTGACATGGCCCCCACACAGGTAAGTAAATATAATTTAAAAAAAAAACTTAAAATTATGCTTTAAAAATCTGTTTAAGCCGGGGGGGGGGGGTGGTGGTGCATGCCTTCAATCCCAGCACTCAGGAGGCAGAGCCAGGCAGATCTCTGTGAGTTCGAGGCCAGCCTGGGCTACAGAGTGAGTTCAAGGACAGGCACCAAAATTACACAGAGAAATCCTGTCTCAAAAAAAAAAAAAATCTGTTTAATATTGGATACCTGTTTCATTTCTTTTACTAAAGCAAATTGCAGATGATCAAATTTTTAAAAATGAAAGCGCTCCTTTATTCCACAAGTTTCCCATCTGGACAGAGCTTACAACATGCTCCGCTGATGTTATGGATGTGCTGGAACTCAGTAGAAATCCTCAGTTATCCTAATACTGAAACACACTTGCACCTCATTGTTTCTCCTAAGTCGCTGCTTGAGGAAAAATGGAGAATGGAGTTCAAACCCAGTCACCACTCCATCAGTGAGGCCAGGACAGAGCTGGTTTGAAGGGACTCTCAAGGCACAGATGACCACATAATTCATAGGTTCCCATTATAGTGAGCCATTAAAGACTTGGTGCACTCATCCTCCTGCCTCTCACACACCAGCATATTCCAATCCCCATGTTATAGGCAGGAAAATGAGTTAAAACCTTACACTCCCAAGGCATTCCAAGCATGCTAACCGAAGAGGAAATCAGTGATTGGAGTCTATGCCGTTTTAAAACTTCACAATAAGGAAAATTAAACATGGGCTCATTATTGTCTGCTTTTTAACACTTTTTGTTTATATTAAAACACAAGCCCATGTAAGTTTCTAATCACGAATGCACCATCTTAAACACATTCACACTCATACCTGCAAGGTATCCTCTGAGGACCCATCCACATCTTGATGTCGAAGGAGATCCAAGATGGATTTGCTCTCTGACTCCCAGATTCTCACCTCCTTGATGAGTTTTTCAACCTCTTCATTCACTTGCGACTGTCCGGTCGACTCTTCATCTTCTACTTCCTGTTTGTCCACGGCCTACAACATTCAAAACCATCATTAAGAAGATACCGTTGCAATACGAAAATGTTTAAAATCATCTTGCCATCCTGAAGAATATAAATTCAATACCAAGTTGCATGGTGCTTGCTTAACAACAAGGGCAGAGAAACACATCATTAGGTATTCCGCCACTGTGTGAAATCACAAAGCAAACACCCTTACACAAACCCAGAGCCTACTAGACGTATAGTCTTTGTGTTAGAGCTCTGCAGTGTATTTGGTCTGCACACAACTGCGCGTTTGTGATGTAAGACCTGGTTTGACAGTGATAACATGAAGGCATGCACTACTTTACAAATGAAAAGATTGATCATGCATGTTATCTTAATTATATCATTTCTGTTGGCTAGATGGTATTATCTCATTTTATAAGTAAAACTGAAGCTTAGAAAATTAATCTGGATAAACTTGTTGAAAACTCATACACAATTAAATTTAGCTATTACTAACAATAATGATACAACATCATCAAAAAGAGATTCAGAGCCAGGCATGGGGCCACACATCTATAATCCTAACATTCGGGGTCTGAAGCAGGAGGATTGTAAATTCTGGGATAACCTGAGTTATATAGAAACACTATGTCTCAAAAAAAGTAAGAAAAGGATGAGCTGGGTATGATGGCATGTGTCTGTAATCCTGGAACTCAGGGGGCTAAGGCAAAAGGATTGCTATGAATTTGAGGCAAGCCTGGGCTATACAGCAAGACTTTGTCACATACATACATATATATATTAAAAAAAACAAAAGAGGCTTAGACAAAAATTTAAAAACAATTCTGTTCTCACTAACAGACTCAGTATTCTATAGGCTGGTATAGTAAAGTTTCGCACAACCAAAAGTTTCAAAGTTGGTCTTACTAGGCATGGCAGCGCCTGCCTTTAATCCCAGAACTCAGAATCTCTCCTGAGTTTAAGACCAGCCTGGTCTACAGAGTGTGTTTGAGAGAAGCCAGGGTTACACAGAGAGAAGCTGTCTCAACACACACACACACACACACACACACACACACACACACACACACACACACACACACCAATCATGCACCCATATGCAAGTGTGCTTATACATATATATCTGAACTTTTTTTTTTTTTTTTTGGTTTTTCGAGACAGGGTTTCTCCGTGTAGCTTTGCGCCTTTCCTGGAACTCACTTGGTAGCCCAGGCTGGCCTCGAACTCACAAAGATCCGCCTGCCTCTGCTTCCCGAGTGCTGGGATTAAAGGCGTGCGCCACCACCGCCCGGCATATCTGAACATTTTAAGAGGTCAGAGACTTATATTTTAAAGTACATCACATAAATTAAGATCCTTCGCCGGGTGGCGGTGGCACACACCTTTAATCCCAGCACTTGGGAGGCAGAGCCAGGTGGATCTGAGTTTGAGTCCAGCCTGGTTTACAGAGTGAGATCCAGGACAGGCTCCAAAAGCTACACAGAGAAACCCTGTCTCAAAAAATAAAAATAATTTAAAAAAAAAAAAAAAAAAAAAAGATCCTTCTAGATTGTTTTTGATTACACTTTTTTTTCATGCAGTGGTATAGATGAACCCCAAGCTTCCTGCATGCCAGACATGGGAGAGGTCTAACGCTGTGCTCCTTGCCCATTAGGCATTCTCATTAAAGAAAACATTAGCAGTCCTGCCAGCTGGCTGAAGGCAGTTGAGATCACTTATGTGAGGTGATATGGCTGGTTTTGGGGTGTGGCACATATCTGAAGCCATGGGTATTAATTACTGTTACACATGTGCGATTTTACTTTTTTTTTTTTTAAACTTAAGAATCTAACACCCTCCAAACTGTGCACCACAACAAGGAATATCAGTTATACTTTCAGCCATTCCACAGAGGTGAACAACACAGACAGGGGTTGGTGGCTAGCCAGCTTTGGAAGTTGCCAGGTGTGTCCGACCTGTGGCCGCACGTGACTGAGGAGAACCACGAGCGTGGCCCAGCACAAAATCCCAAGCTCGTTTCTGTCATGAGGCTGTCTCGCCTTTGGTTGTTTGCTTGTGTGACTCAATTGTGAGCTCTGGCCACACCTGACGGAGCAGGAGGACTTGTTGGAAGTCCTCCAAAGAAAATCCGAACTTGACTGGCACCACTCCGAAGTCCCGCCTGCTTTGATTGATGGAGAAGCCCAGAGGCGTGGTTACTTCCCAGAGAGGACCCACTAAAGCACTGCCTTAATCAATGACCGTGTTGTGATTGTTATTACCTACCAATGCAGACACTTCCCACTGTTCCAACCGTTCTTTTCCAGGGAAAAGTAGCAAAGCTAGATCATCCCTATGAGCATGTGCAAAGCGCACCAGCCTCACCTGTATGACCTCACCAGGACTTTCAGGAAGCTCTGCGGGCATCGTTGCTGACTCCTTAGACAGAATCGTTCCAGAACTGTCTCCAGGGGGCTGGTCCTGAATTTTTGTAACTGGCAGTTTCAGTTCCTATAAAAATTAATTTTGTAAATTTCATGCTCTCATTTTTAATTCTTTAATAATATATATTAAAAATACCTATTCAGAGGGCCTGATCCAGTTGGGGGCCCCTCAGTCTTTGGTTCATAGTTCATGTGTTTCCATTCGTTTGGCCATTTGTCCCTGTGCTTTATCCAACCTTGGTTTCATCAATTCTTGCTCATATAAACCCTCCTCTTTCTCACTAATTAGACTCCCAGAGCCCCACCCGGGGCCTAGCCGTGGATGTCAACATCTAGGCAGTGGTACTGGGTCCTGTGCTCATTGCATGAGTTGGCTGTTTGAAACCTGGGACTTATGCAGGGATGCTTGGCTCAATCTGGGAGGAGGGGACTGGACCTGCCTGGACTGAGTCTACCAGGTCGATCTCAGTCCTCGGGGGAGGCTTTGCCCTGGAGGAGGTGAGAATGGGGGGTAGGCTGGGGGGAAGGGGAAGGGGCGGAAGGGGGAGAACAAGGGAATCTGTGGCTGTTATGTAGAACTGAATGGTATTGTAAAATAAAATAAAAGGAAAAAAATAGTAAGTAGAAAAATATAGATAGCTGGGCGGTGGTGGCACACGCCTTTAATCCCAGCACTCGGGAGACTGAGCCAAGCGGATCTCTGTGAGTTCGAGGCCAGCCTGGTCTACAGAGCGAGTTCCAGGACAGGCTCCAACAAACTACATGGAGAAATCCTGTCTCAAAAACCAAAAATAAAAAATAAAAATAATAAAAATATAGATAAATATACTTTTAGGGTCTATCAGTCATCAACAGTGTTGGGAAACAGGTATATATGCCCAGGTGTAATGGTACACACCTGTAACACCAGCACTCAGGAGGTAGAGGCAGGAGGATCAAGTGTGCAAGCCCATTCTCAGCTAGGCAGAGTTTCTCACAAACACACACACACACACACACACACACACACACATACACACCCTTACATGTACGGACAGGTATGCATATATACCACATACTCCAAAAAAAGCCTGACTGCATTGACGGCTGCACAATCGTGAGTCTGCTAACGGCCACTGAGCTCTGCCTGTATAACCGAATTATAAAGTATGTGGATGATCTCTCCAGGAAGCCGTTACCAGAAACAACAACTTACAAGTGGAGTCTTTGTGATAAACTTTCTCCATCTTTTGTTCAGCCTTCTCAGTTCTTTAGAAATAGACGATCCAACTTCACCATTGCTGACTTCAGTTAGGAAACTTCCCACCTCGTTTAGAGAGGTATATTTTGCATTCCACTGGGAAAGGGTCTCAAAGGGAACCTACACATAAGAGAAAGAAATACTTAATGGTATATTGGTATTACTAATATCTATAATAAATCTCTCCGGGCAGTGGTGGCACATGCTTTTAATCCCAGGACAGGAGGCAGAGCCAGGCAGATCGCTGTGAGTTCAAGGCCAGTCTGGTCTACAGAGCGAGATCCCAGGACAGGCACCAAAGCTACACAGAGAAACCCTGTCTCAAAAAAACAACAAAACAAAACAACAACAACAAAAAAGTTCTCTACAAAGGCTGACTCTCAGCAAGACTGATGGGAAGGCCTTTGCAGAGACACTGACTCCCTTGTAGAGAACTCCCCAGCTTGTCTCAGATCGCTGTGTGGCAGGTGCCAGGCACTGTATTGATCCTAACCCCAGACTCTTCAGAAGTGCCTGTCGATCATTCTAAGTGCCTGGTGAACTAACAGCAGAGGTTTCCCTGACTCATTAGATCAAGAGGGCATACTGCCTTGGAACTGTTTCATTTAGTCTCAAGGCCAAGAATTATTTGTCACCTAGTCCAACAATCTAATAGTGGCACAGTATATGTGACCGATGCTACCAAGTCTCCTTCCCAGTTAAAAGTCTCTTGCAAGGCCTCTGGCAGCCCAGGGCATCTCAGCAGAGGGTTGGGATCACATTCAAGATGGCAGCTTGCCTCAGGTTTAGGTATATTTTAGTATCAGACCCTGAAAACAGAAGAACTTGTAGGACCAACCTAGGTGACAAGGAGACATGATGACTCACTAAGTTCAAGTCACTCTCTATACTCAGCTCTGTACACTCAGTTCAACTCTTTCATACCAAGAACCTACTGTCCATGAAGTAATTCCTCTCCATCTGGAAGACATTCAGTGTGAAAGGCTAGCTAGACCCACTTTCTTTCTTTTGTTTGTTTGTTTGTTTGTTTGTTTCTGAGACAGGTTTCTCTGTGTAGCTTTGGAGCCTGTCCTGGAACTCACTGGCTGGCCTCAAACTCACAGAGATCTGCCTGGCTCTGCCTCCCGAGTGCTGGGATTAAAGGCGTGTGCCACCACTGCCCGGCTGGATCCACTTTCAACAAAGAAAACCAATGACAGGAATAAATACTATCTCCTAGCCAGCGTATGAAAATAATAATGAATTACACTAACACTCCTCCCACACATCTGATATTAAAATATACATAACTCAGAAAAGTTGCCATCTTGAACATACAACCCTAAACCTCTGCCACGATGCCCCAGGCAGCCAGAGATCTTGTTAGAGTCTTTTAGCTCTGAAGTGGACTTGGAGGCATCTGTCTCCTAGGGGCAATGCTGCTATTAAGTTGTTGAACTAGATGAGTTAAATTGGGAAGTGTTAAGTAAGTATTGGCCTTGGTAAAACCATTACCAAGGTGGTGTGGCCTCTATTGGCCAACCAGTCTGGGACCCTCTGTGGGAAAAATTCAGGAAGGATTTAAGGGTAAAAGTTTTAAATTAATAGAAAATTATAGTTCTGAAAAAATAGTGATTTAGGTAGGCATGGTGGTACATGCCTATAATCCTATCACTAAGGCAGTTCCATGAAAACAGGAGAATCTTGCCTCCAAAGCCAGCCTGAATCACATAGCCAAGAACCTGTCTTAAAAAGAGAGTCGGGGTTAACAGATCCCAGAGCCTCCCATGTGTCAGACAAGTGCCGTACTACAACATCAACCCTTCCTTATTAATCCTTCTCAGTGTCTTTTCCGTACTCTCTAAAGAGAAGGGCAATAGGGGGATGAAGATGGAGTTCAGTTGGTAGAGTGTGTGCCAAGCATGCACAAAGCCTCAGGCTCCATCCACGCATTGCACAAACTGGGTATGTACTGCACACCTATAATCCTTGAACTCAGGAGGTGGAGGCAGGAGGTCAGAAGTTCGAAGTCACCGTCCACTATGGGGGTAAATGAGACCTTATCTCAAAAAAAACAAATATTTTTTTTCTAAAAGCTGTATTATTTATGTAAACTGGTGCGTGTGTGCATGTGTGCGTGTGTGCCACATGTGTGTGTGTGTGTGTATAAACATACAATGTGAAGAAAATACTCTCTGACAATTACCTTAAAAAAAAAAAAAAAAAAAGTTCTTCCAAAGATCTTGGAGAATTTTCTAGAAGGTATGTTTTTACTCTTTTGTAGACACTCACCTTAGGAGTGAAAATGGGCCTCCAAACAAAAAGAAATAAAAGAGTAAATCTAGCTGGGCATAGTAAAGCTTGCTTGAATCCAGAACTCAGGAAGTAGAGGCAGATGGATGCCAAGGCTAGCCTGGTCTACTCAGCTGTCTCCAAAAAGAAAAAGAAAAACTGGGGCAGTGCCCTGGACTTCAAATACCTCTTTGATTTGCTCCTTCTTTGTTGCCTCAAAAGAAGTCTTCAGTAGCTGGAGGTCTTCCTCATACGTTGCCCAACACTCCAGCACTCTCTGTAGCGTGGCCTTCGTGTTATGTATGCGCTGTCTGCACTCGTGAACATCCTTTTCCAATGTCACAAACTCCTCCTCAACACTCTCACATTCTCCAGCTACATCAGCAAAACAAAAAACTAGTCTTAGAAGATAGTTTTTGTTTGTAAACAGTATTAAGGAAACTATTTGCATTAACAGACAAATGAGCATGTTCCCTGGCAATATTAAAAGCAAAAAAAGCAAGAATTTTCCAAGGAAAATATACATGGAAAAAGTGAATTTCCAAACCACTAAAGGGGAACAAAGGCCAGCTTGAAATGATGGTCGTGCCATTAAAAGCATTAACTAGGATACTTTACCTAAATTCTTAAACATTTCTTCACATTTTTGAAAAGAAGTATCAAGCTGAGCCAGGAACTTTTTCTCTTCAATAAATTTCTGTGAAGGAAAGGAAAAAAAAATATTGACAGAGTTTACTTTTGAAAATGTGTGAAGAAATCTAGATATTGGTTTATGATGCCAGTAAAGGTCAGACTTGCCAAATTTTCTTGAGGACTTTAATATGCCAACACACTGCAGTAGCAAAAAAGGAGGGAACAGTTCATGCAGGGTGGCCAGGCCTTAGCAGATGTGAGGACACAATGACACAGGGTTATCTGTCACTCTCAGTTAGCTTAACATGGTCGTGGGACTTTACATTGCTTCCTCTCCCTGGGAAGGGCAAGTTCATCTCCGAGAGCAAACCCAAAACCTTCTAATTCACCCGCTTTAGTACCATTGTGTAACTGTACCAATTGCTTTCATCTCCCAGGCTCTAGTCACATTAACTAGTCCTCAGTAGCCGCATTGTGATACTCTGCCAGGTGCTGTGCCCACTGCCACAAGAGCATCCACGACATTACCATTACCTAAATCAGCTGTGGAAAACCATGGAACAAACACCAAACTAACCTGGCCCTGACTCTAAACTCACTGTTTATTACATCATTAGTTCTCTTCCTAAGGGTCGCACCCTCCTGGGGGAGGGAATGTTGAACAATCCTTTCCATAAGGGTCACCTAAGACCATCAGAAAACACAGATATTTACAATTCATAACAGTAGCAAGATTACAGTTATAAAGTAGCAACAAAAATAACTTTATGGCTGAGGGTCACAACACAGGAAACTGTTCAAGGATCATAGCATTAGGAAGGCTGAGAACCACTGATCATACTCTTAATTTTGTGCCAGCAAACTACTATGACTTCTGAAATAGCAAAATGTAAATCCAAAGCTAGGCATGGTGGCACACTCCTATAATCGAGCACTTACAAGATAGGGAGTTTGAGACCAACCACACCCTGTCTTAAAAATACAAATGAGTGGGCTGGAGAGATGGCTCAGTGGTTAAGAGCACTGGCTGCTCGTCTAGAGGTCCTGAGTTCAATTCCCAGCAACCATATGGTAGCTCACAACCATCTGTAATGAGATCTGATGCCCTCTTCTGGCCTGCACGTAAACATGGAGGCAGTACACTGTATACATAATAAATAAATAAATCTTTAAAAAAAAAAAAAATACAAACGAGCAAACAAAAGCCCAGAAAAGGAAAACTAAAACTTTAGAGATGATAAAAGGTTATATATAGTATTATTCTATATATTTTACAAAGAAATAAAACCTAGGCCAGTTTAGAATGATGCCTCCAATTTGGGAGCACAGTATTTAAATGATAAATGATAGCCTGTCAGTGGTAGCCCATACCCTTAATCCTAACATTGGGGGGTGGGGTGGGGGAGGGTACAGAGGCAGGCAGATCTTTGTGAGTTCCAGGCCAGCCTGGTCTACAGAGAGTTCTGGGACAGCCAGGGCTACACAGAGAAACCCTGTCTCGAGAAACAAACAAAAAAATATAAATGGTCAATAAATATGTCTTTATCACGTTTTTCCATTTTCCTCTGAAACTTGTCATTTTGGCTTTTCCAGGAGCCCTGCCCCCACCCCTTCTTAACCTTCATTCCCAAAAGCAAAACAAACAAACAAAAGGAAGGTTGAAACTAGCAACGAAGAAGGTACCGGTGGGGAGCTTCCGCTTAAATTTCTGCATGGACACACCCACACTTGAAACAAGTTGGGTTTTTGTTTTGTTTTGTTTACTTGGAAGCAGTTAGGCCATTTCCTAGTCAACTTGGGACAGGGGGGCAGCAAGACAGCTCCACAGGGCATAAAAGCACTCGCCCCCAAGCCTGAAGGACTGAGTGCCATCCCTGGGACCCACATGATGGACGAGAACTGACTCCCACAGGTTGTCATGGGACCGCCACATGCCCTCTGTGGCATGCGCCTGCTGCCACTTACAAATCAAAGTAACTTAAAATATATTTTCAAAAAATCAAAAGTAAAACTTGAGAGGCTAAGCCCAAAGTTTTCGAAGAAAAGTTAACTGTTGAATGAAAGAATAAATCGAAAAAGAAAAAACTATGAAAAATATATAAATGAAGGAAGTTGTAACGGGAAGAACACAGTGACGCCTTCCCTGTGGTACTGACCATCCTAACTCCATCTTGGACACGGCAATCCTCACCTTCTTACTCTCGTCTACCTGCTGTCTGACCACCACTCACGTTTTCCTCCAGGAGAACGGAAGCTAACGAGCCCTACCGACAAAGACCCAACCCCAGATCAGAATTCCAGAATCAGACCCAGGAAGCCATGGCCATGCCCACGCCCAGACCACCGCAGCTCACACGCCAGTCTTCCAGGAGGACTTCCACCGACTCCTTGCTCCCGTAAGGGACGTTCCAAACATCCAACTTTGCCTTCGCTTCATCCAGCAACGCAAGGACTGAGCACTTGGAGTCGTGAAACTCCAGAAGTGGGATAAATTTTCTACCCAAAATGTTGTTGATTCTGGAAAACAAGCAGGTTGTAGAATTGACCCAGTGTCAGAAATCGGTTTGGCATTTTTTTTTTTTTTTTTTTTTTTTGGTTTTTCGAGACAGGGTTTCTCTGTGTAGCTTTGCGCCTTTCCTGGAACTCACTTGGTAGCCCAGGCTGGCCTCGAACTCACAGAGATCCGCCTGGCTCTGCCTCCCGAGTGCTGGGATTAAAGGCGTGCGCCACCACCGCCCGGCCGGTTTGGCATTTTTAATAACACTGTGCTTTAGTTTTTTTTTCTTCTATTTGAATACATGGAACTCAAAAGTATCCTCAAGAGTGCTGCACCCCTCCCCTGCCTCCCCACCGTGTGTGTGTGTGTGTGTGTGTGTGTGTGTGTGTGTGTGTGTATGTGTGTGTATGTGTGTGTGTATATGTGTGTATGTGTGTGTGTGTATATGTGTGTGTATGTGTGTATGTGTGTATGTGTGTGTATGTGTGTATGTGTGTGTGTATGTGTGTGTATGTGTGTATGTGTGTGTATGTGTGTATGTGTGTGTGTATGTGTGTATGTGTGTGTATGTATGTGTATGTGTGTATGTATGTGTATGTGTGTGTATGTGTGTATGTGTGTATGTGTGTGTGTATGTGTGTGTATGTGTGTGTGTATGTGTGTGTGTGTGTGTGTGTGTGTGTCCCCTTCTGTGCCTCTCTTCTTTCTTTAAAATTATATAAAATAAACACTGTGGCAAGATATAAAGCAACCATTTCTAAGGTAAAAATGTAACAACATTTTTCTGAAGAAATTATTCCCTTATTGAGAAATCCTGTCAGAACACTCCAAGGAACAAAATATCTCAGATTTTTAAAAAAAAACTGCATAATTTGATGCAGCTACAATTTTTTTAAAGCTCAAATATGAAGACACTTTCATTATTAAGGCTAGCATTCTCTTATTGCAATAAGTTACTTATGAGTAAAAATAAAACAAAAGACGGTGTGGTGGACCTTCAGTTAAATGACTTCTATACTGATGTGTATTTTTTAAAGATTTTTACGTTATTATTCACGTGTGTGTGTGTGTGTGTGTGTGTGTGTGTGTGTGTGAGAGAGAGAGAGAGAGAGAAAGAGAGAGAGAGAGAGAGAGAGAGAGAGAGAGAGAACATGCACAAGTGAGTGCAGGTGTCTAAAGAGGCCAGAAGAAGGCACTGGATCCTGTGGTGGTATTCTAATTGTACTGAAATGTGATTTTGATTGTATGTTAATAAATAAAGTTGCCCGGGGGTCAGAGCTATTAGAGCCATAGACAGAGTGTGGCGGTGGTGGCACACACCTTTAATCCCATAGATCTCTGTGTGTTCAGGGATACAGCCAGCATTGGAGACATATGCCTTTAAGACCTAGGGGGCTGTACATTCAGACAGTGACGAGGCAGTCACGTGTTTGGGTTTACAACCAATGAGAAGGCAGAATGACTGGAAAATCGACTTACACACAGGAAATAGCTCTCTTTCGGGAAGCTAGGACAGCAGGAGGAAGGGTGAGATTTTTAGCTCTGAGCTCTGACCTCTCGGCTTTCTCTTTTACATTGTTTCTGTGTTTCTTATTTAATAAGACAGTTGGTTACATCTACAGGATCCCTTAGAGCTGGAGTTATATAGATGGTTACGAGCCACCCAACATAGGTACTGGGAACCGAATTTGGGTTCTCTACAAGAGTGGTAAGTGCTATTAACCACTGAGCCATTTTCCTAGCCCTATACTGATACTATTTTACAATTTTCTATTTTTAAGATTTATTGTATTTATGTCTATGTGTGCCTTCATGAATGTATGGGCACATGTGTGGGTGTGAGTACAGCTGCCTACGCACAGAGGCCAGAAAAAAGCCTTCGATCCCTTGGAGCTGCAGTGGTGGGTATTTATGGAATCCCAGCTTGTCGCACAGGTCCTGGGATCCAGACTCTGGTCCCCATGACTGCATAGCCAGGATTCTTACCTGACGAACCACACCTCTGTTCCCTACTTTTACTCTATGAAAGTGCACTTATATACCCCTTGTCTTGACCTGATACCCTTGTGAGACGTGGACAGGGTGACTGCCAGGAACCCATGTTCACAAATGTGAAAATGAGGGAGCTCAGAAAGGCGAAGCTCCCCTCCCAGGAGTCTATTGCTCAATGAGACAGGACGGGAACCATGTGTGCTGTTACTGCAACACCGTGAAGGTGTGGTTATCAAGACGGAGAAGCCAATGTGTCAGACGTCATCTCAAAGTCTCTACGCTCGTGGTACACTAGCAACGCTACTGTTAGCCGTGAGCAGGCGGTGGTGAAATAACACGGTCACGAACCGTCTTTTCATTTCCTCCAGTTTGTCAGGGGGCACGACTGGCAGGTGGTCCTCATCTTGGTTTTCAAAGGCCAAGAGAACATTCGAATGATAGTCAGAGCTGCCCATCAGACTCTGAAAGAAATATGGAAACATGAAAATCAGGTTTATCTCTACACACTGCAATAGAAAGAATGTCCATTGTGCCTATGTGATATCTGTTTTCAAAAAAGCCAAAAAGCCTGATTGACTGACTGACTGACCTACTGATTGACTCACTGACTGATTAACTGATTGATTGACTGATTGATTGATTAGCTGACTGAGATAGGGCCATGCATTGTAGTGCCTACTAGCCTGGAACTCACAATGTACCCTAGACTGGCCTGAAATTCATGGTAATGCTCCTGCCTCAGCCTCCAGAGTGCTATGAGCATGGGCATGAGGCACCATGACAGGTTCTCATCTCTTCCTTTGACCCAAGATTTTCATGAATGCTTATTTCAGCACAAAAGGGTTTAAGTGGGATATTTTCCCAAAGAGCAGCATGAAGTATCTTTGGCAAAGGCATTAGCAAAATCTTTTCTTCTGTCTCCCTGTCCCTCTAGAGACACAACTGCCCTAACTCTTACAAATCAAAGTTGCTCACACATTTGCAGTGAGGACCCAATCGCCCTCACTTTAAACCAGATTCTTCCACTTGGTATCTTTTTTATTTTGGTCAGATGTCACGGTTGCTTTAGAAGTGACTGGCTTCTTCTACCTACCCTGATTTCTGTCTTTAAAGAACACAACAGTCGTGAATGAAAGCTCCTGTTTGGTTGGGGCTGGTTTTTGTCAGAGGGTCACATGCTGCCCTGCTGGCCTCAGATTTACTATCTAGCCAAGGATGATCCTGAACTCCAGATCTCCTGCCTCTACGTCCCAAGATCTGTGATTACAGTGGGCACTCATGAAAGTTCCTCTGGATTCCAGGGACTCGTGCTACCCCACGCTCAGCCACTACTGTATTTCCTTCTCTTCTCTCTAGAACACAATCTTCCTCAAGAACAGATGCTAACAAAGGGTCGATTTTCCCACAAATCTGTTTTCCCATCTTGTGTTCTCTCTCTCTCTCTCTCTCTCGGTTTTTCGAGACAGGGTTTCTCTGTGTAGCTTTGCACCTTTCCTGGAACTCACTCTGTAGCCCAGGTTGGCCTCAAACTCACAGAGATCCGCCTGCCTTTGCCTGCCGAGTGCTGGGATTAAAGGCGTGCGCCACCACCGCCCGGCAGTTTTCCCACCTTGAATAACGACATTTTCCCTTGGATCAGAGTGGCAACTTCTGAGTAATTCTGGGAGGTCGGCGGCCCTTCCTCCACGAGCTCCTCCACATCTTTGAGCCATGCTTCAGTCTCCTTGAGCGGTGATGGCAAGGCATCATCCAGCTGGGCTTTCCACTCAGCGATCTGAAATATGGCAGAGAGTCATCCTTTGTCAGGGCTTGCCCAGCCGATTTCTCCACCTACACCTATTTACTTCATGTGCCTCAGAAAGCCAAAGCCAATTTATTAAAGGAACTTTATCAGGGGACAAACTTCTTAGCTCTAAACAGTATTTTTATGCTTGCAGAAGAGGAATGTAATTAGTTTAAGAGCTGTTGAAAAAGAAGGCACAAGAAAAAGAAAGATTTGGATGAATCTCGAATAAGTTGCAATGGAGGAAATTCGAACTACATAAAGTTCTCCTCCAAACTAGGACAGTCACAGAAAGAACTGTCCGAAACACCGCATGCCCTCGTATTCGTTGACTCTGGTTTTAGTCAGTTCTCTAGAAGAACAGAAACTGTCCCTAGAGACAGCACTGTAAACTCACTTTATACACACACACACACACACACACACACACACACACACACACACACACAGCTTGCTATCTCACCAGCCCCTAACCAGACATCAATATTCCACTTCATCTTCCCACTTCTTTCCTTCAGCAAATCCCATCCTGATCCAGGTCCTCATCTCCTACCATGTAGGCTGAACATGGGTCATCAGGCTTGACTGCAAGTACATCAACCTACCTAAAATTAAATCCTTTATGATTTATATAATTTAGTAAATGGTTGGTATGCCTACTTTTATATTCCTATATGCCCTGAATAAAATAAGTAGGGGGGGGGGGAAGCTTAGGAAACACTGCTCTAATTCAAATATAGTTCTTTGCACAATTAAATGAAAGCTCTATATATTAAATGAAAGCGAAACTTTTTAGAAGACAAACAGAGGTGACATTTACCTTCATTCCCTCCCATTCCCACTGAACACACAAATCATTCTACACTCCCTTTGTGAATGTTATTCTTTGGCCTCCAAACAGGCTTGCACCCACACATCTGCCCACTCAAGTGCACATACCACAAATACATACACTATGCAACACATGACAAATACCCACATACACACACAATCATTTCATTATTCATTTAAAATGAGTGAATTATAAGATGTGTATTAGATATTAATAAAATTTATTTTAAAAAATAAAGGCAAAATAAACACATTTAGAGATCAAGGAAAATGAAACAAATCTGCTAATGTTATGTTATCAGGTAAGGAGCTGCTCAAAGTCTACAGGAAGAACTAGAAATGGTATATATCCTTCTTTGTCCCTTGGTCTATTGAGATAGGGTCTCATTGTGTAACTCTAGCAGGCCTGGAACTCGCTTTATAGACCAGGCTGGTCTTGAACTCGTAGAGATTCACCTGTTTCTGCCCCTCAAGTGCTGGGATTAAAGGTGTGCACCACCATGCCCAGCTAGCAGTGGTAAATATCTAGGTAAACATGAAAGACTACATTTTTCTCTTAAATGATTTAAAATGAGGAACGGAGAGATAAGTCAGCGGTTAAGAGGTCTTGCTCCTCTTCCAGAGGACCATTGATCAGTTCCCAGCATGCAGGTTGGGCTACTCACAACCACCCATAAATCCAGCTCCAGAGGATTCAACGCCCTCTTCTGGCCTCCATCAGTACCTGCACACACACACACACACACACACACACACACACACACACACACACACACTACAAATGAAAAACTTTTTAAAAAATCTTTAAAATAAGCTTGCTCAGAGCCAAAAATACCCACATGACACATATTTATATACAAAACAAGCATAGCACAATGAACAGGAGGCAAATGAACTATCTGATTGCAAGTACGTTGCATGGGGTGCTGGAGAGATGGCTCAGCAGTTAAGAGTGTGTACCGCTCTTACAGAGGCCCAAGTCAGTTCCCAGCACCCATGTCATGTGCCTAACAAACTGGCTTCATGACATCCCAATGCCTCTGTCTCTGTCATACCTGTACTCCTGTGCACATCCCACACAGAGACACATAGACATACACATAATGAAAAATACAATAAATATTTTTTCCTTCATTGAAAAGTGTACTTTTTCATACAATGTATTCTGATTACAGTTTCCCCTCGCCCCTACTCCTCCCAGTTCCGCCCCACCTCCTCTCCCATCTGGATCCACACACTTCCTGTCTCTCATTAGAAAACTAACAGGTATCTAAGGAATAATAACAAAATTAAATTAAAAACTTTGAAGAACAAATGTTAGATGGTAAAAGAAGTTATACAATGAGAAACTGCACAGCTCAAAATTTAGACTGTAAACAGTTTAGAATGTACATTCGTATAACCCCTAGAGTAAAAATAAACAAATAGAGCCCAAAGCTGATAGACATATTAAAACAGAATTAAAAAAAGAAAAGAATGGAGATTCAAAAACAGAGGGAACACTCAAATTAAAGAGTAAAATGATAAACCTAAGTTAAATGGTAGAAACAATTGTATTAAGTATAAATGTACTAAACTCTCCAATTAAAAGGCCAGGACTGCCATAAAAAAAAAAAAAAGAAAAGAAAATTTCATGTGTTGCCTTTAATAGATGTACACTAAAATGGGTTAAAATAAATGAAGGGGAAATATGTAATTCAAACAGTATCATAATAGTAGGATCAAAGCATGACATTCATATCAGATGAAGCAGACACCAAGCAAAACAGTCTCACTAAATACAAGTTTTGAATATACATATGTGTGTGTGTGTGTGTGTATATATATATACATATATATATATATTCACAAAATACAAGTATATTTGCATACATACTACTTATATTTAGTGGGTTATTCCATAAAGTGTCATTTCACCAGAAAGACATAACTATCATAAATCTGTAAGCACCTAATAAAGTTTTAAAATGCACAAAGTAAGCAGAACTTGACAAAATTAAAGGACGGTTTCCACAGATTTTTAAGCTTCCCTTTCAGCAGTTATAGAATAAGACAAATGCCAGTCAAGACACAGATATGTTGGACAAGAGTATTAGCCAGCTTGTCTTAACTGATATTAATAGCATACCAGATTGCTGAAGAGTACAGGCTTTTACAAAAGCCTGTGGTTATACGGCACACCATAAGCTGGACCACACACCAAGTCCTAATAAACTTAAAAGGATGAAAACCATAAATGTGTACGACACCCACAAACACAGTCATCCTACATGTGTTTCCAGGTTGTCCACATAACTTTTCAAGCATCTACTGATATTGACAAATGATGGGAGGGAAGGGGCTACAGTTCCCATGAATTACCTACAACAGCAAACGTTATGTTAGCCACCATGGTAAACCGAGAATCGATGGCCAGTGTAGCTTTGGATAATCTCACGTTTAAGCAGAATGCTACAAACTTCTTTTTAAATTCAATTCCTATCTAAATTATGTCATGGGGGAAAAAAAAACAAAGCATGATCCTATTTCCTGATGAAGCATCTATCCTGTCCCTACAGAATTCCTAATGAATATCCAGAGTCAAGTCTTCACCCCACCCCCGGAAAAAAAGCTCCCCCCCCCCCCCCGAAGTGTTCTACTAAGGCAACATAACAACACAGTCACCTGGTGCATGAGGCCGGCCCAGCCTTGTCTCAATCGTAACTGATCTTCATTCAGCTCATTCATGTTCCCTTTCAGTGACAGGACGTCCACAAAGGGTTCCTTTTCTTTATTCAATGACTCCATAAAGGATAGCAGACTCTGTGATTAGAAGAGCATTTTATTAATACCTTAAAACACTTGATTCCGTTTACAAAATGTAATCTGCCAATTCAAGGTCTAGAGCTAAAGGTTATGCTTAAGCCAGGCTTAGATGAAGGTACAATCTCTGAATCCAGCATCCTCTCTCTGATCTGGTTTCTTCTGATCATTTGAGTAAACAGCAAAGTGAGACAGGAGGGATGTTGGATTTCTACTACAAGGGAGTCGCAAAGCTGTCTCTGGAGGACGGATCATGATGCCACATGCAAAATCTTTCCAACCCAGAGCGGCCAAGAGAACTACTGGCCTGCAACTATCGTTTATAAATGATGGCGGCTGTCTTTGGTCTCGTGGGATGGGTCTCACTCTCTACCTCAGATGGGGATGGAACTATGTATCTAAGGCTGGCCTCAGACTCACACCAATCCTCCTGTCTCAGCTCCCCAAGTGCACAGAATGCACATCTGAGACATGTAATGACTTTCAAAGTGACTAACAGAGATTATGCTGACTCTTCCCAATGCATTCTATACACACTAAAAATCCCCTTCTGCCTGCACTCAGAATTTCAGACACAAAGGTTTTCTTGGTTTGCATTGGTATTCAATAGTCATGATTTAGAGTCACCAATTCTGTGTTATTTAAAACATTATACAATCTTTAATAACATTCTTAATTATACTTGATATAAGCTGGGTATAGTAGTAGGGACTTTTATAGTCCCAGATATAGTCCCAGGCTGAGAAAAAAATTATTTGAACTCAAGAATTCATGGGCAGGCTGAGGAAATTAGTAATGCTTAGGCTTGAATATAATTAAGTAAATAAAAAACAAATAATTTACTTTATCTCTGATAAGTAACAACATCATAAAACCTTCTATTGAAGGAACATGAGTCTATGATACATTACTAAATCAAAGATGTAGTGGAAACAAGGTACTTGAACACTGAGTTCAAACGTGTCCGGGGGAAGAAACCCATAGATCCTATGCTGAGCCAAGGAAGAAGAGAATTCTGGTCCTTTCCTTCCCTACAGACTTCAAGTCAAGCCGGACAGCATGGTCCAGGAGTCATATGATGCATTCAATGATGGATTTGGAAAGGCTGATTCATCCAGCTCTCACAGGGGAATGGAGGCCCAGAAAGCACTAAGGGCTACCTAAGCACATGACAGTATCTTTCTTATTCAGGACAGAGAACTGGTGGGAAGCACAAAATTACAGAGGAGTCTAAGAAACCTTCACTGGCTCCCTCAAGATTGTCCAGTTAATAATTTACATGTCCTGGAAAACCAACGGACTGTGAATCAAGCCGGAACCTTAAAGCCACACTCTACTCTTGAAACACTGTAGAAATTCAGAGAAGTCACTTAGTGACCTCTAAACCTTAATGCCTTCATGTGTGAAAGTGAAGTCACAACACCAAGTTCAGCAAGCTGTGTTCGCCTGTAAAAGACTCACCAGCAAAGGGCTTGCTCCACAGCAAATGGTCAGTTCAGTAATAACCACATCACTACTGTACAAAGGAGTCCTGGCTGAAGCCCTGAATGAAAATGCTGAGAGGTGCAATGGATAGCCTCCTGTGTTTCCCTTTCATTTAGTACTCATGATGAAGGAATGATCTACTCAAAATCTCAGGGACTGGAGAACTTATAATTACAAGGGACAAGATGATAAATCTCTTAGGGCTCATGGACCATTTGGTCTCTTTCCCAACTGCTCAGGTCTAGGTATAGCATGGAAATAACTTAGAAAGAGTACTTAAATGGACATGGTTCTATTCTGATACCATTTCTTTTGGAAAAGCAGGAGTCCGGGACCAGGGGCTATACAGTGTGCCATCCCTTGTTGCACAGCCCTGTAGCTCAGACTACTCTATGAACCAGCAGTATGAACTACCACGTTAGGACCGCGGGATCTCAGGCCCTGGCCAGAGCTGCTGACTCTGAACCTGTGTTTAACAAGAGCATCATCCATGAAGGCTTCAAGAGGTACTGTCCAGAGCATCAGCACCGAGTCCTGGGGTTGTTTAATACTAAATACTTCTCCCTTAAGAGTTTTCTAAAGTGTACTTTTCTAAATGTTTTCCCAAAACAAAAAGGTTTTGACTCTTTCCCCGAAACAGTATGAGCCAGTGTGTAAAGTCTTACTCACGTGATACTTGTTGAAGTACGTCTCATTGGCTGAATCCTTCTGCATCTTCTGCAGTTTCTTCTCTTGCAGAGTGAGCCATACCATAGCATCCTTCACCTTGGCCTGTAATTCACACGAGTAAGCATGCATGCATGCACACGCATATTAGAATCACATCCTACATAGCTTTGGTGATTTCTATGAGCAATAAAATGGACAACTTGAAAGAGCAGTGAGTTAATGTTATTTTACACCAAGGACTCACTATGCCCAAGAGTAATTCTCCTGGTTCCTATGACACCTTACATCTAAAATAGACTGAAACTAGCATCCAAAAATCATTCTGTGCCTTTAAATAAAGATTTCTCAAAATATATATATATATATATTATAATGGGGACTGAAGAGATGGCTCAGAGGCTAAGAGCACTCACTGCTCTTTCAAAGGACCTGGGTTCAATGCCCACAAGGTAGTTCACAATTGTCCGTAACTCCAGTTCCAGGGGATCTGACGCCCTCCTCCGGCTTCACAGGCACCAGCTACACCCGTGTCATTCATACATACATACATACATACATACATACACACATACATACATACATACACACACACATACATACATACATACATACATACATACACACATACATACATGCAGGCAAACATGCAGAGACATAAAAGTAAATAAATCACCCAGCTCACATCTTTAATCCCAGCTCAAAGGCAGCAGAGACACATGGATCTCTGGGAGTCCAAGGCCAGCCTGGTCTACTTAGCAAATTCTAGGATAGCCAGGGCTACACAAGAAATTCTGTCTCAAAAATAAAAAAAGTAAAGATATCTGTATATCCTATCCATTTCCATTATTCTTCAGGTTTTTTTTTTTTTGGAAACATCATAGATTTTTTTTGAATTTTTAATGTTATTTATTATTATGTATGATGAGGGGGATACACACATGCCAAGCCATGAATATTGAGGTCAAAAGACAGTTCTAACAAGTCGTTTCTCTCCTTCCACCTTTACATGGGTTGCAGAGATTTAAGCTCAGGTCACTGGGCTTGCTCAGCAAATGCCAAGTGTTTTTATCCACTAAGTCATCTCCTAAATCATTTTATAGCAGGTTCACCACCAAAAACATTCCCACCAAAAGATATCATGAATACCTTAAAGATCATTAAGAAACAAAACAACACACACACATACACACACACACACACACACACACACACACACACACACACACACACACACACACACAACTAGCAAAGTTTCGGAGCATGCTATCCTGTAGACGTGAAGGAAGCTCTTTCTTCTGAGATGCTCACTGCATTGGGCTTGCTCACATGTGAATGTAGATTTGGCGGCTGGAAGGTAAATCCAGAGGTTACAGTTTCCTGTTCATTGGCCTTCTTATTCTCGTAAGCAAGAGGGCTGCTTAGTATTTTGGTACCCAATTTCGTGATCAGTTGAATTGGTAATTTTATTTTTATATGAGAATTAATGAGGAAGGAGACACCTCTCAGCAGGTCAGCCATGACCCCCACATTTCTAAGCCTAGCCCCTGCCACCCACCTCCCAGTGTAACTTCCAGAATCACCAACAATGTGGCTGACAGCTGTAACATCTGGAAAGGCAAAAGGTACGTAAACCTGCCCGAGAAAGCCATTTAAAGAGCTGTTAAAATAACACGGATTTTACTCGGTATTTTGTCACATTCACTGCACTCATTTATCTTCATGGAAGCACAGTGAACTGTGCCAAACCAGAGAGCAATGGCCACATGTTCACACGAATGCCTCAAAATTACAAAGCTGAACACTTTCAATATCTTAATTTTATGGTATATGAGTATTTCGGCAAAACAACTACAAGTTACAATAGATCAAAATTTTATCATCTCTACGTTGTTCAAAAGGTCTGGAGAGATGGCTTGTGGTCAAGAGCACCAGAGGCTCTTCTAGAAGACCCGGGGTTGGTTCCCAGCACCCACACGGAGATCTAATGCCCTCTTCTGGCCATCATGGGCACCACATGAATGTGGTGCACAGACAGACGTGCAGGCAAAATACCAAAATAAACAGGCAAGAGTGGTGATTACAGGACCGAAAGGCAGCCGGGTCCACACAGTAAGTTCCAGGGCATCCAGGGCTGAGAGACCCTGTCTCCCCAAAACAAAACCAAATAAATCTTAAAGTTGTTCAAAAGGTAGCTTAATTTATAATTTAGTCTGTGCAATGCCTACTCTAGATTGGCTCTTGAACGGCAAATACGGTTACAGGCTTGCACACCAGAGAGGGCACCAGCAGCACACAGTGCTAAGAGCCTGGGCCCAGTGGAAAGCTTTCAGCCATCGAGGGCATATCCCAAGGGAGGACCACAGGACTCCAGTCTTTCTCATCTGTGTTTCCCTGCTTCTGCTACACGCTGCCCATTATGATGTACCACCTGACCAACACTGGCTGGTCAGGGCCCAAACCTCTCAACTGTGGCCTAACATAAACCTCTTTTCCTTTTAGGTTGCTTATCCAAGCTGTCTGTCACACTAACACAGAACTGACGCAATGTCTATCTGGAAGCCGTTGAGGTAATTCAGCAAAGCTTGACAAACCACCCCCTGAACTTTGAAAAAAAAAAAAAAAACAAAATCAGACAAAACGAATTCCAGTGGAAGAAATTCAAATATTAGTTTCCAGGGATGAAGTGTGGCGTCCAGAAAAGAGGCATGATAGAACATTACGGATATTGAAACTATTTTATATCATGACTTCATATATGGTTTACATACTCCTATGGATTGCACATTTAAGTTGTATGTGCGACTTATATTTCATTTTTTAAAATCAAACCATTAGTGTACAATCAAAAGAAACAGAGTAGACAGGAAGACATACCTGAGCTGAAGCTCCAGCGCCAGGGGCATCCTTCGAATACTTCAGGAACTGCGCCACGTAAGTCATGATGGACTTCTCATCAGGATTCACGACATCGACATCTGTAAGACACACCACACCACCCGTCAACTGTAGAAGAGACTTCCTACAATCAACTCTCAAGAAGTCCATGGCCTAGGCCATTGGGTACAGAGGTTCTTGAATTAACTGAACTCATGGACCAGCCCAGCAATCTCTGCTCATCCTCCTGGCTCCAACACTCTTCAGAAGTTCAGAACTTAGATCGGCCATCAATCAGAAGCAGGTAGAATGCTGGCTCAGAGGGACAGAGAAACAAAAGTCAAAGCATTTCTCCTTCTGGAGACATGGTGTGTGGGGTCCTTCAGGATATAGGAACACACAGCAAGTGTAACTGATTCCTGGCACACTAGTCTAGGCATCTGGACAGTAAACAATTTCCAAAAGTATCATTATATATTAAGACTTGTTCAGGACATTCAGAGTTTACATGGAATGAATAAACTTGATTTCTATGGGCCAGTATTTGTGTTGCATGTAATAATTACCTTAAAAGCAAGGTAATAAATACTGAGACTTAAGACTTCCCAACGAAAAAACTTTATTTGTTGCTACTCTTTGTGCTTTAGAGAATTACTCATATCTGCTAAATCTCTATCTTTTTATGTATTTTTGAACAAGGCCTCACTAGGTAGCCCAGGCTGGCTTCCACTGACCCTCTTGCCTCAAGCATACATCAACACACATCTGCATCCGAATGAGGAAAGAGAACCATGTCACCCATGTTCCATTTCACCATTTGACGATGCCAGCTAGAAACCACCAGGCTGGTTGTATTCACACCACAAAAGTACAAATATGAGGACCTGATTTGTCCTTTGGGGCGATTGGTAATGACACAGATGCTAAACTATGTCTTGTCGAGAGCTGCCACAGTGCAATGAACATAAAAAACTAATATCTGACTAAGCAAAAAAAAGAAAACAGTCATGCCGCCACTGAAGAGTAAGTGGGAGTCTGACACACTTCCTCCTCCTCCTCCTTGTTAACATGAAGAAAACCAACTGACATTGATGTCAACTTACCCTCATAATTCTGCAACCTGAAGCCTCTAGGTTGATACAAGAATGTGGTAAAATTCTACAAAAGCATTTTTAGTCTATTTGGACTTCATAGCAAAGTATATCATGCACTTTGTTATTTACCAATTATGTGCCACACCCACTTTATAAGAAGTCAAATGTATAATAAACAAGTCTAGGTGCACGTGATAAATGCTGTTTGGAGAGGTGTGTACTGATCGCGTCTAATCTACACTCCAGCATAGACAGCTGGAGCTCCAAGTTGTCCCCGCATCTGCTGCCTCACTGTGCTTTCCATCAATCCTATACTCCACCTTTGTAACTTCGTGTTCTGGCACTTTATATCTGGCTGGGAGAGGCACACGTCATAACATCTATGTGGAGGTCAAAGGTCAACTTGGGAGAGTTGGTTCTTTCCTTCTCCCACGTGATTCCCAAGAACTGAATTAGGAGCCCAGGCTTGGCAGCAAATTCCTTCACCCACTGAGCAGTCTTGCTGACCCAGATTACCGCCCTAACTTCCCTCCTTCCTTGATCGCTTCGTTTTCTTAAAGACAGGCCCTCAGTATGTAGACCTGACCGGCCTAGAACATGCTGTGTGTCCCAGGCTGGCCTCAAACTCAGCAGACCTTGTGTCTTTGTCTCCCGAATTAATAGTAATTTTTTTTACCAATATGTATGTACAGTGTATTTGGGATATAACACAATCCATAAGAAAGTGTTCTTCAGAAACAAGTTATTATTAATAATCATATGAAGTTAAAATTAGCATTTTACAATTCTCTTGTTAATATTCAAACACAAGGACTGAGCGGGATGAAGGCCAATGTGTGGCCAACCACATGAGGAGAACAATGAAGAGGCGCCTGCTGCTGTCCCTCAGCCACAGGAGGAGAGAGCTGGAATAGGGCGTCACACAGACAAGTGTCATTCAAAACGAAACAATCTTGCAGGAGAGCTGCCGCTCAGGAAAACCAGAATCAGGAACACACTATAGAGCATACTAGAAGGAAGTTAAGACAAAGGCTCAAATTGCTTTAATAAAGGCATTTGCTTACATTCAGCAGCAACCTCACTCCCTCAGCAACAGAAGTTAAGTAATCAGTGCAAAGTCCTAATCCCATGAAATTCAATTAAGAGTCGAGTTAAACCTTCCAGCACAAAAATACATTGTTACAATCACTAGCACAGTAGCATGGGCGGTTGGGGGCGGGTTGGGGGCGGCGCTGCTTCAAATCAACTTTGTGCAGGACTTTAAAACAAGGAGGTTTCCAAAGAAAAGAAGAGCTCTCTACCTTCCGGCTCCAGCAATTTGGGGATCTGCAGCTCATGTTCCGCGATCCTGAAGGCTTCTTTGAGATTCTCTTTGTTGGATCTGTGCCTTACGCTGTCCATGTCAATCAAGTCTGGTCGCAAGGCATGAATGACGGCCAAAAAAGCCATCCCATTTCTCCAGCTTGACTTAAAATCTGTCACACTGACAGACTCAGACCTGTGCAAAAGGATGTAATATAGACAGTTGTTTAAAAAAAAAAAAGTCAAATGTTTCCACTATATTCAATGGTAACTAAAACATAATGCAGAGAAACAAATACAGGTTATATATGAATCACATGATCCTAGGGGAAACTTTTCATTTGAATCTTATTGTCGCACAGAGGTATAAGGTCAAGTGTGAGAGCGCTCAGAATGCCACAGAGCCATCAGTTCACAAAGTGTGGTCCCTGCCACCTCATCAACATCTCCTGAGATGCAAAGTATCGAAAACAGAGATTCCCAGGTCCTCTATCCACCCAGTGCATCAAACTTCAGAAGGAGACCTGGAATCTGGAGGCACCTCCAGCACTCCCCACCCCATGATATTCTTCATTTAACCGTCTACTGGCTCAAGTCTGACTTTAGACCTCTACAGCAAGTCAAGATCATTTACTACAGGGAACAATGTTTTGCCCTCAACGGACCAAATTAAATGATACTTTGGACCAAATTAATGCCTAGTTGCTCACTGAACAGACAGACTTCACCATTTCTCTGCTTAAAATCTGTTGCCATGGATAAAAGGATGCTGTGGATGATTAATTGATAAAGTGCTGATTGACCAGTAGCCAGACAGAAAGTATAGGCGAGACAAGGAGAGAGGAGAATTCTGGGAAGTGGAAGGCTGAGGCAGGAGACGCTGCCAGCCGCCGCCATGAGGAGCAGGATGTAAAGTACAGGTGAGCCATGAGCCACATGGCAAGGTATAGATTTATAGAAATGGGTTAATTTAAGATATAAGAACTAGATAATAAGAAGCCTGAGCCACACGGCCATACAGTTTATAAATAATATAAGCATCTATGTGTTCATTTGGGTCTGAGCAGCTGCAGGACTGGCGGGTGAGAGACCATGGGCCAGGCAGGACCAGGAGATAACCCCGGCTACAAAAAAGGTAACTGATGGAGCCCATGGACAAATTCAGACTTCAAAGGAAGGAAGTGCTGAGTCACATTACAAAATGGATGACTCTCAGGAGACACTGTGCCTATTGAAACAACCCCATCCAAAGGGCCAAATGCTATCTGATGCCTTGGGGGTCAATCAGCCAAACGGGCAAGACAGAAAACAGACCGGTGGCATCCACTGGTTATGGAGGAAGAACAGGGAGTTACTATTTAATAGGTATAGAAGTTCCACTGTGGAAGATGGAGATTGTCGGGTGTCGAGTGTGGGATAGCTGCACAAGAACACACGAGGTACCACCAAACCACACCCCTAAAATAGTCTCAGGGTCCATTTTCCCCTGTCATACCTCTCACCGTGGCTTACAGGGCCTGATGTGATTTGGGCCCTGTGTGCCCATCTAAACACTTTCTAACTATGCGGTGGCCACACCTGCCTCCTTCCTTACTCTCAAAGCAAAGCTCCTAATCCATTCAAAGGCTTCTCCTCAGGCCTCAGCCCCAAGGGTCCCCCTCTGCAAGGCATGAAAGAAAAGGACACTGTCTCTCTCTACCCCACCACTCTTGACCACAGCATGAATCTGCGCCAACCACACCATCACAGCCCATCCATTTCCCCTCCAAGTTATAGCACTCAAGAGGTAAAGCCTTGCCTTTCTCCTTCATCACAGAGGTACTCTCTTACCCAGCACAGCCTGGCCAACCCCAGGACTGAATATTAGTGTATCTGTAATTTAAATCAGTCACATTTCTATACTTATTAGCAAAGTCCTATAAAAGAGTATAGTTATCTACAAAATGTATGAAGTATTTTAGCACTAGAATTTCTTTTAATACCACACAACAGGGGAAACTTAATGTACTATATTAAGTTAATAATCAAATAGTAAAAGCTACTCAGGGGGTTGAGGGTGTAACTCTGCGGTAGAGCACATTTGCCTAGCACGGGTGAGGCCCTATTTAATCTCCAGCATTGAAAAAAGAAAAGATTGGGCGTCCAAGGATGCCAGTTGGAAAGTCTAGTGACTAGGACTTGAAACCAAGATATGCCAACTTCAGGGGATGCTTTGAGAGACTAATCCAAGCTAACAGGCCAAAAATCAGGGTATAGAGCTGAGAGCGGGAGCCAAGCCCAGCTGAGCATTGACCCGGAGCATCCCCTCAGGAGGCAGGGAACCCTTCAGAAGAGGAGGTGGAAAGAGTGTAAGAACCAGAGGGGAGAAAAGAAAACCAGGGGAACAAGGCCCTCGAAAGCAACAGGATCCACATACACATGAAGTCACAGAGACTGAGGCAGCATGCACAGGTCTGCACCGGTCTGCACCAGACGGGGTCCGAGAGCTACAAGAAATGGACACAAACCCCCAGCCCTGACCCACAAGCTGTCTCTGATTGATAATCACTTGCTAATGGAAATTTAGTTTTCTCCAAGGGAGTTGTGAGACCAAAACAAAAAGTATTCCTTGCAGGCTAAGAGCTCTGTTTGCAGTTAAGAATAAGTTAGTCCCATGTTTGCTTGACCGGTCTGCACCGGACCGGATGTGCTTAATCCCAGGAGGGACGCGGGCAAGGAAAGGCGTCAGGGTGTATGCTTGCCCCTGATTGGAAGTGAGGTGAATTGTGGGTTTTGCCTCTTTAAGCCTCTGCAAAAATGTGACTCGTCACCATTTTCCTGGGAACCCAGGGGTGGACCTGGCCAGAGTCCATCCTCCCAGTCAGTATTTAATGAAACCTTGTTTCAGATCTGGTGTTACATTGTGGCCGTGGTCTTAGTCTCAGCGGTGGGATTGACAGAGTCTCACTGGGAAACAAATCACTGTGAAGGCGAGGCTGCCTGCCCAGCAGTGGACCGTCAGCAGAGAACAAACTCAAGGGCATCTTGACAGCTTCCTTGTGTCAGGGCTTCTTTTTTTTTTTTTAAAGAAAAATCATATTTTTATCCTTTTATTTACATTATTTTCCTCTCGTTTTACACTATAGGTTATATATATATATATTCTGGCTCCAGTTTAGGGTTTTATGGGATTCCTGAGTGTGCAAACGAGTGAGTCTCTGCATCTATATCTGTTTCTTGGGCCTTTGCTTGGCCTCTTTCCCCTCTGTTTGTTTTGTCCTGTTCTGATGTGCTAGCTTTTGTTTTATTTTATTATATTATATTTTATTATTATCCCTTAGAAGCTATTCTAACTAACGAGACAGAAAGGGGGTGGATCTGGATAGGAAGGGAGGTAGGAGGAGCTGAGAAGAGTAGGGTGAGTGCTTTGAATAAAAAATGGTCCCTGTAAAGCTCATAAATTTGAATGCTTGGCTACAGGGGAGTGGCACTATTAGGTAGGGTGGCCTTGTTGGAGTAGGTGTTGCCTTTTTAGAGTGGGTGTGGCCTTTTGAGTGGGTGTGGCCTTGGAGTGGGTGTGGTCTTGATGGAGTGGGTGTGGCCTTTGTTGGAGTGGGTGTGGCCTTGTTGGAGTAGGTGTGGCCTTGTTGGAGTAGGTGTGGCCATGTTGGAGTGGGTGTTGCCTTTTTAGAGTAGGTGTGGCCTTGTTGAGTGGGTGTGGCCTTGGAGTGGGTGTGGCCTTGTTGGAGTGGGTGTGGCCTTGTTGGAGGAAGACCATTCCTGGGGTGGGCTTTGAGGTTTCAGGGCTCAAGCCAGGCCCACAGGTACTTCTCTTTCTGCTGCTTTCAGGTCCAGATGTAGAACTCTCAGCTACCATGTCTGCCTGCACGCCGCCATGCTCCCTGCCATGAGGATGCATGAGGATGATGGACTAAACCTCTGAACTGTGAGCCAGCCCCAATGAAATGTTTTCCTTTATACGAGTTGCTATGGTCATGGTGTCTCTTCACAGCAATAGAACATGGACTAAGGCAGAAATCCAACACCTCTGGGCTCCTTAATATTTACATGTACACATCCATACACATAATTAATGTTTTTTTAAATTAAAAAAAAATTTAAAAAGAGCACAAGAAATCATACTTCCCTTTATTACCTCTATTAAAAAAAAAATCCATCCCAGGCTGGCAAGATGGCTCAGCAGGTAGAGAACTTGCTACATAAAGCTGGTGGCCTGGGTCCAATCCTCAGGACACACATAACAGTAGGAGAGAACCAACCCCACAAAGTTGTCCTCTGACCTCCTCGTGCACACCATGGTATACACACACACACACACACACACACACACACACACACACACACAAACACACACACACACAAACACAACAACAATAAATTAAATAAATTAAAAAAACAAAACCACATCTTCTTTGGTTCCTTTTCTGATTGACTAGGATCAATTAGAAAGTTTCCAAGAAATGAAGACTGTGTTTTCTAACTATAAAAATGGAGCACACCATGATACAACTTCGCATATTGTTATTTCATTCATTCATTTGCCTCCTTCATTCATTCCACATTTATCTTGGGGCTGGTGAAATGTCTCAGCAAGTCAAATGCTTACCACACAGGCCTGGAAGCCTGGGTTCAATACCCAGAACCCACCTAAAGGTGGAAGGAGAGAAATCAAGTCCATAAGGTTGTCCTCTGACCTCTACGGGTATGCTATGGCATGCTTGTGCCATAGTCACACACACTTAATAATAATAATAATAATAATAATAATAATAATAATAATAAAAAGTAATTTTTTAATTTTTAAAAAGACATGGTCTTGACTTTCAAAAAGGTGGTGTTGGTGTGACTGTTAACCTGTACTGACATCTTGATGGAATTTAGAATCACCGTGGAAGATGGGATCTCTGGGCGTGCCTGTGAGAGATCATCTAGAGCAGGTAGATGAATGTGAGATGTGCATGGGCTGGGGCTCTGGGCTGAATCAAAAGGAGGAGGCAAGCTAAGCACGAAGGTCCATTGCTTTCTAACTGTGGATGCACTGTGGCCCGCCTCCTCAGGCTTCTGCCCACACACCTTCCCTGCCGTGATCAACTGTGTCCCTGGAACTGTGAGACACTACAAACCCTTCGCCCCCTAAGTTGCTCCTGTTGGGTATTTTGTTGCAGCAACCAAACAAGCAATTAACACATGTAGGTAAAGACACTAGACCTAACTAGAATTGTGCCTAAAGAAAGGTATTTAATGCCAGGCATGGTGGTGTGAGCTTTTCATCCCAGCACATAGGAACCAGAGGCAGGTGAGTATGAGTTTGAGGACAGCCAGGTTAATACAGTGAAAAACGTCCTCCTCATCTCAAAAAGATATGGGAGGGGGGGGGGTAAATATTGTTTTATCTGCCCACAGCAATAAACCACTTAAACACAGCCACTGGAGGAAAGTTGCCATCTCTGAAACCAGAAGCAGCTAAGCCCACCAACATCCACTTCTGGAAGATTGACTGCTGGAAGTCCACGAGGCTGGATGGAGGGACACAGCAAACTACTTACGCGGCACACTGCTTCTGGGCCCACTGAAGAAGAGCCTTCTTTGCAGACAACTGCCATCTCGCTTGAGCTTGTGCTTTGGAGCATTTCTTAGCCGGAGGGCTTGAGGTAGGAGATGAGTCAGCCACAGTCGCGACCTCCGGGGAAGGTTGATTGTAATCGCAAGACAGGTTCCGAGCAAGCTCCTCAATCTGAGGAGAGCACAATTGTTAGCACAGGCTACTCAGTCCAAAGCACCTAAAAAGCATTCTGTAGCAACGGCAATGTATTCTGGCTGAAACGAACTCTAAAAATGATTGTCAGCCTTTGACATTTGAGACTACAATTCGGCTTTCCTTCGGTCTAGATAGGGGTTATCCTGCACCTGACCCAAGAATGGATCCCATAAATGGCCAGCATCCATTCATCCCCTAAAGATCCCACTGAGCACTACCAGCGCTGATGGATTCAACTGAAAAGAACTAAGTGGACCTCCTAGTCAAGCGCCTTTAGAGACTGGATGGACTGGAAGACATCGCCTTTTATTACATAGCATTAAGAACAAAAGCACATGCAGAAAAAAAAAATAGACAAACACAGGGCAGGCAAGTCCCCAAAGGGAAAATCAAATCACCATTAAGAACACGAAAAACACGGGCCAGTAAAATGGATTAGCAGGTAAAGGTACTTGCTGTACAAGCCTGCAAACCTGGGTGTAATTCCCAGAACCCAAAAAGAGGTGAAAGAAGCAACTCCATAAGGTGTCCACTGACATCCACATGCAAGTCATGGTATGTGCATACACACACACACACACACACACACACACACACACACGAGTATAATAATGCTAATAATAAATAAATCCCTTTTCTTTTTCTTAGATTTATGTATGTGCATGAATGCTTTGCTTGTATGTATGTATGTATGTATGCATGTGCACCCCATTGTATGTATATGCACCCCTTGTGTGTGGTGCCCACGATGCCCAGAAGAGGGTGTCAGATCCCATGGCACTGGAGTCACCAATGGTCATGTGGGTGACAGGAACCAAATGCTCTGTAAGAGCATCAACTGCTACTAACCACTGAGCTATATACCTCCAGTCCCCATGAGTAAAACCCTTTTTTAAAGGAACATGAAAAGTGCTGGAGAAATGGCTCAGCAGTTAAGAGTAAGTGCCTTTCAGAGGACCTTAGATGGGTCCCAGTTTCCCCACCCATGGAGGGCAGCTCACAGTGACCTGGAACTCCAGCGCTAGGGAACCCAATGCCTCTGCCCATTCAAGTACCTGCACTCATATTCTCTGTTTCTAGTTTTCTCTTTCTCTCTCTCTCTCTCTCTCTCTCTCTCTCTCTCTCTCTCTCTCTCTCCTCTCTCTCATTGTCTGTCTGTCTCTGTCTCTCTCTCTCATACACACACACACACACACACACACACACACACACACACACACACACAAAGTCTACTCTAAAAGAAGCGGGTGGGGCCTGGAGAGATGTCTCAGTGGTTATGCTTACTATTTTTCCAGAGGGCCTGAGTTCAGTTCCCAGCACCCACATCCATCAGGTGCCTTACAACTGCCAGTAACTCCAATTCCAGGAGATCTATATTCTTTTCTGGCACACATGTGATAACACACTCACAGAGATGGCACTAGGCTGGAACCCAGAGCCTTCTGCACACCGTGCAGGCATTTCTGCTACTGGGCTGCATCCCAGTCCATCCCCGATGGTCGTGGACTTCCCAACTTTCAGAACTATGAAGCAACACATACCCGTTTATCCTGAATTACTCACCCTGTGCATTCATTCTATCATAGCCTCACAAAATGGAATAAGACACTACTATAGTGTTAAAGAGGAAACACCATAGGACCGACAATTCCACTTCTAGATATATTTCAGTGGAAATGTAAGCCCGGAATACTAAATGTTACATATGCAAATATTCCTAGCAATTTGACTAACAGTAACTAAAAACCGCCAAGAAAGAAATGTGTATCAGAAGTGGACCGGTGAATAAGTGTGATGCCATATACAGGAAAGGCAGTGAAAGACACCTCCTCACAATCGATGAAGCTAAGTGAAGTAAGTTGGGCACAAGGGATTGTGTGGGGGGGGGGGGGGGGGCGGGGGGGGGCTAAAGAGAATAAACTCGGAATTCCACCTCTGTGGAATTAGCAACACTAAACTGCCTCCCAACAGGGCTCAGAGGGTGGGCACCTTTAGGGAAAGAGAAGGGCCAGAATACCAGCATGGTTCTGTTTGTATCTCGGGTGGTGATAACATAAGTATGTTTAATTTATGGAAACTCGCGGTACTTGACATGTGAATTTGCATATCTTTCTCTGTGTGTCTTAGATTTGAACAAGTTGACTTTAAACAGTGTCACAAACCAATTTTTACAGCTTTCAAATGGCAAAGCCTGCGTCAGAATTCCACTTCTAAGAATTTGGCCCATGAATTATTACAGGTGTACACAAAGGTTTTATCTCAAGAATATAACAGAAGCTAGTTATAATCAGAAATAACTCTGAGCATTCTGGTTGGCCATTAATGAGATAGAGCACTTTATAACCAATGCCATACACCTCTGTTAAAATATATATAAACTCAGAGAGACGCTCATCAGAACCATTTGGAACAGAATGGGTAATGAGATCCCATGTTGTTAAGATACTGCTCTGCTTCAGTATCCAAGGGGACCAGCTTCCACCCGGGGCTGACAGCTGTAGATGATGATAGTATGTGGCATATTCTTCCCATATAACCTATGCAAATCCCCCTGCCTCAGAAAGTGATCTCTGAGTTCCCTATAACATGTACAACACAAATGTAAATGCTATAAAAATGATCATTATGCTACATAACAGAATAATGCCAAGAAAAAAGTTTACATTCATTTAGTTTAGATAGAAACATTTTTCAGAACTACCCTCAATCCTTGGTTGGTGTAATCTACTTAATGACTATGTATTAATTCCTGCTGTATACATAAAGATTGGATATTACATTATTCTCAGTTACCTGTGAATGATGGACTGTGAATAATTTTATTTTCTATTACCTATATTGAAAATTTTAATTATAATGAAAATACATAGAAAGATATGGGGGTGGAGATGATACACCTACAACCTATCCAAACTTTTTAAATTTTATTTTAAGCATATAAGTGTTTTGACTGCAAATATATCTGTGTGTCTGGTGCCCACAGAGAACAGAAGAGGGCACTGGATTTTCTGGAAATGGAGTTATAGATAGTTATAAATTGATATTTGGAGGCTGGGAATCAAACTCAGGTCCTCTGCATAGAGCAGCAAGGGCCCTTAACCACTGAACCATCTCTCCAGCCCCAAATCATCCAGCTTTAACATCTTCCCATATTTGGTCCTGTTTTCTGTCTCCAGCTCCACTTTCCTGCTCTCCCAGAGGAAAAGCTACACTCGTAAATTTAGTTCTCATCATCCACATGCACATTATTCTGTTCTAGCTACAAATGCCCACATCCGGAAAAAAAAAAAAGGCAAATTTTATAACAATTAGTTATGCAACATTCTAAGTCTTTCTAAGATAAGCATGTGTTACCCAATACATACATAATTATATAGTGATTTTTAGAGCAACAATAATAAACCATGCAGAGTCAGTTAGACCGGCACTGTGATGGTTAATTCTGGATGGGACAGCGAACATTGGACATTTGCCGTCCAAATGGAGAGCAAGAGCACAATGACCAAAGGCCTTCCATATGCCTTCTTTAGTTGAACTGAAATTCGGACTTTGATTAAAATCCAAACAGGGATTCACTAAACAAATAAGAACTACTTTGAGAGTCAAAGCATCCCGACAAGCTTGGAGGTGCAGCTTATTCCAACGAGATCTCAGCCAGCGAGGAGGGTTTTCAGCCTGAACTAGTCCCGTGGTGTAGCAGAAAACAAGTCAATGTTCTGCAGACACCCTCTCGCCCTTCCTCCTGAAATGTCTTCACACATGGGGTCTCTTCATAATTCAAAGGAAAAATAAACAGCTTCCTTTCCTAGCCAGTGGGCCTGTCACTGTTGCTGATGTCCTCCAGAGAGGCTGCGGAGCACTCAGTCCCACAGAAATTCGGGGACCCCAGGGGCTACTTCACTTTTCTTCTGTTTTTGTTTTGTCTGTGACAGGGCCTTACTCTGTAATCCAGTCGGACCTGAAACTCACTCGAGCTCAGGCTAACGCTGGACGCCCAGCGGTCTTCCTGCTGTGGCCTTCCAAAGCTAGGATTACAGGAGTGAGCCACCGTACCTGGCCACCTGTCTCCCGTGGAGCGGCCAGATGTATCGTCTTTGTGTCAGGGAGCCACTGTTTACAGTGCCAGGAGAATGGAGTGGGGACAGATGACAGAGAAAACACAAGAGGAAGACTGAGGCTTCCCTCAACAACCCACAGTGAGGCAGAGGAGGCCACCTACTCAGGACTCCTACCACACCCAAACCTCAAGAGGGAACAGAGGCAGATAAAGGACAAAGCCACGAAGGCAGTACACCTATCTATTCAAAGTTCTCAACACTGGCAGGTGTCTCACGAAGTACTGCTGTTCAAAGCTGCACTGAAATCCTACCCCAAAACCAGTCTGTAGTCATCAAAAAGGGTCACTCCTCAGATGAGTGACAGATGCCACTGGACACCAACATTTGAGGGATCTTTCATACAAGACAAGCTTGGTGGTATACACCTTGAATCCCAGCACTTGGAAGGCAGAAACAGGTGATTCCTGTAAGTCTGGGCAGCCTGATCTACATAGAGCTCCAGGCTAGCCAGGACTACATAGTGAAACCCCATCTTTAAAGCAAATAAAAAACCATATGTGTGCATGTGTCTATGTGCAAAAATATATATGGGCATATATGCAAATGTATACATATACATAATGTATATGATATATACACATATATTCAATATATTCATTACACACAAGTACTGGAAAAGTAGCCTTTGCCGTAAGCTTTTGACTTGTTGCAGACTTCAAGTCCTATTTACAGAAGCAGCTCTGGCCTGGATGACGTCATGCCACACTTGCTGGGTCTCACCTCACCATGTGGATTCGAGTAGTGACATTCCTACCACCACGATGCTTACATGAAAGTGCAGTATGATGGTCCAAATCAGGCCAAGAATAATGGACGGGTTTCCTTCTACGATATCAGCAACATGGATGTTTATCAGCTTGATCTGCAGACAGAGAAGCACAGGTTAAATAAAGGGGGCGAGCCTCCCGCTGAACCGGTCCCTCCCGTGAATTTGCCGGTTTGATTCATACGTACTGATCGCTTTTTCAGGAATGTCAGGGCATGTTCTATGTTGATTCTGCACTGGAATGTATTGGATCCTTTATCCCGAGGCTAAAAATTCAAGCACACACATTCCTCAGAAACAGGAAGTACATTTTAAAAAAAACACAAAAAAAAAAAACACCAGCCAAGTGTCTTGGTGCCCTTTGGAAATCTTACCAACTGCTGTCCTGCGAGCACTTCTAACAGGTCCAGGAGGACATGCCCCTTCTTAATGTCTGCAAATAAGTCAGATATAACCGAGGGAGGCGTGTGCTGCCAAAGGAAAAGAGGAAAATAATCTGAAAATGGTCCGCAACACCGCTAAGCATCTCCTAAGTGAGCACTGTGTCCTCCAAAACAGCTAAGATTCAGCAGAAATTGTCTTACGAGAATGTCACGGCCCTCACAAGCCACACTCCAGAGCATGGTGAGACAGTCAGCCCGACTTATCTCGTGGCGTAATCCCAGTTACACAACGCTCTTTCTGAGTGGAGCTTTTACAGCCCTCAACTTTGTGCAGAGAGAATACAAAGACACTCAGAATCAGGCCACAGCGACCCCTTGGGAGAGCTGCACTGCTGAGGATGTGTCTCCCTTTGGACAGAGTGTCGTGCATTGTGTGGGATGGACGGAGAGGGAGGGCAGTGGGGGAGAGTCATTCATTCATCAGGCATCCAGGTTATCTGAGGTTCTCAGCATCACTGAGACACAGGATGGAGTGGCATTTGGATCGAGGCCCCTAGGTCCAGACTAGACTTGTGTCCCAGAATACTCCCTTGCCAAATGTGTGGCCAGGGTCAAGGCACAGGCCTTCTCTGTGGGAATCATACTATCTCTCACATAGTGATACCATGAAATCGTTTAGAACTCATCTAGAAGGCTGGCAAAGAGGCATAAGCCTGAAATCCCAGCACTAGAAGGCAGAGGCAGGGGGATGGCCAAAAGTTCAAAGCCTATTGGGTCTACATAGTAACTTTCAGGTCAGCCAGAGTTATATAGCAAGAACTAGTCTCAAAAAAAAAAAGGAAGGAAGGAAGGAAGGAAGGAAGGAAGGAAGGAAGGAAGGAAGGAAGGAAGGAAGGAAGGAAGGAAGGAAGGAAGGAAGGAATTGAGGCTGGAGGGATGGCTGACCCTTTCAGAGCACATGCTGCTCTTACAAAAAAAGCAAGTTCAGTTCCCAGCACCAATATTTAGCTGCTCAAAAATGCAGCCCTGGATTTAGCCAGTAGTAGAGTGCTTGCCTAGCAAGCACAAGGGACTGGGTTCGGTCCTCAGCTCCGGGGCAAAAAACAAAAACAAAACACAAACAAACAAACAAACAAACAAACAAACAAACAAACCCTGCAGCCCCAGGAGATCTGGTGACCTCTTCTGGTCTCCACAGGCATCTGTATGCATACATATGTGTACACATAAATAAATAGGGCCGGGCGGTGGTGGCACACACCTTTAATCCCAGCACTCGGGAGGCAGAGGCAGGTGGATCTCTGTGAGTTCGAGGCCAGCCTGGGCTACAGAGTGAGTTCCAGGAAAGGCTCCAAAGCTACACAAAGAAACCCTGTCTCAAAAAACCAAATGTGTGTGTGTGTGTGTGTGTGTGTGTGTGTGTGTGTGTGTGTGTGTGTGTGTATGTGTATGTGTATGTATATGCAGGTAGATAGGTAGTTAGATGAATGAATGAATGAATGAATGAATGAATGAATGAATGAATGAATGAATGAATGAATATATAAATGAAAATGGCCATAGGGGGTTCAAGAATACACTTCAATGGTAGGACATTTGCCTAGTATACAGCCTTAGCCTTGAATTCATTGCGTAGCAGAAGAACAGAAAGGAAATGTGAGTTAGGTGGTAGTCCCTCTATAGACACAGCTTCTGAGGACCTAAGGCAGTGAATCACTCAGATCTAGGAGTTCAAGACCAGCCTGAAAAACCTCATCTCAAAAACTAAACTGTACTTTAATCCCAGCACTTGGGAGGCAGAGGCAGGTGGACCTCTGTGAATTCGAGGCCAGGCTGGTCTACAAAGCAAGTTCCAGGACAGCCAGCACTACACAATGAAACCCTGTCTCAAAAAACCAAAAACAAAAACAAAAAGACTGAAATTACACTGAAAATAAATGGTGGTCCACAGTGTGCTGTTTAACAAGCTATGATTTCAAAACAACAGATGTCATAAGCATTCATCATCGCCACACGTGACAAGTTTAGGGTGGTGTCTAACACACATCATTCAATACAGACAAACGTCACATTGTTATTATGTCATTCGATGGAAGTGTTGCCACTCTAAATATTTTTGCAGCGCTGTCCAGGTCCTTTCCAGGTGGCATTTTCTTGTTCCAGGAATGAATAACCAATAAACCAGGACACCAAGGTGAGCGCCAGCACATTCTCTTATAAAAAGACATTCCATGACCTTCTACATGTCAATCACTGTGTCTTGCTCTGGTGTTCATCTGTTTGTTGTACAGGGGGGTCTCATGGAGCCTGAGTGGGCCTGGAACTCACTACACAGCCATGGCTCATCTTGAACCCCTGATCCTCCTGCCTCCAACTCCCAGGTGCTGGAATTCCAGGCACCGGCCGCCCTGGGGTAACAGCCCGACGTCACCCTCATCCACCTCACCTTTGCCAACTGCGAGTTTATCCAGCAGGTGAAGGTTTTCTTCTGTGTGTCTTCCTGCTCAGCTAGGAGAGAAGAAACAGCCATGGTCACAACACAAGAAGCCAAAGACTCCTTCTGAACCCACAGATGAAAGCCACAGATCTGCTAACAAGAAACGATGGTTCTTAACACTTTCTTACTAACAAAAGAATTGAGGTCTTTCATAGCTTTGTACACTGTGCAAAGGAGGAGGAAGAGTAGTGTCCCTGGCCTCCAGCTCTGAATCACCCTGGGACATCTGAAGATAGTTTTAAAGGTTCAGTGAGATCCTTACCGTTTGGCCTCGACACCATATCAAGCAAATTTATCATGCAAAATGCTCTGCTGATGGGTGATGTCATTCTGTAGGCTGTGAAAATGTGTTGCTCTGATTGGTTGATAAATAAAGCTGTTTGGCCAATGGCAGAATAAGGTTAGGAGGGATATTCTAACTAGAGATAGACAGGAAGAAAAAGGAGAGCAGAGGAGTCACCAGCCAGACACAGAGGAAGCAAGATGTAAAGGCAGAACTGAGAAAAGGTACCAAGCCATGTGGCTAAATATAGATAAAAATTATGGGTTAATTTAAATGTAAGAGCTAGGCAGTAATAAGCCTGAGCTAATGGCCAAGCAGTTATAATTAACATAAGCCTCTGTATGTTTATTTGGGACCAAGCGGCTGCAGGATGCGGGTGGGACAGATTCCACAGGACCAGAGAAAAACTCTGGCTACACTCCGCTCTAAACCATGAAAAAAACCAGGGTTTGAATCCTGTTCCCATGACTAAGTGGCTAAGTGAACTTGAACGGTGACTTCATGTAACAAGCAGTCATTGAAGGAAGTTGATTTGAGAGGCAAATGATTCACCTAGTGTGCTTGACACAGACCGACACATAGCAAAAACACATAAGCCATGTTCTCATTAACCAGGCGTGAGTTAGGACTGGGGATAGACTGAACACTAGACTCTACCTCCCTCCCCTTCTGTGCAGGCATGGCCCTGCTAAGCTTCCTTCAGCATCCCACTCCCTCAGTGTCAAGCAGACACTGTCCATTCTATGGGCTGAGCACACAAGCCCTGAGCTTCAGTTCCCCCACCCTCCTTATCTGATAGGTGAGTATAAACAGAAGCCAGGACATCATCCACTTCTGCCTCTGCCTGATGCTCACAGCCTTGCTTCCACCAGTGACCATGAGCTGACCACATCTCACATCACTCTGCCCTTTAATCCTTCTGCTATCAGTCAACATGCAGACACGCACGTGCCTAAACACACACATGCTCTGCTGCCTCCATCATGCATGGTCATGGTCACGTGACAGCACTTTTATTACCTCTCTCAACTCAGTCTGATGCATCTCTTCTCTGAACATCCCTCCCCAGCCTTGTGTTCTCTCCTTCCAGTGCCCAGCTCTAAGGACCCCACTAGTAATTCTAAGTCACCAGTTCTGCCAGCTTCTCATTGGCCCTCACACCCTCCATGTCATCCTGAGGCCTTCCTGTCATCCTTACCAACCCCAGATGCCAAATGAGATGACCAACTATCATCAACACTTACACGTGCCTCAGTTGTCTTGTATTTGCTTGGCACCTTGGGATTTTCCTTCATGCACCTCATCCTGTATGTATACTTCTGGCTGAGGTCAGGGCAAACCCCACTGTGGTGGTTTGAATGAGGATGGCCCCCATAGGCGCATATGTTTAGATGTCTGGTCCCAGTTGGTAGTAGAACTGTCTGGGAAGGATTAGGAGGCGTGGCCTTGTTAGAGGAGGTATGTTACTGGGATGGGCTTTGAGGTTTCAAGAGCCAATTAGCTCTCTACCTTGTGCTTGTGGATCAGATGTGAGCTCTCAGCCACTGCTCCAGCACCATGCCTGCCTGCCTGCTGCCATGCTCCACATCATGATGGTCTGATGGTCATGGAATCACCCTATCAAATTCTAAGTCCCCAATAAACTCTTTCTTCTATAGGTTTCTTTGGTCATAGTGTTTTGTCACATCAATAGAAAAGTAACTAAGACACCCACCGACGATGATCAGCCTTACCAGCACCCACTGGTACCCTCAATGCCACTCAACAGTCACAATGGATAACTCTCTCCTACCAATGGACAGAAGCATGGCAATCTCACATTTCCTTCCTCAAACATACGATGCCTCTTCCCCAGCTCTTATTCTCCACCAAGACCTTTCTTTGTTGTTCATGCCGGTTAGTGTTAACTCCCAACTTAACACAACCTAGAATTAACTGCCAACTTAACACAACCTAGAATCACTTGGGGGGAAAAGTCTTAATGAGGAATTGCCTAGGTCAGGTTAGCATGCCCAAGGGGTATTGTACTGATAGTTCACTGAGCAGGAAGACCCAGCCCACTCTGGGCAGCAACATTCCTTATGAAGGGGATCTGAACCACGTAAGACAGGAGAAAGCAAGGATGCATTTACTCTCTTTGCTCTTGACTATGGGTGGGATGTGACTAGCTGCATTAATTCCTTGCTTGGTTTCTCTGAAGTAATCAGTAGTAATCAAAATAAACCCTTTCTTCTCTAAGCTGCTTTTTTGCCAGGATATTTTATCACAGCAACAGAAATGAAATTAGAACATTGCTTTTTTGTGTGGGTTTTTTATTTTATGTGTGTGTTATGTGTGTGTATATTTGAGACGGCATCTCAAGAAGCCCAGACCAGCTTCAAATTCACTGTGTATCTGGGAATAACCTTGGATTTCTGATCTCCTGACTCCACTTTCCACATTCTAGGACTATAGACATGACCCCCATACATGACATATATATAGTGCTGGGGATTTAACATAGAACTTCATGCATGCTTGGCCAACATTCTGTCAATTAAGCTGCAGCCCCAGCCCATGAGACCTTTCTTCCCAAAAGACCCAGTCTCATCTAACAACCTCCAAAGTATTGGTATGCATCAACTAGCCTTGCTCAGATCAAAGGCGTCCCGCCTCTCATTCATTGGTTCTTTTCTCTTTTATCTCCTTGAGAACCTTTTCCTCCCTTCTAGTCCCTATCCCCTATTCCCCCATCAGAATAAATGCATGCTGTCAATTCTCCCTCTGAAACTAAGAAACTAACCTTCCATAGCACCCACTCTCCATCAGCACTGCTCATTTGTCTGCTCTTCTTCGTGGAAAATCCCTCCAGAAGAATCCACGCTGTCTCCAGGTCCTCTCCTCACTCAATTTCAAGCGGCCCCACCCCAAGCAGTTCCTCACCATTCCACTGACACTGCTCTTATCCAGGTCACCATGAGTCGAGGATATCAACGCTCCCCTCTCACTGAAACCAATGGCCGGTATTCCGCCTTCATCTTCCTGGACCACCAAGCAACATCCAATACAGAGAATGACTATCTCCTACCCTCGGGACCTACACTTGTGTTTTCCTCCTACATCACCAGCTGGGAATCATCTGCTTAGCACTCAGTTCCTACCTAATGCCTTGGGAAATCCATGTTCAAAACCTACTCCGGGGCTGGGGAAATAGCTGAGTCAGTAAAGTGTTTGCCTTGCAATCATACAGACCCTGACTTTGACAGGCATGGTGCTACATTTAAGCTCAGAGCTGAGGAGGCAGAGACTGACTCCCTGAGGTTAGCTGGCAGCCAGTAAGAGACTCTGTCTGAAAGGAGAGAAAAACAAAAGGATGCTCTCATACACACGCGCGCGCCTGCAGCAAACATTCTGGTTATGTCTACTTTTTATTATCTCAATTATACTACCCTGGCCAAGTCACCTCCACCTGGGCTACTGAGTCTTACAAGTGTGACACCAAATTTAGGACCTTAAAATGTTTTAAATTAATAAGCATCAGGTCGAGAAATAGCAGAAAAGTGGCCTGGGTAAATACATTTAGACAGTGTAAGTGTCTGTCAAGTGTTGTGACTGGTTATGGACATACCGAGTCTCACTGGCTCCCCCCCCCCCCCCCCGCCCAAAATCCATTTCCCATTTCTTTGCATTACCAGTTTAAGTCAGTTATAACTCAATGACTTACACGTCATCGGGCGGTCAATGATAGTTAGCTAAACTAAACTGGGCTCTGACACGCCAACTGAATTCTTTGGTCTTTTGAGAGTTAGTGCTTTTTATTTTAATTTTATTTTGCAGAAGAGTGACAGGGTCTCCTGGAATCTCTAAGATGTGTTTCCAGCATTTTCCCTCTGCTATCAGATGATAAATAACTTTAAACAAGTGCCTCGAAAACGCGCTTGAGAGCTAATTTTATTTCTCAACAGGGGAAACAAACAAACAAACACTAGAAAACAAGTTTTATGATTCCAGGATCAAATTACATGTACACAATGTGCATTCGCCAAGCAGGAAGAGACGTGTCCTCCATAACAATAAAATAGAAGTTCAAAATAAAATGTAAAAGATTAAAACAAACAACCCAAGAAAACCTCTTCCTTATCCTCAAGGGACCAACAGAGAGTCTCCTCTTTAGGTGATACTGTGTGACAAGGGAACCACGCAGGAGCATCAGCACATCCGGTCGATGCTGCAGGACTCCAGGGAAGTTGCCGGGGTGGAGAAAGAAGGGCATGCTCACGAAATAACCCTGGCAGTGGACCACGGCCAGAGTTCAAAGTTCAGCAAGAGCATCCTCGGTCCCCATTGTTTTAGTGCTCTGGGTACATCTGTAAATCTCAGTCATTTGATCTACACCCCCAAAAAGAGGAGCTTTCATTTCATGTTCATTTGACACTAAACAAAACAAGCCTTGAGACTGAGCACTCTGGGGTCTCTGAGTTTTCCCAGGCTGGGGAAACAGACACCAAAATCAGGGCTCTTACTAGACGGTTGAAATCGGAGCAGCTTGTCTAATCAGAGACGAGGAACAACCCCTTCCCGCAATGCCAGAATTTGAATTAAAACAATCAAACTGTTATAAAGAAAGGTGGTTATCGCTGTCCCGATTTACTTCAACTCCAATAGAAAAGGGGGGCTGGTAGGAAGAGAGTCAGCGGCCATCCCCCACAGGTGCACCCCCCTCCACAGAGAAGCAATGCACAAAGGGAGCCTCCAGAGGGCTGAAGAGGGCTCTATGAGGCTTTGTAAAACTTACTGTCCAAACAGAGAACAACTCTCTTCAACGGGGGAATCGGAGCTCTCTAAACACAATAAGGACCCTTTACTTAATGGCAAAGACATCCCGGGGGGCATAAAACACCTCTGCAGATGCTCTAGGCCACCTTACCCCACATTTCACAGGTTTTCATCCTCCCTTGCCCCCGAATAGCACAGTTAATGCTACAGGAACCAGAGCCAAGCAGCTCACCCTGTGCCAGGAGACGTAACCTTAGGAACAAATAATTAAGAGCCGCGTGCTTACCGCAACTTAATAAAACCCTTCTTAGAATGGCATCTAGAGAACAGGACCTTTTAAACAGCAGATGGCAGGGGTAGGGGGAGGGGAGAAGACATGAAGGGGAGCGTGGAACGACGTATTACAACGGTGAATTTCTGTGAAAGTGCTAAGAAACAGAAAACGTGAACTTATTTTGATTTTGGAGGCAAATAAGGAATGTAAGTGATACACACTGACATTCACGTAAGCGTCCCTGGTTATCATTCTTCAAAACTACTTGCAGGGATAAAAAGGGAGGCAGAGATTTTCTCTTGCCATCATTACCATGAAAATACATATCACCCCATGGTTTGCTCCGATTCAGTCTGCCTTTTGTGAGCTGGCAACAGCTTCCCCTAGCTGGGAGGGAATTGAACTGAAAACAGATTAGGGAAAACTTCAGGGCACAGATTTTCAATTCGTTACAAATTAGCTCATTAAGAAGCTACCGTGGCTACTGGGTCTCTTCAGAAAGGCCCCAACGTCTTGCAAAAATTCACCTGAGACACTGACATTAGGAGTCCTCCCCCACAGTAGGTCCGAAAGTAGCACCCCAAGGCCAAGGCACCACACATCTTTCTCTCTAGCCAAGAGCCATGAGGACTGAAGTGTGACATCTCCCAGAGCAATCAATCAATTGGACTGACTCCTGCATCCAGCCCCAGATTCAGGACTCGGATATTTCATTCTCCTCATTAAAATCTGTCCATCGTTTCTTAATTCCTTCCCGAGTAAGTTACAAGTCCCTAGGCCAACATTCTCCACTAGTAATGTTTCTCTAAGCTACTGTTTGTATACATGCACACATATGTTGTAGGCTAGGGTGTGTGTGTGTGTGTGTGTGTGTGTGTGTGTGTGTGTGTGTGTGTGTGTGTGTGTGTGTAGGCCAGAGGTTGACATTAGGCGTCTTCTTTTATACTATGCTTGCAGAGGACCTGAGTTTTGTTCCCAGCACTTACATCAGATGACTCACAACTGCCTATAACTCCAGCTCCAGGGAGACACAACACCTCTGACACCTGTACTCATTTACACACACACACACACACACACTTAAAACCTTTATTTAAGATCTGAAATCGCAAATGTTTCCAAAGCAAAAGTAGAAAATAGTAGAAATTAAAAATGAACCTTAATCTTGGAAATCTCATCCTTTTTGAGACAGGATGTCTCTATTATGAAGCCAGGGCTGTCCTGGAACTCACTCTGTAGACCAGACTGTCCTGGAACTCACAGAGATCTGCCTGTCTCTGCCTCCAAGTACTGGGATTAAAGGCGTGTGCCACCACTGCCTGGCCAAAATTCCTCCATTTTTTTGCTCAGTGATATAACACTGACCTTCTACAGAGTCCTCTAGACTGACACAGAAAGAACATGAACTGCACAGGGAGGAGCTTGTTTGAGATGTGCACTGGGTCCCCGGCTCCTACAACAGCATTGAGTATGCGCAAGGCACTGAGTCAGTATCTACAGAACCAACAAATGTATGGCTCGCAGATTAAATGAATACAGGTGAGGTAGACCCACTTTCTGACACCGCTCACTGAAAGGGCAAAGAGGAAGGCACCGCCCCAGTTTCTTCCTCTGTTACTGTGATCAATACCAAACAGCAAGGTGGAGAAGAAAGAGTTAACTTCACCTTACATCTCCAGGCCCTGGCCCATCCCTGGAGATCAAGGCAGGAACTTAAGGCAAGAGCAAAGGCAGAACCAACAGAAGAAGGCTGCTTCCTGACTTGCTCCGTAGCATCTGCTCGGCTAGCGTTCTTAGACAAGCCAGGATTCCCTGCCTAGGCATGGTACCGCCCACAGTGGGCTGGGTCCCCCTGCGTCAATCTACAATCAGGAAAACGACACACACACCCTCCCGGAAACATGCTCATAGGTTAATCTGATCTAGGCAATCCCACAATTGAGACACCCTCAGACAACTCTCAGCTGGGCCAGGGTGACAGCTGAAGCCAATTAGGCAGGAAAGACACACTACTTAACCTTCCAAACACAGAAAGGACAGAAAATGCATACACCCAATAAAAAAGAGCAGCATTAACGTGTGGGTGCTGCACGCTGCAGGTGTTTGCTTCAGTGAGAAGGAATAAGGAGGCCTGAGGACACAGTTCGGTTAGTCGAGAGCTTGCCTGGTGTGCTCAAAGCTCCTGCACTACAGAAACTAGATGTAGTACTTGCACACTTAAAATCCCAGCCCTAGGGAGGAAGAGCAGGATGATCAGAAGTTCAAGGACATCCTCAGCTACAAACGGAGTTTAATGCCACCCTGGGATACAGGAGATTCTGTTTTGAAAAAATAAAAATTTGAAAACATAAATATAGGGGCTGGAGAGATGGCTCAGTGGTTAAGAGCACTGGCTGCTCTTCCAGAGGACCCAGGGTTCAATTCCCAGCGCTCACATGGCAGCTCACAACTGTCTGTAAATCCAGTTCCAGGGCACCTGACACCCTCATACAGACATGCAGGCAAAACACCAACGCACATAAACAAAAATTAAAAAATATATATGTAAATTTAAAAACAAGTTATAAAATATATGATTCCATGTATATTTGTATGAGCATATTAAAGGATATAACTTAACACTGTTTCTAGCTACTCACATTACCTGCCTCTGGCAGTCCATTTACTGTAGGTGTATACCTTAAGCTTTCCATTTCCCTCCTGCTCTGTGTAAAACCTGCAACATTAAATAAGCTTGCCTGTGTTTGTGTTTCCCCTTCTGGGCTGTGGTGGTACACACCTTTAATCCCAGCACTTGGGAGGCACAAACAGGTGGACCTCTGTGAGTTTGAGGCCAGTCTGGTCTTACAGAGCAAGTTCCAGGACAGCCAGGGTTACACAGAGAAACACTATCTCAAAAAAAAAGTTCCTGTTATGCAGGAAATTCCAAGGACTTTTGAGAGCTCTCTATCAGAAACAGGACCGAATCAAAATATCAGAACACAAATGCCCCTGATAGCCTTAGAAAATTGCAAGGGCCTTAGGAGCTCTGAGCCAAGAACCATGGCAGAGGGCAAGCACGTGTTTCTTAGGAAGTCCCGAGCCTGGGCTAATGAGGCCCAGTTGCCATGTTTTAAAAACAATATGCCCAGCTCAGCCTTAGCTGGGATGCTCATGGTAAGGATAATCAAGTTGGAACGATACATTGCAGCCATGTGCTCCAACAGACATCCAGAAGATTCATAACCCGTTATCCAGCAGAGAGGGCATTAAAAGTCTGCTGTGCCTTCTGTTTCTCATGGAGATGGTAACAAACAGAAATAAAGAAGCCAGTTAAAGAAATTAAATGGTAACACATATAACCCAAACAAGAAAACTCTAAAGCCCTGGGAGCATAAACAGGAAAAGGCCTGTTGCTTAACTACAAAGTGGAGGAGGGAGATGGGAAACGTTAACACATTTTCTCGCAACCAGCCATATAAGCAAGCAACCAAGAAAGGGAAATACTTCTAGGACTGAGGTCTGCCTTACCAACCCAGTAAGACAGTCCGGGAACTAAATGCTGACTCACACAACTCCTAAGCACCTGTGCAACCACGTCTCAACATCAAACTTCTGTTTTCGAGAGCTCCACCCCGGCCCCCACCCCCCGAGTCTAATTCATCCCTGTGGGAAAGCAGCCCTTGCCTGTGGAGTCCAGCATGCAGGACTACATCAGACTGTTTCCACAGGAGCTCAGGATGTGATGTCCTCGTCTTCCACCAGCCTCCTCCTGTCCAGCATATTCGCCTCCTTCCAGATCTGGTACCTATCTCTTTCTCTACACTCACCCTCAACCTCTCCAGCTCCCCTGCTCCGTTTCCCATAAGCTCTGGCAGGATGCCTCCATGGCCAGCCTCCAGCTCAGCATTCCCTCCATGCCGTTCTTCATTCTAGACAGGAGATCCATGTACTACAAAGCCTCTGATAACTATCTATGGTGTTGTTTTAACATGAAAGCAGCTACAGGCAACTTGGAAAAAGATGTGTCTTTCTGTGTCTGCGATCAAATAAAACTTTATTTATAAAGCCAGGCAGCAGGTCACATAAGACCAGTGCATTGTAGTTTCCTGACTTTAAACCAGGTCAGTACAGTAAATCTTCCTAATGACTGAGCTTAATCCCCAATTCCATTTATATGACACGCTCAAATAGGGAAGTCTGTGAGGGGTACAATAATGGAAATGGAGGTGAGGTAGCTAAATGAATGGTTCTTTTTCCAGGTGACTGCAACAAGATCTAAAATCAGATGTGGTAGTAGTCTGCACAATTCTATGGATATCAACATTTCAAACAGGTGACTTAGGTGATATGTAAATTTTTATTTTTAACTTTTTATTATTTATTTATTTACTTTTGTTTTGGGGCAGTGAGACCAGGGTCTCACTGTATAGCTCTGACTGGCCTGGAACTCCCTATATAAACCAGGCTGGCCTTGAACTCACTCAAGGACGTGCCTGCCTCTGTCTCCCCAGTGCTGGGATTAAAGGCATTCGCCACCATACTTAGCTATTTTTAACTTTTTTGCAATGCTGGGCAGCTAACCAATGGACATGCTAGGTAAGTGCTCCTTCAGAGTCCATGAATTTTATGTCAGATTAGATCTCAATAAAGTTTTAAGACCTGGGGTTATCTGTTTAGGTACTTGCACCCCCTCATTAGCCCCCTCTGATTTTCCTTCCTGTTTGGTTTTTTGTTTGCTTTTGCAGGCTGATATTTTGCCAGCCTGTATATCTCTGGGCATCACGTGCATGCCTAATGCCCCCCAGAAGCCAGAAGTGGGCATCAGAGCCCCTAGAACTGGAGTTACAGACAACTGTGAGGCGACATGTAGCTTCTGGGAATCAAACCCAGGTCCTCTGGAAGAATAGCCAGTGCTCTTAACCACTGAGCCATCCGCTCCAGCCCCGGGATTTCCGCTCCCGTTTCCCCTGGATCACACAGTGCTTTTCGTGCTGTGGGAATTCAAATAGGAATGTGTTAAAGGAGCAGTTAAGTGGCTGGGGAAAAGGCAGAGGGGCCACACTGCTCTTTTTCCAGAGCAGACACAGAGGTTTGAGGACTGAGTTTGACAGGAAATTAGACAGCCCGTGAGTGATACTTTGGGCCTTTGTATGTGACACTAGCAAGTTCTGCTGACACAGAAGAGAGCCACACCCTTGTGTACACACCTGAGATTTTACACTAAGCCCTTTTCCGCCCTCACTGGAATATAGCCCCTGGCTATCTGAGTAAGCACTAGAGCCCACAACACAGATACAAGAGTCTGGCAAACCCGAGCTGCTCAATAAATATCAATGGAATGAATAAACCAGAAAAGTACTCTGCTTTTTGATACACTTCACTACTGACTCTTATCTATAGCTTATCAAATAAAACTGGAACCAGCTCTTGAGAAAGCCAAGGCGTGTGAGCCTGAACTTTCCCTGGGGCCCAGTCAGAGTATGACTTAAGTAGACCTTCTCAGAGGTCCAAGGACCCAGGCTGCCCCCAGCTGCCTACGGTTACAGACAGGGATTCTCACTCCATTTCTCAGGGTTCAAGTGTAAGTTTCTAGGTTCTGGCTCTCAGGAATTCTGATACAGGGGTTCATACACCTCACTTTGGGGAATATCGCTCTAAACCTATTTGGACAATTTTACACCTATGGTTCATTATTGAGACAACAGAAAAGGACAGGAAGAACTGAAAAAAAAAACAGTGTGGCAATAATCCGCAGGGTTATTGATATAATGTATATCCATATGAATCTGTCATCCTACGTGGGGATCCTAACGCACACCTGGAGATCCCACTATGAAGGCTTGTCATAGAACCCGTCAGTCCAGGGAAGAACTCAAGCAGAGAATCATGACAGCATTCTCCGAAAGCCTGCACGTTTGGGGAGGAGATAGAAATGAGAGCTGAGGCCCTCAGAAGATGAAGATCTTTTATTCACTCATCCACTGAAGCATTTTCATTAAAAGTCTCTCTGTGCCTCTGACAGCCTAGCCCAGATTTCACATCTCTTAGTGGAGAACTTTAAACCCAGATGTGTCTGATTTATATATACAATTTATATATGTGGATATATATATCTCCAAGTTCATGTCTTTATAATTCAGAACCAGCTGAAATGTCAAACCCATGGCCATTCCTGCAACCATCTCCCTCTCTCCCTTACAAGCCCAAAGTTATTTTTTCTACTTATTTTGAGACAGGGTCTCATGTATCCCAGGCTAGCCTTGAACTTGCTATGTAACTGAGGAATTTCTGATCCCCCTGATTTTACCTTCTAAATGCTAGGATTCTATGTGTATGCCACACCCAGTTTCTCAGTGCTGGTAGGGGAACCTGGGGCTTCACGCATTCTACTATAGACAAGCATTCTACCGACCGAGCTACATCCCCAGCGCCAAGCCCAAACTTCTTTAATGTGTCATCTTGCCTTAGCTTCCTTACTATACTCACTTGTCTGCTCTGAGTTGGTGAGCCACAACCCTTCCATTTAATGATCAATAGGCCATCTGTAGTGTCCCCACTGCTAATCCAAAGGATCCTGCCTGGTACTCCCTAGAAATCTGAAAGCATCCAGCCCTAATTTCCCACCCTCTCCCTTCTTGGACAGCTCTTCTCCATTGTGACCCTCAGGTCCACATTCACCTGGGTGTTGGCCATCTCTCATCCTTCTCTGACTCACTCTAGGCCTATCTTACCTCTTCCTATCTCGGTCAGAGTCCACCTGGACCCTTCTTTTTTTTCTCAATAGTCCCGTCTACTCCAATGGTAGACGCTGCCTTTCTAGACTAATGGCCCTCAAGTCCATACCCTCAGTTAAGCGGCTGTCTCTCTGAGCCTCCTGCTTGTCTAGCTGATTGCTATCTGGGTAGTTCTAGCTCGCTATTCCAGACACCTCCAACTCAACCTTTCCAAGACTGAGTCATCTCTAACCAACTCCCTTCTTCCCCTGTACCGTCACCAGTGAACCATCCCACCATCCACTCAAGAGCCCAAGAATAAACCTGAAAGTCTTTGGCCTTGTCCTTCTCCCTCACGCCTTCCTCCTCGGTCAATGAAAAGGCCCTGGCGCCTGTTAGGAATCTCTCCAATACCCCTTCCTCTCCATTCGAACTGTCACCTCTGGATCCGGCCACCACTATTTCTCAGCTGAATCATCACAGCATTCTTCAGGCGGCTTTTCTGCCTCCACACTGGTTCCCATGAAGACACCCCACAATGTAGCCTGGGGGTGGGGTGGTTACAAAACTAGTTCTGTAAATGCATGTATCAATTGCTCCCTTTAGACTTAGAAGAAGTCCCACACCTCTATGTGTTCCAAGCCAGCGAGAGCATTATTCCTCCGCAACTCCTTCACATTCTGACCCTCGGCCCACTGGCCACCCATTTCCATGACGCCACGTTCTGCCTTCCCCCTGCTCTGTCCTATGCGGTTTCCCTTGCCCAATCCCTTTTGTCCTCACCCTGCTCACGTCCTAACAGTATTTCCAGCTTAGGTATCCTTTCTTCTGGGGACCCTTCCCTAACTCTCAGTCAGGGCGAGGTACCCCCCAACTTCACTCTTCCACAGTACATCTCCACCCCTCTTAGTACATATCACTTTACACCGATTCTGTCTACACACTTGTGGGGATCCCTGTAATCAAAGATACTTCACAAAAGCATGTGCCCTGCATGACCCCACACATTCAGCAGAGCGCCCGACATACAATGCATGCACAAAACTATTTGTTGTGAGCTAGGCATAGTGGCTCACGCCTGTACCCTTAGCACTCCACTGAAGAACAAGATTGTCCTAAGTGTGAAGCCGCCCTGGGCTATAGTGAATACCAGGCAGGTCAGGATACATAGAAGACTTTGTCTACAAATTGATTATTAATTAATTTGAAAATGCTGAATTATGAATAAATAAATAAATAAGTCAAACCTTAAGGGTAAATTAACCTTTACTTAGAAAAAAATAAAGTGGGGACCAGTAAGATGGCTTTGTGAGTAGAGGCACTCGTGGCCAAGGCTGACAGCTTGTGTTTGATCCCTGGTCCCACAAGATAGAAGCAGAAAACCAACTCCACCATAATTTCTTTTTCATTCACCCTACACATCCCCTGATCCAGACCACCATGACACCTCCCCTAAAGTGCCCCAAAAGCATCCTGACTGGCTCTCTTCCTTCCCTCATCCCCCGAGGTCCCTCCCCCTGCAGCGTTGAAGTGACCTTTTGCAAAATACAAATCAGATCATGTTACTCCCCTGACTAAGGGCTTCCAACCCAGCCATGGTAGTGGGTACATATAATCCCAGCACTCGGAAGGTTGAGGCTAGTCTGGGCGATAGAGTGAGAACCTCAAAAATTAAAAAGAGAAAAGAAAAAAGGGCCCAGCGCGGTTTCCATCCACACACACACGCCTTACCTCAGAACTGTCAAATCTGTTCCCGAAGCATCTCTGCCTTGCCTGGCTTTCCAAGATCCGCTCAGACCAACCTTTACCCATCACGTGAGGTTTCCTTTTTTATATGAATTCACCTTGTCTATGTGCCTCCATCTCAGAGCTCCCCCGAACTTCCTACCTCAAAGTGGACAGCTTTTATCCACTCCACACTGATGCCCTTTGGGATTTGGTTTGTTTTTATTTCTTAGTTGTTGTTGTTGTTGTTGTTGTTGTTTTGATTTGGTTTGTTTCATTATTTTTATTAAATTGTGAGTGTGCATGTGCGTGCGTGCGTGCGTGCAAGAGTGCGTGCAAGAGTGCGTGCGTGTGTGCATGCGTGGAGGTTAGAGCACAACTTGAAGAGTCAGTTCCCTCCTCCTACCATGTGGATCCTGGGGACCAAACTCAGTTCTTCAGGTCTGGCAAGGAGCCCCTTAACCCAGGGAGCCATTCCCGTGTTACCTCATCAGTCCCAAACTGCCCTCTTGAAGAGTCTACTCTGAGACAAAGACATCACTGTACTGGCTAGTTTTATGTCAACTTGACACAAGCTAGAGTCATCTGAGAGGAGGGAGCCTGACTTGAGAAAATGACTCCCTAAGATCTGGCTGTGGGGCATTTTCTTAATTAGTGATTGACGGGGGGAGGACCCAGCCCATGATGGGTGGGGCCATCCCTGGGCTGGTGGTCCTGGGTTCTATAAGAAAGCAGGATGAGCCAGCCATGAGAGCAAGCCAGTAAGCAGCTCTCCGCCATGGCCTCTGCCTCAGCTCCTGCCTCCAGGTTCCTGCCCTGTTAGAGTTCCTGTCCTGCCTTTCTTTAATGATGGACTACGATGTGGAAGTGTAAGACAAATAAACCCTTCCCTCCCCAAGTTGCTTTTGGTCATGGTGTTTTATCACAGCAAGAAAAACTCTAAGACATCAAGCACTATGGCTAAATCCAGCCAGTTAATTGGCTTAGCATTTACCATGTGCTCACACTGTTCCTGCCTGTCATCTAGTCTAGCTTACATACAAGCACTGTGGGCTCCGGGAGCTGTTCAAAGCTTACCAGAGTTGTTTGTCTCAGTGTAGAATTTGAATTCATCCCTACTTGGGAAGTGGCTTGGTTTGAAGACACCAACCGTGCCCATACACCCCAGAAGCTCTACCAATAAAACATACAAACAGAAAAACTAATTGCGAGCCGGGCGGCGGTGGCGCACGCCTTTAATCCCAGCACTCGGGAGGCAGAGGCAGGCGGATCTCTGTGAGTTCGAGGCCAGCCTGGGCTACCAAGTGAGTTCCAGGAAAGGCGCAAAGCTACACAAGAGAAACCCTGTCTCGAAAAAACCAAAAAAAAAAAAAAAAAAAAAAAAAAAAAAAAAAAAAAAGAAAAACTAATTGCTACTCAAGGGGCTGGAGAGAGAACTCAGTGGTTAAAAGCACGGGCTTGTCTTTCAGAGGACCCCAGTTCGATTCCCATCACCCACATGGTAGGTAGCACACAACCATCTGGAACTCTGGTTCCAGGGGATCCATCACCCTCTTCTGGCCTCTGCAGATACGAGGCACACACATAGTTTGTAAAGACATACATGAAGCCAAACGACTGACTGAAACACATAAAACAAAAATAAGTAAACTTAAAAAAAAAAAATCCCACTCAGCTGAAGGAAAGGCTAGCATCCAGTGTTTTAGAAAGACATTAAACACTTCTCAAACGTGAAAAGGGATGTTCGCGCTCTGCATTTGAGCCGGGCACCCTACACCTTGTAATACAGCAGCACCATGATCCGGCCAACAATCCCCCACATTGTAAAGGCTGACCAGCGAGGTGTCCAGTAAGATTCCTTCCACAGCCTCCTTCAGGTTCAAATCCAGAAGAGACTGTTCATCTCCATCCTCCGTAGAGAACTCCCAACCAGTCCGTTTGTCTGATGATTCACAAATTCTTTTTTCTACCACATTCAAATGACTGTAAACGCACCAGGTGAGGGGCAGGGAGACGACTGGACAGATAAGGCTTCTTGCCTGAAGAATTTGATAGCACTGAGCCTGAGGACATTTGACACCCAGGACCCAACTCCCTCAACTTGCCCACTGATCTCCATGTGCATAATGTGATATGAGTACATACACACACAATAAATAAATGTAAAAAGTTATTTAAAATAATTCAAGTACTTCTAACTAAAAAAAAAAAAAAAAGGTGGAGAATGAGCAAAGAAAGAGACCCAACATCAGTCTCCTGCCCACAGTGTAGGCACACACACACTAAGAGGTACACACACCATTCACAAGCATGTGCACTCACACTGGAAACCTCAGCTCTCGTGCACAAGGTAAGCACACGTGGTTTACTTTTACTAAAATTCTCCTGAATGATTTAGAAAAACAGAGTCATTCAGAGAAATTGCAATCACCGACGGTAAAAGCAGATGAAGAAAAGCGCTGCAGAGACATGCTTTTTAAAACTCTCTGCATTTCAGACCATTACATCACACACTCAACCCATCAAACACATACAAATTAATATACTGTATTCGCTCTTAATTTCCCATTTCCATGATGACAGCTTGAGTTTTATTTTATTTTATTTTTTTTTACTCCCTGCTTCAAGCTCTAAATATATTTACAGCCTGGACACACACACACACACACACACACACACACACACACACACACACACACACTCAGAAAAACGTTGCATCTCCCGTGGGGCTAATTAAAAAGGATTTTTATTTCTATAAGCAATGAATGAGATCTTTGTTAACCCACTTTCACAAGATTCTAAATGACCCTGGATTTATCTTGCCCTAGTTTTCAAAGTGTAACTGACCCAGAATAATGCAAGCTTATCTCCACACTCCTTGAGAAAGCAGAACCAAAGTTCCCAGAAGCCAAAACTAGGCATGCAATCTGGGGGTAGGGTGGGGAGGTGGGGTATTTTTCTTAAAAACACTATTATGCAAACATTGCCGGCGTTCTTATTTTTATTTTTCACTTATTCAGAATATTTTTAAGATCATAAAACTTGGTGATGCCAAAGCAAACAACATTCCAAGGAAACATTAAAAAAAAAAAAAAAAAGATATTATGGAACTTTCTGGAAGCCTTTCTGCTGTTACAGCACAACACTAATAGTCTGTAAGGAACTATAACTTAATTGTTGTCCCTGGATAGAAGAATGATCCAAGCCGCAAAAAGCAGACCCACGAGATTACCTGCTTTATACAGCGTAACCGAGCAATATGAACCAGTCAGCAAAGTTAAATTATTGCTTGAGAACATCTACCTCCCGTTCCTCTTTGCTCTTCATGCCCACCAATACTCCCACCAAGCACTCTCTTACAAAGCAACAGAATTCTCCCCAGAAGCCTTACCCCAATCCTGTCTCTCTTTCTCTGACACCAGGAATTCGTTCTCTCAGCCCTGAGGTAGAGCAGATTTTCTCCCAGGAAAACGACGTTCGTCACAGTCTCAAGTCACCAGTCACCCATGTTTTCATCCTACCTGGCACCATACTCAAGAACTACTCTGCTCCTGGGGGCTTCACAGACCTTCGTTTTTGTCTGGGTGAGTTTTTTTTTTTTTAATTACACTTATTTATTTGTGTGTGTGCATGTACACATGACACAGTGCACCCCTGAAGGTCAGAGGACAATTTGTGGGAGTGGGTTCTCTCCTTCTCCTAGGGAACAGAATCAGGTCATCAGCTTGGTGATGAGCACCCTTACCTAAGCCTTGGTTTTCTATACTGGAATGACAGCGGGGTTTTTTATTATACCATTGTTTCCTGGAGGCTTTAAAAATTCTGGAACTTCACTGTAATGACAATATGAGAATATCCTATGCAAGGTGTCTATCAAACACTTGCAATACTCAGAAAGAATACTGAAGCAAGTGACATCCAAAGCCAAGAATGATCTTGAATTTCTGCTTCCACTTCCCACGTGCTACAGGTATGTACCACCACACTCAGCTTACGTGGTACTAAGGCTCCCTCCCAGGGCTTCATTCCTGCAGGTCCCCTCCCAACTAAACTGCATCCCAGACCCAATCTGATTTTTCTTTTAATAATGAGAGGAATATATAACTCAGTCTGCAATCAATATATTGTATAAACTAGATTTTTATCCCTTATTGAAACATCAAAAGATAACTCAGACATTTCTGGTCCAACTTTTAATTTATATGATGGACACCAAAATTAAGATGGTGACTCTGGACAGTTAAACACTTATCATAGGGATGATTACCTCTGTGTGCCGTCACTTCTGCCAAAGGCAGAAGTACACCAGATGCCGTGATTTACAAAAGTGCTCAGCCCATTTCCGTCTGTGTCCTCAATGCTTAGCCTCTGCACATAGCTGGCACTTGACAGCTATTAAATATTAAATATTAAATATTAAATGCCAGGGCTGGCAAAATAGTTCAGTGGAGAAAGGCGCTGGCCACTGACCCCGACAACTTGAGTTTGATCCCCAGGACCCACAAGGTAGAAAGAGAGAACTAACTTCCTAAGGTTGGCCTCTGACTTTCATGTGAGCCAGGCATGCATGCATGTGCACACATACGTGAAATAAATAAATGAATGAATAAATATACGTGATTTTAAAAAATAAACATTCCATCTCATTACCATACTTTGCAACCTCCCCCACTAAACACAAATAATTTTTCCTCTGGTATGAAAAAGAAACCCATTTTATGTTTTTGTTTTTTAGGTAGTCTTGCTATGAGGCCCAGGCTGGTCTTGAACTCTTGATGTGCCTATTCAGTTGCAACATTTATTCCCACCTAACCATAATTATGCAATCTTAACTTGGATAAATTTTAACATTACTAAAAGTAAGAAATACATGGAAAGCAGCCAGGAAGTGGTGGCACGTGCCTTTAATCCCAGCACTTGGGAGGTAGAGGTAGGTGGATCTCTGTGAGTTCAAGGCCAGCCTGATCTATAGAGTGAGTTCTAGCACAGCCAGGGCTACACAGAGAAACCCTGTTTCAGGAAAGAAAAAAGAAAGAAAGAGAGAGAGAGAGAGAGAGAGAGAGAGAGAGAGAGAGAGAGAGAGAGAGAGAGAGAGAAAAGCAAAAGACAGACACAGAAGGCCTCCCTCCAGAAGAATACTCAGTAAATAATGAACCCATTTTAATGGAGTAATAAACTAGTCGAAAGATCAGATTTCACTACCTAGCCCTAGAGCTACCTGGAGAAGAGGTTTTTAATCTTTTATAACATGCCATCTAGATGATAACAGTGCTAAATAAAACATACAAACATTGTCTGAGATGGCAAGGTAACTGGGCTGAACGTGTGTTCACACAGGTCCACAGTGACCGCTATCCACGCAGCAGTACCAGGCCAGGCCACATGAACGTTAATTCCTCTCGTGGTGGATGAAGTCCTAGACCATGGTCCCTTCCTAGATCTCTGGCTAATTAAGAACATTCTAAAGCATTGGCCTACCCTATCTGTGAAAACAAAATGATTACACAGTGTCCTTGTGGGGCTGGTGTGTTATATCTGCTACTTTAATGTGAAACAATTTATCTCAGAAATGAACAAGGGAAACATTTGGAACAGTTCAATCCTGCCTCCAAATTCCTTTGGAATTTCTCAAGAGAGTCTGGGCAGGTAATGCGTGGTAGAGCAAGTGTTTTGCATGAGCAAGAGCTTGGGATCAACCTAGTACCTTAACCAAAAGAATTCTCATGACTGAGCCAGCCTGGGCAGCCGACATCCCTCACACTGTGAAGTCATGCACTCAAGTCCATGTACACTATTCCATCCTTTCCCTGGACATCTGAACACTGAACTGTGCTTCCCCGTGCAAGACAGAAGAGGCCAACTGTGTCTCACGCTAAGCGTGATAGCACACACCTTTAACGTTCGCACCAGAAGGCAGAGACAAGTGGATCGTGGTGAATTCCAGGCCCTGTTCTACACGGCAAGTTCTAGGCCAGCCAGGCCTGCATAAGAAGACCTTGTCAAAACAAACAAACAAACAAACAAACAAAAAAAAAAAAAAAAAAAAAAAAACCTCTCAAAATTGTCTCAAAACTCGAGCCAAACTCCTGTAGTCCCAGCATTCCCAAACCAAAGTCAGAAGGATAGCCCACAAATTTGAGAGTAGCCTGTTCTACACAGTGAGTACGGAGCCAGCCTGGGAAGGGAAAAGGAAGGAGGCGGGGAAGAAAAGAAGGAGAAGGGAAAGAGAGGAAAGGGGGAGGGGAAGATAGAGGGAGGGAGGGGGAAAGGATGAGTGAATAAAGAAAGGGTGAGAGGGAGGGAGGGAGGGAGGGAGGGAGGGAGGGAGGGAGGGAGGGAGGCAGTCACTGCTTACTGCCCTGTTCTATGAGTCACCACATTTCGGTATAGATAGTTAAATCTTTCTTTCTTTCTTTCTTTCTTTTTTTTTTTTTTTTTTTTTTTTGTTTTGTTTTAGTTTGGTTTTGTTTTTCAAGACAGGGTTTCTCTGTGTAGTTTCGGTGCCTGTCCTGGATCCCACTCTGTAGCCCAGGCTGGCCTCAAACTCACAGAGATCCACCTGGCTCTGCCTCCCAAGTGCTGGGATCAAAGGCGTGCACCACCACTGCCCGGCAATATTTAAATTTTTCTTAAGCGCACTATTCTGCATCAGGGCATGACCAAAATTTCCTCACCTTCAATGAGGGTTTGTCCGTGTTCCAATAAAATAGACACTGTGGCCTAAGCAGGCCATTCTACTGATTATCCTGCCTCTGTGGGCCTCTGAGACAGGTTCTGAATGAAGAGCAAAGAAATGCACACCTTTTCGGGAACAGCACCCTGAGCCCTCATGTTCCAGAGGGCACGTGAAAATCTAGTAAAAATACAAGGCTGTTTTACATCAGAAATGAAACCAAACTCATTTTCTAAATAAATAAATAAATAAATAAATATTATTACTAGATAAAAATATTATAATTGTATACATGGGCCATGGCACACCCATGGAGGTCCAAGGACAACTTGAAGGAGTCAGTTCTCTCCTCCCAGTTCAACCTGGAAGCCAGGGATCAAACTCAGGTCACCAAGCTTGCTCTGCAATCGCCTTTAGCCACTGAGCCCTCCTGCTGGCCCCTCAATGCTTTTTAAGACTTTAACGCCAGCACTCGGGAGGCAGAGCCAGGCGGATCTCTGTGAGTTCGAGGCTAGCCTGGTCTACAAATCAAGTTCCAGGACAGCTAGGACTGTTACACAGAGAAGCCCTGTCTCAAAAAATAAATAAAAAAGATTTACCAATAGCCTCAGCTAAGTGGTACTTTATGGAATAATAATTATATATATATATTTTGCCCAAACAGGTAGTAACCCTACTATGATACAAAGTTGCCTTCACAGGTATATAAAAGTTCCTTCCTTCCCTGCCCTGCTGTCCCTTCTTCCTTTCGTCAGTTTGGACCAGAAGGACCATCCCAAACCTGCAAACAACATGGAGCCTAGGCTTGGGAAATACATTCATTCCATGCGCTGTTTGTGTCCTGCACAGACAGGACCGTCTAGGCACTGTGCATGTATCTCGAGTGTCCCTGGCTAATGTGAACTGATCCTGCCCGGTGTCTGTCAAGGTGATGATGCTCTGATGCCATTCCACTTCTCCTACCCATGAAGCAAAGCATCGATCGGCACCACAGCCCTCCACATACGTCACGTAAGTGGATGATCCAGAGAACACGGGCATCGCTTCCCCTTGCTAAATAGCCCAGGCTCGTCTCCTGTTGAAAAGTAAACTGTATAATTCAAAGCACATTATATACAAAACCACACATTTCTGAGCAATTTGTTAAGTTATTTTAAGCAACCTAGGAACCTGACATCTCCTTATTCACATTCTAGTGTCAAGTCTGCTGTGGATGGAAGGGAGTAAGTCTCCAACATAAAAGCAGCCAGAGAAAAGCTGTGAGCGGAATCCCCTCTTCCAGTGTGTTCTTTGGCATTCCAGAGGGTGCAGCGCAAAAGCCAGCTGCAAGTCACAGCTCAGCTGCTCACCAGCTGCGGGACTCTGGTGAGATCATTCCAAACCACAGCATCTCTGTTCATCAGAGCTGCAAAAATCTACATTACAGATGAGAGTGTGAGGATCAGGTGGCATCGTATAAAACGCACTGTACGCTGGAGCCACTACATAAACCACAGGAAGCTCATTCTGTGGCAAGGAAGTGTCATTAAGTATAATAATCACGAATCTGCAAGGCCTCCAAGAGATAACGGGGGATGGAAGAGGAGGAAGGGCTTATCTCCGCCTAAAGGGGCAGCTCATGGGGAAGGCTGAGGCCAGTTGGCCTTGGGATGGATAAGCTGAACTTCTCCCAGCCTAGAGGGAGCAGCCTACACAGAGCACACAGGAAGGAAGGACCACAGCTCCTTACGGAATCGGAGTCGTGGAGGGAGTTACAGGGAACACGTAGGGACGTGGTGGGAGATGAGGGTGGGAAAAGGGATCCAGAGCAGAGAGAACCTAGGGGCCTCACCACGACTCATGTACATACGACAGGAAGCTGCTGAACCTGTAAACACATGTCTGGTTTACCTTTTTTTTTTCTTTTATAGCGTGAAGTCTCTACTATTGCTATGTTGTATAAAAAAATTTACTCAAAAAAATTATATAAATTATAAATGTGTGTGTGTGTGTGTGTGTGTGTGTGTGTGTGTGTGTGTGTGTGTGTGTGTGTGTGTGTATCAGGACAGATTACTCTTTGCAGCCAGAGCATCAACAAGAACACTGATCTTTTTCATTTAAATCAAAATCTGATTTCAACTACTTGGGATTATATTATCCAAAAGTAGAAAATGAAAGATTTTTAACTTTTATCTCAAAGAGTACCTCCTAACAAATAAGGATTTCTTACTCTTTACAAATTAAAATCATTATTTTTTGTCTTGGGTTTTATTTGGAACAGGGTCTGGCTAGGTAGTCCATGCTAACCCATAACCTTCCAGCCTCTGCCTCCTAGGTGCCAGCTTTAGTGATGTGTGCCAGCATGCAATATTTATTTTTAAAATCCTGTTGCATAGAAATATGGTCTATTCCAATAGATGTGAATTTACAACTGAACCCCAAAGACAAGAAGCTAATTATTGAAATCATATTCAAAGAGAAAATATTTGAGCCATGCATGATAGCACATGTCTCCCAGGACTCAAGAGGAAAAGGCTGAAAGAGAAAAGAGTTTGAGGCATTATGGGCTACATAACAAGATCTTGTCTCAAAAAAAATGAAACAAATTTGAAAGGAAGTATCAGAAAGTCATTTTAGAATCTTCACCAAAAAAATGACTCAAAACCTGTAGCTCTTATGGAATGTCTAACTGTTGAATTATATTGCCCATAATTAAGATTATTTTAAAAAGACTTTTATAAATGTTTTTAAATATTTGCCATAACCTAACTTCTGTACTAGCTAGCTACAACACACCGAGATTTATCAACAAAGTTAGAAAGTTCACTAGCTAATGAATTTTCAACAGGGCAACAGAAATATGGCTAAGCTCAACAAGAAGCACTTTTGAAAAAACTTAACTGTGGATGTACACATGGGATTCCCGTTGCTGAAATCTCGCCCACCCATAATATCAATTCTGTTCCCACCTATTAGGACAAAATACAGATGCACGTGTCAAAGCTTCTGTGTTAAAAAAAAAAAAAAAAAAAAAAAAAAGACACAAAAAAGTGGAAATAATGCCAAGCAAACCATGGTTAGCTTTTAAATTTAGACTGCAAATAAAATATGCATATACATAAAAAAAAACAAACAAACAAAGATAACCAGATTCTTCAAGGATTTCTTGAGAGCAGAGCGCTGAGCTGAATAGACAGTCTAATACTGCATTGTGGGCTTCTCCAGTTAGAAAATACAGGTAGGTTTTCAAAACCACGGGAAGCAGAGAAACCAACAGGGTCCAGAATTAGAGGAGAGTTAAGTCTCCCACTTCCTTCCAACTCTGACTTTACCTTGCAGCGAAAAGTGAAGATCATCAATGCCCAGGGAAACCTGTCCGTCTTCCGTAGGAAGCGCGGAGCTCGAGGCCATTCTTTGACGCAGTGGCGATTAGATCACGTCCATCTCAGTTAAGGTGAACTGGAAGTAGAAAGGGGTAAAACTTAGTTCATTAATAACTCTGCCGCTCCGCAAGCCTGGCAAACACGCAGGCAAACAGCAAAAGCCAAATCTACCCGCTCAAAGAGCGATGGTTCTCCGGGAAGGTTTCCTTAGTACACGCGGGACAAAGTGACCACACCTTCTCTTTGAATCATCATCAGGACTGTGCCCTGTGACCTATTCAGGCTCTCCAGAGCTGCTGGCAGAACTCCAAAATAACTAGCCTTGTTGGTTCTGGGCAAGATAGAAAGAGGAAAGCTGTGCACTTCAAATCCAGGAGTATCCAGCAATGCGGCCAGAGAAAGGAAAGGCAACAATTCACGGCTATCTTCGGCCTTCAGCTCACAAGAGTTCTCTTTAAAACTCTGACCTCCCTCCCGTTCCTTCTGTGTTCCATAAATGTTGCCACTTACTGGAAACAGTAAGAGCTGAGCCTGCACGGCCTGCAAAGTGAAACTAAAAACACTGACACATCAGAGAGACTATTTAGGAATGTTATATTGTTTTCCCAAGGATTTCTTTCTCTATACTTCTCTCTAAACTCCAACCTGAGTCAATTCTTTTCAGGTACTAGAGATTGAAACAGGGCCTGATACATCATCAAGCATGTATTCTATCACTGAGCCTCCTCATCTACTGAAAGAATTCTCCCAATAAAAGTAATTCACAATCCATAACTCCTTAAAAACATTGTTTCATGCATATGGACATCACTATCAACTTCTGCAGGCTGAGAATAGAAGGCAGGTTCTCTCACACAGATCATCAGAAAACCAAAATCCAACTAATCAAACAGAAAACATATATATGGTTCTGTGAGAAAGGAAATAATGTAAAAGTTCATGTTAGAATCTACATACTGGGGCTGGGTTGGTGGCAGTGCACGCCTTTAATCCCAGCACTTAGAAGGCAGAGGCAGGCAGATCTCTGAGTTCAAGGTCAGCCTGGTCTACAGAGTGAGTTCCAGAACAGCCAAGACTACACAGAGAAATCTTGTCTCGAAACACCCCTCTCTCCCTCTCTCCCTCTCCCCCCCTCTCTCTCTCACACACACACACACAACACACAACACACACACACACACACACACACACACACACACACACACACACACACACACAAAATCTGCACATTGGAGCTGAGAATATAACTCAGGGGCAGAGTTCTTCCCTAGTATACAAGATGCCCTGGGCTCAATCCCCAAGACTATAAAGAAAAGAAGACTCTGTATACTAAATATAATCAAAATCCTCTAGCTTTGATATACACTAGCAATTTTTTAGAAGAAAATGTTAGAGGGAAAACTGAAGAATAAGTTTGAGGCTAACAGCTAGCTGGGCATATTAAATATTAAACACACTAAAATATGCAAAGGATAAAAATCATTACGCAGTTCCAAACCCTTTCCATCCTTTATTCTCTGGTGTTTATTCTCCAAACCCTCCCGGCATTATCTCTCTCGTGGGTCGCGCTGTGTTAAAGATTTTACCTACCAAATACACTGTTAATAATTGATCTGTTTCTCCTCAGTTGAGATCCACCAGGAACAGCCTGCGGTTACCACGCTGCTCTGCGGAGTCCATTCAGACTCACAAAAGGAACCGCTGTTCATTAGTTCACAAGGGCCAAGAAGGCACGGGTGGTTTCGGCCCCGTGACACAGCAAGGCCCTCCACTAGCCCTGCCCTCATCCTAGGCCTCCCAAGGCCCAAGCAGAGACAAAGCGCCATTTCATTTTAACAAGACAAAACTGAATTCAAAATGAATTCCCTAACGGTGACCACTGTTTTATGCCACGACTGTGTTTAAAGAGGGGGTAAGGGGGTTGGGGATTTAGCTCAGTGGTAGAGCCTGGGGTTCTGTCCTCAGCTCCAGGTAAAAAAAAAAGAAAGAAAAGAAAAGAAAGAGGGGGAAGGAATAATAATAACAATAGCGGGCTAGAGAGATGTCTCACAGGTTAAGAGTACTGGCTGCTCTTCCAGAGGTCCTGAGTTCAATTCCCAGCACCCACATGGTGGCTCACAACCATCTGTAATGAGATTTGGCTCCCTCTTCTGGCCTGCAGGGATACATGCAAATACTAACAATCGCACCCACATTTACAGCATTTACTATCTGCCATATGCATGGGCATTGCTCCAAGTAGAGTATACGGCTCTTTATAATGGCTGTGTGAACCGAGGACCATAACTTTCCACTTTGAAAAGACAAAGCAAAGACTCATAAACAGGATATAGAATTGTCAAAGGACACATAGCTAATACAGGATGGGGCCAGGAGTTGAATCCAGGTGACTGGAGAGGTGGCTCAGTTGATATTGTTTGCCTCGCATGCATGAAGCCCAGAGTTCAAGCCTCAGCACCCCACACACCCAAACATGATGGTGTACACCTATAATCCCAGAACTCAATAGGTAGAGGTAGGAGAATAAGCAGTTCAAGGTCACCCTTAGCTTACACAGTGAATGTGAGGTCAGCCTGGGATACAGACCCTGTCTCAAAAGCAAAGAAAGTTAATCCAAAAGCCAAGCACTGGATTGCACACTTGGAATCCCAAGACTCAAGAGGCAGCGGCATGAAGCATGCCAACTCAAGGTCAGCTTGGGCCATGTAGCAAACCCCAAAGTAATAATAACAACGACTTTGAAGTATTAATAATAACAACTCTGAAGACTAAACAATTGCAAGCATTTAATTATTGTTCTAAATACTGTCTTGTTGTGAAATATTACTTTAACTACATAAAGGTATGTTGCATTTGTTTAACTAGGCAAAGATGTGTTACATTTGTTTCTGCTGCATTTGTTTACTTATGTAAAGATGTGTTGCTGTTTTACCTTGCCTGCCTAAGGCACCTGATTGGTCTGATAATAAAAGGCTGAACAGCCAATAGCTAGGCAGTAGAGGGATAGGTAGGGCTGGAGAAATTTAGGCTCGAGAGGAGAGAATGAGGGAGAAGAAGAAGGAGATGCCCAGGGGCCAGCCAGCCCGGCAGCTGCCAGCCAGCTAGACACAGAGTAAGACATACAGAGGGAAAGTCCAGTAAAAAGCCTGAGACAAAACATAGATGAAGAGAAACAGGTTAATTTAAGTTATAAGAGCTAGCAAGAGGGGCTGGAGAGATGGCTCAGAGGTTAAGAGCACTGGCTGCTCTTCCAGAGGTCCTGAGTTCAATTCCCAGCACCCACATGGTGGCTCACAACCATCTGTAATGAGATCTGGTGCCCTCTTCTGTGTACATAATAAATAAATAAATCTTTAAAAAAAAAAAAAAGAGCTAGCAAGAAACAATCCTAGCTAAGGCTGAGCATTCATAACTAATAATAAGTCTCTGTGTCATGGTTTGGGAGCTGATGGAGGCCCAAAGAAAGCCTGTTACACTCTCTTGGTACAATTATTTATCAAAACAGGCTAAGGAGCCAGAGAGATGGGTCAGCAGGTCAGAGTACTCGCTGCCAAGCCTGATGACCAGTTTCATCCCCAAAACTCACATGGTAGGAAGGGAAAAGCCAACTCCCATAGCCATCCTCAGACCTCCATTATAACCGCTCTGCTGTGCACGCATATGTATACGTAAACCCACAAAATAAATAAGCATAATTTTAGAAAACATGCAACAGAGGTCACAAGAATGTGACCAAAGATAACTCCTGATGACAGTCACAACACAATTATATTTGGCGACAAACAACAGGAAACAGATGGCATTTCCAGAGGGGGCTTGACTTGTCAAATAGGGCCCCCGAGATACTGGGAGAGAGGAGCGAAGAGAAGCCTTGAGAGAGTTCTCAGCTTTGAACTGAGAAGGCGGAAAGAGGTACGCAGGCTTGGCTGTGAGTCCCAAGGGTCTGTCTACCAAACGCCCCAGACTTGGCTGCCAGGGTGCTGACTCCCCTGAAGGAGAGCACAGGGCGGATTCCTGGGGCACACTGGGGGTGCAGGTGGGGCACATGCCTCGTCTTTCCTTTCCTCGTGAACATGGCCACAGCTGTGAGACAGAGCCTGGGTTATGATTTAAATCCCTGAGACTAGTCATAAAAGAGAATAATGAGCCTTCTTCGGGGACATCACAGAAAGTTGGATAAAAAATTAATATCACGGCATTAAAGCGTCTAAGATGAAGCCGAATGGTGTGGAATCCTGTCTTTAAGAGTCATGTAAACCGACAGCCACACTTTCATAAGTAATAGAAGTTATTTTTAAATGACTGTGGTCTGCTTATGCAATCCAGCTCAGCATGCCTGTAGTGGCCCTAAAACCTCAAAACACTAGCAAAGTTCCCTTTTAAAAAGAAGTCTCAGCCTCACTCGGGATTATGAAGGCTATAATGTTTCCAACTTATTAAAAAAAAAAAAAAAAAAAAAAAAAAGATGAGATGTAAAAACCTATTTCTAATGAATGAAACTGCACGAGTTTTATCTTCATTTTGTTTGTTTATCTTCAAGTGATAAATGCTTATTTTTGCTACGATAAAAACACTTATTTTCATGAAACTGGGAATGGAATGTGGTATAGTTCAGCATCTGTTCCGCTGTCCACATGCTAGAGAGCCTGTCTATGTGCTCATGATGAGAAAAGTGACAGAAATAACACTAGAAAAAAATCACACTTTGGGGGCAGATCCTTGGAACTCAGTGGCCAGCCAGTCTGGTTGAACTGGTGAACTCCAGGTCCAATGACAGATCAGTCTCAAAAAATAAATTGAAGAAAGATAGACATCTTGTGTCAACCTCTGGGGCACTCACACTGTACACACACACACACAAATTTTTTTCAAAGGTTATCAAAAATGTCTAAAAAACTGCCCCAAAAACCTTTCTGGTAACTAAAGGAACTTTTATCTTCTCATTACCAGACAGATTCTTAAGAATCACCACCAGGCTAACAGAAATGGAAAAGTCTTGGTGTCCAGCTGAGGATGTGGCAGCCAGCCCTTCTTCAGGGAAATCAAATCCCAGCTCAGGAGGATGGAGAGACAGGCTCACGGACTAGTGGTAACTGAGATGCTAAGATTTCCCCTGGGCCATCTCTCTGCTCTTGTTTCCATTCTTCAGTTATGCGTGGTCCTCTAGGAACTCTAAAAGACACCCCTTTGTCAGTCAAATGATAAGACGACTCTCAGCTACCCACAGTTATTAAGCTGGACGTTTACAAGCTCACAGCCGAACCATGCTGACACATCGGCCATGAGTCTGGGTCCATCAGTTGCTTTGGAGACTGGGTCTCATGATGTATCCCTGTCTGACCTGGAACTTGCTTTGTTGACCCGGCTGACCTTAAAGTTGTAGCAATCCCCCTGCCTCTACCTGTCATGTGCTGGGATGACAGGCATGCACCATTGTACCCAGCCATTTTTTCCCATTAACTCTCCTTGTCACTTTCAAGTGTAATCATCACTGGACCCCAAGTCTCCAGTCCAAGTTTCCAGAGCCGGTACTTAGGATCTCCTCCCAGGTATTTTATTCTCATGGCAACCACAGAGACCAGAGGCTCAACCCTACCGATTGACTGCACTCTCAAGAAAGAAACGGGTCACGGTGCTCAGGTTAAGACGCTGTTGGATTGGGATCTTACAACAAAGTGTCACATGCCACCCATGCCAACCGTGCCAACAGCACCCCTGCATCAACAGTGCCCCTGCACCACCCACTTCATCAAGATTAGAGCATCCTGAGGGAACGCTGCCACTTCCTAACTGCCTCCCACTGGCCTTGACCATGGCCCAGATCTCTGAAGTGCAGTAACGCCACTGAGATGATAAACTGTTCTGTAGAGCAGCTACTGCAATTCTAAAAACACCCGCAACCAACAACTTAACAAACTAAGGAGCATTTCCTGAGGGCTCACTAGGAGACGCTCTGGAGTATATAGTTACTGCAAGCTGTGATTTTTTTTTCCCTTACGCTTTATTTTAGGGATTAAACCCAGGACCTTGTATGCTGCACTTCTTAAATCAGCAGTGAAGATTAGAAACCGGTCGCAACAGTAAAAGGAAGGAGAGCAAGAAGCAAAAAGACCTTATGGACATGATGTGTGGGATCAGCACTGATCACAAAAGCTCCCACAAATGCTGGATGAGTCCACTCCCCAAAACAGTCAAAATTCAGAGTCAGAAGGTAAAACAGCAGCCACGGAGGGCTGAGGGGTAGGGGGCTAAGAAGTTAACTATCTCAATGCCTCGGAACTGCTTCAGTGGACAGAGATTCAGCTTTGTGAGATGGTGTGGTTGGTGATGGTCACACACACATACATACACACACACACACACACACACACACACACACACACACACACACACACACACACACGAGTATGTGCTTCCCCCCCCCACTGCCCTCTACGTTTAGAAACTTTATGCTAACAGAGCTCTAAGCAACACTTTCCCAATCTATGATCTTTACCTAACTATAATATAAATAAAGTGCGAGGGTGAGGAAACACCAGCCCTGGGCGGCGAAGACTACAGGAAAACTGCTTGTCCTTTGCATCCATCCTTGGGGGCTACTAGAAAGGCTGCTCAGGCAAAAGGAGACCGTAAACCAAGGGGAAGGGCTGGGGGTCTGGAAAACAACACGGAGACGTAGAAAACCGGGCTGAGCTCAAACACAGGAGAAAGAAAAGAAAGCTCCCAGGATGCACCGGGAGAGCTCCGGAGAGCAGTGTGCAGTGAGTGCTAGGGCACAGGAGGAGGGGAGGAGGGGGAGGAGGTGGGAAGGATGACCAGACAGAATGGAGGAGTGCGCTCAAAGACTTCAGAGAAGAAACTAGAAGCCTGGAGGAGAGGGTCTGAGATCTCCATGAGCAGCTCAAAGGAGACCCACCTTAGGATCTCAGAAACTTCATTTATTTATTTTTCAAATCATTGTTAATTGTGGGTATGTGAGTGCACACAATTGAAGGTGCTCTCACAGAGCCCGAAGGTGTGGGGTGGATCTGGAGATGAAATACAGGTGGTCAGGTGGTTGTGAGGCACACAGAGTGAGTGCTGGACACAAGTCCTCTGGAAGAGCAGCAAGTGGCCTTAACCGCTGAGCCATCTCTGTCCAGGTCTCTCTCCGAAACTTTATTTTCCTTGCTCTTTCAAGCTTAGTGATGATAGGTTTTTGTTTGTTTGTTTGTTTGTTTGTTTTTTATTTCTGAGACGGGGTTTCTCTGTGTAACAGCTCTGGCTGTCCTGGAACTCACTCTGTAGACTGGGCTGGTCTCGAACTCACAGAGACCCACCTACCTCTGCCCTCCCCAGCGCTGGGATTTAAGGCATGGACCACCACCACCAGGATCTCTCTGAAACTTTTATGAAATGTGTTCCTCCATCTATTCCAGGAAGATTTAATGACTTGCAAACATGAGCTTGGAGGAATTCTGAAGGATGAAGGGGGCTGGCATGAGATGGCCTCATTTTTCTCAGGCAGCAGGGTCATCTCTGGGGAGCAGGGGCACAAGGATGGGGTACAGTGCGTGAGAAATGAACAGAGCTCACACCCAGCTACAGTGGGGAACAGGACCTAACAAACCCGAGACGTGGGGAGGGCTGGGAGAGCAGCTGCGGGCCGGCACAGGCTGCACATGGGACCAGCAGCATCTTGAAGCCGGGGTTTGTGCTGGTACCCTCAGCCCAGAAACATTAGCCTCCACCCAGAGCTGAAGCAAGAGCAGCGGCTGTTCTTTACCTAGTCCAATTCTTCCAGCTGAAAGCCGGCTCTGAAATCCTACAGAGATACAAGGACCTCAGGGTTCACGGTAGAACTGGTCAGAGCAACAAAAAGTGGGTACAATCTAATCCTGTTGGTAGAAGAGGAATCTGCCGCTCACTCATCCATGGGAAGACTACTTTGTAGCATGAATCTTAGAGGTCTTATTAATAAAATCAAGCCTGAGGCCAATTATTGGGGTGAATGCTGGAAGATCAGAGAGACGGAACAGGCCACAGCTTCCTCACCTTGCCAGTTCCTCAGCTGATCCTGTTTCCTCAGACTGGAAGCCTCTGAGTCCTCATATCCAAATGGATCTCAGGGGAACTGCTGCTAGAAGCCTAAAAGCTTAACCAGCCAAAAGCTTCTAGTTCCTGGTCCTCATGCCTTATACACCTTTCTACTTTCTGCCATCACTCCCTGGGATTAAAGGCGTGAGTCACCATGCCTGGCTATTTCCAGTGTGGCCTTGAACTCACAGAGATTGATGCCTCCAGAAGGCTAGGATTAAAGGTGTGAGTGCCACCATTTTCTAGCCTCTGTATCTAGTGGCTGTTCTGTCTCTGACCCCAGATAAGTTTATTAGGGTGCACAATATTTTGGGGAACATAATACCACACTACTTCACAGCTAAGATGAGCAACCAGCAGCGCAGCAAAGATACACAATACACTAAAATCATCATGGAGGACTAAGGAGAAAGGATAAACACACCATCAGGTCATTTACAGAGTGGATGTAAATTTGATTTATTTTTCATGTTTTTACATTTATTTATGGGGGAGGAGGGAGTAACGTGTGGAGGTCAACAGACAACCTGGAGGACTCCATTCTCTCCTTCCACCAAATAGACCTCTGGGTTAAATTCAGGTTATCAGACTTGGTGGCAAGCTCCTTCACTCGCTGAGGCAATTCATCAGCCCTGGCCGTAAATTCTAAACACACATACACAGTACAAGAACAGGGAAGTGATGCCCATCGGGGTGGAGGATGAAGAAGGAGTCGTCGTCGGCGGCGGCGGCGGCGGCGGCGGCGGCGGCGGCGGCGGCGGCGGCGCTACATAGTTAACTTTGCTGACATCCAAGCAGAGAGCTCCTTGTGGGCACTGGGAAACGCTTCTAACTTTTTCTTTAACGTTGGGATTGAAACAGAACTACCCATCATCCCCGCTGTTCCATGGCAGTAGAAGTCAACTGAGGCTAGAGAGTGGGGTGCCATGGTTGAGAGCACTTGAGCAAGAGCCGGATGGTTCGGCTTTTCACTCCAGCTTTGCCTCTGACCACGAGCCCGGTGCCAGCCTCGGCCTCTCAGGTCCTGATTCTTCAACTGTGACATGAGGATAATGATACTGTCTGGGCCAGGAAGCACACAGACTTTCAAGTTCCTGCCAAGAAGTCCAATCCAAAGTTCGCTGCTGCTGCTGCTGCACACTTGGGAACGGGGGAGTCTAAGCAACCCCGTTTGCGGTGGAGTGCCTGGAACACTCAGTCTGGCCGCTCCAGAACACTGTTCTCCCCGCCACCCAGGAGCTGGAACCCACCCAGGAGCTGGAACGTGCTTCTGAGCGCTTTTAAAGTGCTTTGCAACGAGGGGGGAGGGGCGAGGGGGAGGGAGGGAGGCTGAGTGGGCCACATACATCTCCCTGGGTATGCATGGCCACATACATCTCCACCTCAAGGCAAGGTGTCCATTTCTACTTGTCATGATACCCCCGTAGCGTTCAACAACTTTAAGGAGGAACCCTGGTCCCAAGCTATTCTGGGAAGAGAGAAACAAAGGAAGGAAGCGGAGTTGGCAGGTTTGTGGTCAAGTAGTTTCGTGAGGCCAGCCTCTCGCTTCAGCACAAACTACGGGCACTTGCGGCCAAGCCCGACGAAATAAGTTTGATCCCCAGAGCCCACAAGGTGGACAAAGAGAACTGACTCCCACGAGTGTTTCTGACCTCCATGTGTGTCCCATGGCACATGTTCATGCACGCCCAGAAAAATAAAAACTTTAATGTAAAATGGCTGCACGTACAACTGACATGATTCTAGAGAAATTTGGGGGAAAATGTAGAGCCTTTCACTGTGATTTAAACAGTATTTTCCCCACATGTCCAAGTAATACAACTATGCCAGTATGCAGGGAGCATAGTGTGTGTGTGCGTGTGTGTGTGTGTGTGTGTGTGTGTGTGTGTGTGTGTCTGTGTGTGTGTGCTCTTGCATGTGTGGCATGGTTAATACTAGGTGCCTTCTTCAATTTCTATCCACCATACTTTAAAAATATATTTATTCCAGCCACCCAGGCAGTGGTGGCGCACGCCTTTAATCCCAGCACTTGGGAGGCAGAGGCAGGTGGATCTCTGTGAGTTCGAGGCCAGCCTGGTCTATAGAGAAAATTTCAGGACAGTCAGGGCTACACAGAGAAACTCTGTCTTGAAAAACAATATATATATATATATATATATATATATATATATATATATATATATATGTTTGTTCTTTGTATATGTACATAATTTATCTTAATTATATTTACTCCATCCCACTCTTAGTCCTCTCTCACTCCCACTAACTTCTTTCCAGCAAGGTGTGTGCATTCACATGTGCCTGTGTGTGTGTGAGAGAGAGAGAGAGACAGAGAGAGAGAGAGACAGAGAGAGAGAGAGAGAGAGAGAGAGAGAGAGAGAGAGAGAGAGAGAGAGAGAGGCGCTGATCTTGCTCGATTGGGACTACCCCATCTCTGCCTCCCCGCATTGGAATTACAGGCTCTCCCCAGTTTTAGGTGGGGGCTGGGGTCGAACTCAGGTCCCCACGCTTGCAGAGCAGGCACTTTAGCCGCCCAGCCCTCGCCCCACTCCCCGTTACGAGTATTTTTACACACTTCTGTCGGATAGCCGCTCTCTGCTAATGAAGGATTTATTATCTGAACAATTCCAAACACTAGTCTCTCCAAGATACTTAAAAGAAATATTTCTAAAATTGAGATGTTTGAACATCACATATCAGCCAAAAATATGTTGGCTGTCAAAATGAGAAGCTGCTCATGAAATACACTGTTTCTCTTAAAAAAAAAAAAATCCCCATTTTAATGACAGCTACAAGCATGCGCTCACACTCAGAGGTTGTTCCATTACACACGGCGAAGGCAGAGTGCCAAGAGACTTCCTTTGGGCCGTCCCTACCGGAAGGGTCCCGAAATCCACGTGCTTTCACATAGACACTGGTGGCGGCTGCACTGGGACCCACTCGTTCTGTCGCCGTGTCCCTGACACAGAGGAAATCAGTAGAATCAACCTTCTCAGAGAGACTCGTCCTATAACGACCGTTGTTGCCCATACGTCATATGTACATGAGAATCAAGGGGACCAGAATATGGCGCTCTTGAAAACTCTCTGGAATAAAGAGAGCTGAAGACAACAACCAATACTAGCAAAAGATCTAAAATCAGAACATGTTGCCCTCCTATAAAGGAAGCCTAACCTGTAAGGACACTCCCAGGGGCCAGGGAGATGGCTCAGTGGTTAAGAGCGCTTGCTGTTCTTGCAGAGGACCTGGGTTCAGGTCCCAGCACCCACATACATGGTGGCTCACAACCACCTGTCACTCCAGTTCCAGTGGACCCAACAGCCTCTTCTGACTTCTACTGGCACCAGGATGCACATGACATACGCACATCCATGCAGGCAAAACACTCATACACATAAAATAAATACATCTTTTAAATTTTAAAAAAGAAAAGGATACTTCCATGTCCAAAGGTGACTGACTCCCTTCCCTGTTCCAGAAAGAGGATTCTGATCAGCCCTTGACGATGGAGGTTAAACTTGAACCACCAAGTGTACAGAACATATTCCTTTCGTGTTCCCTAATGCTCTCCACCCCCTTCTCCCCTTTGTCCAGCCTCTTCCCACATTTTGTCATCTTTTGGTGATCAAGCCTCCGAATCCTCACCCACATTTTTGTACAGAATTGCTCTGCAGATCTAGGGGATTCAAGCCTTTCTCTCTTGTTATTCTCATCCATGAAAGGGCAGTGTAAGGGCAGGACCCAAGCTCACTGGATCCGGGGAGCGTAGGGGGGCTTGGTCAATTTAAAAGTTTGCTGAGAGACCGGAGCCATGGCTCGGTGGTTAAGAGCATGCGCTGCTTTAGCAGATGTCTGTCCAGCACCCATGACAGGATGGCTAACAGCTTGCTTTAACTCCAGATCCAAGAGGTCCAATGCCTTTGAGGCCCAAGGGCATCTGCACACATATGCTCATACTCCCAGACAGACAGACACACAATTTAAAATAAGTTTGCGGCCAGGGGTGATCACACACACTTTTAATCTCAGCATTCAGGAAGCAGAGGCAGGTGGATCTCAATGAATTTGAGGTCAGCCTGGTCTACCCAGCCAGTTCTAAGCCAGCCCACACAGTGAGAGACCCCCCTCCCCCATCTCAAAAGTTTGCTGGCCGGTTGAGGAGTCCTGATGAACCAGTATTCATTCATCCGTCCATTCATTGAACAAACACAAGTGCAAGAGGCCTGCCTCCTTCCCGGCTAGGCTCTGAGACACTGAGGTGAGCATGTGGGAATCAGCACTGTTAGGAGAACAGCGCTATGCAGGGTACATAAGAGTGGCAATTGAGCCCTGGTGGCGCACACCTTTAATCCCAGCACTCGGGAGGCAGAGACAGGCGGATCTCTGTGAGTTCGAGGCCAGTCTGAGCTACAGAGTGAGTTCCAGAAAAAGTGCAAAGCTACACAGAGAAACCCTGTCTCGAAAAAACAAAACAATAACAACAACAACAAAATCATAGTGTTTTTAAAAAAAAAAGAAGTGTGGCAGCTAATTGCAGGTTCTAAACAGCAAGGCTCTCCTCAGGCACTCAAGCAAAAAGCAGCTTCTGTCATTCTGCTTTCAAGACGACCAGCAGGCTAGGCTAAGCAAAAGTCGAGAGTGGGGCTGGCCAGAATAAGGCAGCCTGGTGACTAGAACGAACAGGAAGCCAGGTGGTGGTGGCGCACACCTTTAATCTCAGCACATCTCTGTAAGTTCCAGGCCAGCCTGGTCTACAGAATGAGTTCCAGGAAAGGCTCCAAAGCTGCACAGAGAAACCCTGTCTCAAAAAAAAAAAAAGTCAAAAAAGAGGTTTACTCCCTCTACCCAATATTATAGGGTGAGCCAAGAGAAAATAATAATAATATTTTACTATATGAGTGACTTTTTTTTCTTTTCTTTTCTTTTTTCTTTTTTCTTTTTTTTTTTTTTTTTTTAGCCCAGGCTGGCCTTGGACTGGAAAAACGATCTGACTCAGCCTGCTGGGATTACAGGCATGCACCACCTCACAGCTTAATGTTCCGATCTCATAAGATAAGAAGTTGGAGGCAAATAAAACAAAAAATGCAAACGAGAGAGATGAAAAGGTTAGACATAGTTCACATTTAGTGTCTACAAAGTGAAACTGACTTTTCCAAAAAGGGATTTTTACAGCATAGGATGTGTTTAATTAAGTAAATTTTTAAAAAGAGAAGCGGCTGCTTATCTGTCTTATTGTTTTTTGTATGTTTTTGAATGGGGTGTGTAGTGTTGGCACACGTCCCACACACATGCACAGAGGCCGGAGGATGTCACTGGTGTCCAGCTCTATCATTCTCTATATTATTCCCTTGCTGGCAGGCAGCAAACCCAAGGCCTCCTCTCTCTCTCTCATTCCACAGCACTGGGGTGGCAGACACAAGTGACCAGGCCTCGCCTTTTATATGGGGTCTAGGGATGTGAGCTCAGGTCCTCTAAACGCCCACACACACACACCTGGAGCCATCACTACAGCCCTAGAGTAACTTAAAAGAAAAAAGATTTACTTATTAATTAGTGGTGTATGTGACTGAGTGGTTTTATGTGTACCACGTGCATGCGGGAGACCACGGAGGCCATGGGGAGGGATGGATCCTCTGAAGCTAGAGTTACAAGCTGCTCCCTTTGACATGGGTGTGCAGATCTGAACCCAGGTCCTCTGCAAGAGCGGTAACCTCTCCACTCCCACGGAGTAACTGTAAATGTCACAGAAACTAAAAAGAAATAATCTCTGCCTACAGCCTTACCATGCAAACGCCGCCACTGTTATTATTTCTGAAAATTTTAGTCAAATTTTCTGTTCTAAGCCTTTGGTTTTATTTTTACAAAGGTGTTATTTTATACAGCTGGGCAGAGGTGGTGCATGCCTTTAACACCAGAACTTGGAAGGCAGAGGCAGGTGGATCTCTGAGTTCAAAACCAGCCTGTTCTACAGAGCAAGTTCTAGGATAGCCTGGGCTACACAGAGAAAACCTGTCATAAAAACAAAAACAAACAAACAAAAATTGTTATTTTGCATCACAGGGAATCTGCTAAATATTAACAATCAGCATTTCTGTATTATTAAATCTCCACAAATATAATTTTAATGTCTCATTAAATCTTGATGGTTCCTAAAAATCTGAGTAAGAAAACAAAGGTTGGATGCTCTTAAAATATCTCAAAAGGACCAAGAAGATTCAGAAAGGGGCAGTGAGACAGAGTCTTACTCTGTAGACCAGGCTAGCCTCAAACTCAGGAGACCCGCTTGCCTCTGCCTCCCAAATTCTGGGATTAAAGGCATGCACCACCATGCCTGGCTCAAAAAGAATTTTGTTTTTAATTCTGTTATTATTTAGCTTTTATTTATTACTAGTCAGCAGTTGGCCCAGAAAGCATTCATGCATATCTAAGACTTGGGTGTTCCAGGCACTGGGCGGGCAGGCTGCCTCCCCTCCCCTGGCTCCTGTTGGCAGAGCACCTGAGCTGGAGTTCTACCTCGGTGGTGGTTTCTAGCTGTGCAGCAACCAAGACCCAGGCTCATCTGGGCCAGAAAGTGGTATTTAAGACCTTACAGCATTACCATTGTCTCATCTCCCAAGTGAAAAACAATCTCTACATGTTATGGGGGAGGGGGAGGTGGTTCTTTATTATCATCAATGTGAGGGTGTGTGCTGTGTGCATGTGATACCTGTGTGTGTCATCGCGGAGGTCAGAGGTCAACCCTGTGGAATAGGTTCTCTCCTTCCACCTTCCCACGGTTCCAGGGATTCAAATTCAGATGGCCAGCCGTGCACAGCAAGGGCCTTTGCCTGCTGAGCCATCTTACAGGCCCTAAGCGTAGATGGGCCTGTGCGATGACTCACGTCTTTAATCCCAGCACTTGGGAGGCAGAGGCAGGCAGATCTGAGTTCAAGGCCAGCCTGGTCTACATAGCAATTTCCAGGCCAGCCAGGAATGTACAATGAGACCCTGACACACACACACACACACACACTCTCTCTCTCTCTCTCTCTCTCTCTCTCTCTCTCTCTCTCTCTCTCTCTCTCTCTCACACACACACACACACACACACACACACACACACACACACACACAATTTAGAGGGTTTACTCCCCTGTAATTCCAGCATTTCACACACACACACATACACACACACACAATTTAGAGGGTTTACTGCCCTGTAATTCCAACATTTGACAGGCAGGAAGGCCAAGAGTTCAAGAATAGCCTCAGCTACCTAAGAAGTTCAATGACAGCCTGGGCCACATGAAACCTTGACTCAAAAAGAAAATAAAATTAAAACCACCTAGAGGCAACCACTGTCACGCCCCTTTCATCCATTGAAATTAAACAAACAAAAAAAATTTAGGAAGATGTTACCTCTATTCCAAAAATAAAATAAAATAAAATAAATCAGAAGCGGGTCCCTAAGCCCAACAACCTGAGTTCCATACCCAGTTTAAAAAAAAAAAAAAATGCTAAATAAAATGAACAGAGAAGAAAACACTGCCTAAAGAATGGATTTGTGGGTAATAAAAATAATAAAACAAAACTGGACTGGCAAGATGACACTAAATAAATATACATAATTTTTTAAGTCCATCCTGCTGAAGATTGAGCTTGCTGGGAACTATGATGTCCCTTGCTTGCTGGTCCCCATGAATGCAGAGGTCCTTTGCTAGGTGCTGAACTCTGCCGTGGGGCTTTCTCATTCTAACTAAAGAACAGATATTTACCTTGCAGGGTGTGTAAACTGCATATGGTGGAGACATGTGGGTCCTTTGTTCCTTATTCATCTGAATGAACTCAATTGTCCTCCTTTGTCTCCAGTCTGGGAAAGCGACCCTTGGGAGCCCCACTTCCTGATGGTGGAGTAACACCCGCCACCTTCCCTTTCCTATACCCATGCAGTTTTCTGTCTAGGTCAAACTGGCTTTCACCTTCCCAGGCCCATTCCAAGACCAGCCCAGTCTAGGTTCATTTTTAGAGGAGATGGGTCTCCTTCTCCAGTCTGAGAGTGGAATACATCAACAAGAAAAAAGATGTAAATTAATCTGACTGGGCATGATGGTGCATGCAGAAACAGACGGACTCTGAAAAGTCTAGGCCAGCCTGGCCTACACAGCTAGTTCCAAAATGACCCTCCTCATCATCATGATAGTAATAAATAATAAACTGGCACGAAGAGGAGTCTCCATGTCTTTTGCTATTGAGACAAATTAACCCCAACTCAGGGTTGGAGGGAGCGTGGCTGGCTCTTGGTTTCCCCCAGTACCCAGCATTCTTGGTGAGGCAACCTGACTCCAAATTCCTTTGTGTCTTTAAGGTACAAAATAGACTCTTCTTACATGTCAAGTGTGTCTGGTTTGCAACCCACGGCCCACACAGACCTTGTGCAGCCAAAGACAGCTAGGAATACAGCTCAAGACAAAAATCATACATGTTCTTAAAACATTATGAGGTGTGTGTGTGTGTGTGTGTGTGTGTGTGTGTAGATAGATAAATTGTAGTGGGTAGCTGTTCCAGCTTTAACCTGGAAGTACTACCCCCAATGAAGTTTCCAGTAACTGTCATGCCTATAAGGCGGGGCCAAGACAGGAGCCCTTAAGACCTGAAATAAGGATGTGCAGGCTCTCTTGGTTCCTGGATCCTGGACGCTGGAGGAAGACCGAGCAGAGTTCTCCAGAGAACATCGCTCGACTGCGCTTCGCCTCTCCCGGACCCTGTAACCTATCCCTTCACTTGTAAATTACCCCACAAAATAAATCTCCCTTTGAACTACGTGGAGTGGCCTTAATACTTCCACCAACAATAGATATAGATAGATAGATAGATAGATAGATAGATAGATAGATAGATAGATAGATAGATAGATAGATAGATAGATAGAGGCAGACAGACAGACAGATAGAAGATGTATCAGTTGAGTGGCTCTGGGAGCTTGCATTTTGTAGATGACAGCGCCATGCCCCAGTGACAAAGGGTGGCATGCCTGCTCCTGAGCACTTCCCCTGCAGACTGCCGCTCCTTCCCCACTCCATTTTTATTATTCCCCTGAGCTAGGGTCCACACTCTTGGGACGTCTGCCACTCCTCAGCATGACATCAGGACTCCCTCTCCTCCTACATGGAAGAGACCCACCCAGGTCGTGTGGCACACAGCTGCATGCAAACACATTTTCCCCTTAAGTTCCTCATCCCAGAACACTCCTATCTTCATACCCACTGCTGTCTCGAAAGGGTCTTCCACAGCAGAAAGTGAAACCCAGAGAGAGTGCACCAGAAGATCATTATTTTGATACCAACTCCGTAGAGTAAACCAATCACCCACCCCAGTGAACAGGCCAGTCAGAAGGCTGACGGACCCTCCTGGGGGGTGTGGGTGTATCAAGTACAGGCCAAGGAGACCCAGACTCACCAGCCCCAGCGGGTGGAGTCTCAGCTCTGTTTCCCCATCTGTCATTCCACCCACTCATTATTCAAAGACCACCACCTATGCTAATGGCTCAGGCTATAAATTCCTGAAAGTGAGATGGAGTTATGAGACACCAGAAAACAGAGGTGGGTGAGACACGCAGGCAGGCAGTCAGTCACAGGCACTCCTTACAGAAGATTCTCGAGATGCCTCCATCTCCTGCCGTCTCAGCATCCCACCCTCCAAATTTAAACAAACTCCACACTGACCTTTCAAAGCTCTTTGTCGTTTATGTTTTCTTTCTTTTTAGATTTATTTATGTGTATAAGAATGTATTTATGGGCGCTACATGCATGCCCGGTGCCCTTGGAGGTCAAAAGAGTGCATTAGATCCCAGGAATTGGAGTTACAGCCAGCTGTGAGCCACCACGAATGCCTGGGACCCAACCCAAGTCCTCTGCAAGAGCAACAAGTGTTCTAACCACTGAGCCATCTCTCCAGCCACCACATACTGACTTTGTCATTGTTTATTTGGGTTTCTTAGGTTTTTTTTTGGATTGGGGGGGGGGGTTGGAATGTTTTATTTTATTCTTATTTGTATCTGTTTATTTGTTTGATAAACTCTCACAAGGTAGCCCAGCCCAGCCTGGAACTTGTGATCCCGGCCTCGGGCTCTCCAGTTCTGGAAGTGTAGGTTTATGCCCCCACCTCTGCCTTCTCATTTACAGGCACTGTGTTGCTCTGTGACTGGGTCTCACATCTCCCAAGCTGAACTGAGAAACCTGCTTCCAGGCCAGCTTCCAACTTAAGGGGCTCCTCCCAGCTCTGTCTGCTTCCTGGGTGCTAGAATTAACACTCCTGCACCCCCACACCTGGCTTTTTTTTTTAAACTTTTTTACTTTTGGGGGGGGGTTGGTTTTTTTCAAGACAGGGCTGGCCTTGAACTCACAGAGATCATGTCTCTGCTTCCAGAGTGCTGAGATTAAAGGAGTGTGCCACCACCACACCTGGCCTTTTTGACTTTTAACAACAGTATAAGCACAGACATTCTGGCTGGGACACTTAGCATGCATCTGGTGAGTCTACCTGATCGGTAACTTTAGAGGTAGAGTCGCTCTCATTTCCACTCACGTGGTTCCATCCATCACCACCAGGGAAAGTACCAGACGGAGATAAATGAACTAAGGGCATCTGTGGTGATATTGTGTTCCCCAAAATACTGTGCACCCTAATAAATTTATCTGGGGTCAGAGAACAGAACAGCCACTAGATAGACATAGAGGCCAGAAAATGGTGGTACACACGCCTTTAATCCTAGCATTCCAGAGGCAGAGATCCATCCGGATCTCTGTGAGTTCAAAGCCACACTGGAAACAAGTATATGGTATGGTAACAAGAGCCTTTAATCCCAGGAAGTGATGGCAGGAAGCAGAAAGGTATTTAAGGCTTGAGGACAAGGAACTAGAGCCTGGTTAAGCTTTTAGGCTTTTGAGCAGCTGTTCAGCTGAGATTCATTTGGATGAGGACACAGAGGCTTCCAATCTGAGGAAACAGAATCTGCTGAGGAACTGGGGAGGTGAGGAAGCTGTGGCTTGTTCTGCTTCTCTGATCTTTCAGCGTTCACCCCAATACCTGGCTTCAGGTTTGTTTCGTTAATAAGACCTTTGAAGATTCATGCTACAGGCATCTCTGCAGGAAAAAACAGAAATGCTCAGAAACCTTATTAACTTAACACAAATCATGCCCAAAACATCCTCTTGCCAAACTTTTGACCTAGTCTGGCATTGAGCAAGAATAAACTAAAAGTGAAGTTGCAGATATGAATCATGGCTCTCTTTTGACTTAACTCAAAAGGCTGCACACGGCACTTCTCTCCAAGTTCTCTGGCCTGTTATTTTTATGTGTAGAAACAACCATGTGAACCCTTGTTCTCTCCCTGAAGACTTCCCCATAACCTATGAATAGAGCTGGACGTTGTCCAAGTGGAAATATAATTCATTAGCCAAAGTGGCAGTTCAGTGACTGACATCTTGGTTTTGTGTCTCATCCTCAGAGAAAATCAATTGCCCAACAAATTAATGGTTCCCTCTTTCATCCCCAGAGACCAACAATTAAAACTGAGTTATGTGTCTGCTTCTGGATGGGAGTGGATGCTAATCTTCAAACAGCAGGGCCACCGGACCCCGGGAAAGTGGCTTCTGCTCTGTGTAACCGTGCCAACCACTCCCTGGGAAGCTACAATCAAGTCACTGCATTATCTTCGTTTTCCCTGACCAGAGACGACGGCTGCCAACACAGGCATGAAGTATGTGTGTCCTGTGACCGAGGAATGTTGCTCTGATGGTAGAGTGTTTGCTTAGCATGTTTGAATCCACCCCACAAAACTACACACCTGTAATCTCAGCACTTGGGTGATAAAAGAAAGAAGTTCAGAGGTTCAAGATCATCCTCAGCTACATGGTTAAGTTCCAGGCCAGCCTGGGCTACATGAAACCTTCTCTGGCAAAAAAAAAAAAAAAAAGTTTTGGTTCAACTTTTTTGGTTTGGTTGGTCTTTAATTAGAAAAATATACTGGTATCCACTATTACAATTAGATAAACTTTTCAACAACCAACTCTATCCGTAGCCATCAGACCCACACCTGTACCTGTACAAAACACAGCCCCAGCCCTCCATACACTGAAGTCAAGAACCAGAGGGAAAAACGGGCTGTAGTCAAACCGATAAGGAGACTTAAATCCCCAGGCCCTGAAAACAGTTCAGATGCAAGAACTAGAATACCCTGGCATGGAAGCTTCAGGAAGTCAATTACCAGGATCCCATCGTGGTCTACAGGACTCCAGATAGGGGGAAACAGCCAGGGATTTGAATGTAGCCAAGCCTTGGTCTATTTTAAATCTCAATTTATATACACCCATTAAGAAAATTTGGGTGGTGCCCGCCTTTAATCCCAGCACTCAGGAGGCAGAGCCAGGTGGATCTCTGTGAGTTCGAGGCCCGCCTGGTCTACAGAGCAAGATCCAGGAAAGGCACCAAAACTACACAGAGAAACCCTGCCTCAAAAAAAAGAAAAGAAAATTTAGAAAGTCCAGGCTCCTGTGTGTGAGTCCCTATATGAAATTCTATCAGCAATAAGGAAGGAACACTCAATGGGACAATTTAGGTTTCCAAGGCTAGCCATGACAAACTATTGGGGTCATCTTAGGAGGGAGGTATGGCCTTCGGGGGTACCTTGTTGTTGTTTTGTTGAGGGGAGAGGCTTACAGACAGTGTAGTGGCCCCTGACTGACCTCAAACTCATTATGCATCTGAAGCTGGCCTTGAACTCCGGGTCCTCCTGCCTCCACCTGCCACAATGCCAGACCTGTCCCAGTTCCTTAACCAGAGTCACTGGGTTTCTTGACCACACAACAAGTCCAGGGAAGTCACAGAACAGATCACATCTGGGACTCACCCCTTGCTATCCCAGGGACCTGGAGAGCATGCTGATAGCTGACCTTGCACCACCTTGGTCCACACACTGTTAGTACCAGACACTGTGGGTCACAACCCCGGACAGGATCATATTACTGACTGAATAGAGGGTCATGAAAATGCGGCAACAATAAAAGGTGGCTCCTGCAACCGCCAAAACTTAATTCTAAGTCCAGTGTAGAATGAATCCGAGGTGTTCCCGAAGTGCCCGCCCACTTCACTAGAGCCGTGGTTCTGAACACACAGATGCACATCATGCACTGGGCATGCTGCCATGAGGCTGACCGTGCCTCAGATGGCTCAACTAAGAATTGCAACATTTGCCTGTACATAGAAAACAAAGCCTTTACATGGTGATATCTTTCCTCAGCGTGTATCAAATTATTTTATCTTTGAACTGTATTATACTAGAATACTGAATTGTAAAATTACTATCTGAGTTCCTGACTTGAGTGTGACTTTTTTTTTAAATCATTAGAGATTGGAGAGACGGCTCAGCAGTCAGGAGCACTTGCTGCTCCTCCGAAGGACTCTGGTTCAGTTCCCGGCACCCGGATCCATGGCCCACAATCACCGGGAAACATCTAGTTCCAGGGGCATCATCCAAAACCCTCTTCTGGTCTCTGCAGCAGACACTAACACTCATATGCACACATGCACACACATGCACACACTCATACACATAGCAGTGTTTTTAATCATGAAAGTAAATGATGGCTTGATGGTTAAGAGAACTGGCTGCCCTCATAGAGGAGCCAGGTTCAGTTCCCAGCACCCACATGGCAGCTCACAACCATGTGTGACTCCAGTCCTAGGTGATCCAACACACCACTCTGGCCTTTACACGGGCACTGTATGCACATGGCACACTTGCATACATGCAGGCAAAACACTCACCATATAAAAATAAAAAAATAAATGTTAATGAATTTTGGCTTGAGACTAGAATAGAATTTCCAACCATTTCTAAGATAGCCCCTAACTGTTCTTCTGTCATTCTGTACTACATATTTATGCGAGGCAGTGTTCTCTCCACTGATGACCACAAAAGCAAGTTATCCATCAACTCTGGAGAACACTGAAGACGTTCCACACACTGCACTAGCAAAAACTCAGCAAGTACCCAATTCCTTATGCAAAAATAAACAGGTATATTCATCTCTTCGGTGGACACGTTAATCTTTAGTAAGTGCTAACATAATATGTATGCCAAATAATATCAGTTTCACTGATTTGTTCTCAGCAAATGTTTGATGTGTATATCAATTTTGTATACCTAGATAACCAGAGTCGCATAAAAATTTCTTGGTGGGCGGTGGTGGTGCACGCCTTTAATCCCAGCACTCGAGAGGCAGAGCCAGGTGGATCTCTGTGAGTTCGAGTCCAGCCTGGGCTACAGAGCGAGTTCCAGGACAGGCACCAAAGCTACACAGAGAAATCCTGTCTCGAAAAAACAAACAAACAAAAAGTTTCTTGGATGATGTCCTAGTTTGCTACCTATTGCTGTGATAAAACAAAAACCAAAAACCAACTTGGGGAGGAAAGGGTTTATTTCACCCCACAGGTTCCAGTCCCTCATCCAGGGTAGTCATGGCAGGAGCTCAAGAGGGCATCTAGAGGCAGGAATGGAAACCGAGGCTAGTGATAGCAGTGGTTCTCAACCTGTGGGTCACGACCCCCAGGGGCAGCTATCAGATATTTACATTATGATTCATAACAGTATCAAAATGACAGTTATGAAGTAGCAATAAAATAATTTTGTGGTTGGGGGTCCACACAACATGAGGAACTGTGTTAAACGGTTGCAGCATCAGGAAGGTTGAGAACCACTGCTCTAGAGAATGATATTTACTGGCTTGCCCCTCACGGCTTCCTCAGCCTGTTTTCTTCCTGACACCCTGCCCAGGAGTGGCATTGGCCATGTTGGGTTGGACCCCCCACATCAATCATCAATGAAGGAATGCCCCACAGACTTGCCTACAAGGTCAGTGTGATAGAGGCACATCCACAATGAGGTTTGTTCTTCCCAAATGACCCTGGTGTCAGGCTGATTAAAAAAAAAAAAAAAAAAAAAAAAAAACTAACCAGCACAGATGAAAAGGGGTCAAAAGTAGAAAAAGTTTAAGAACCTCCACTCTAGCACATGTAAAGAGTGGTACACACACACACACACATATACACACACACACACACACACACACACACCGAAGAAGGAAGAGGAAAAATTATTTACTATAAATATTGGCATTTCAGTTTCACTATTTAAAACATAAGCTACCCCTCCCTCCCTCATGTGCTTCCTCTCTCTCTCCCTCTCTCCCTCTCCCTCTCTCTCTCTCCTGTCAAACACAGGTAAAGTACTGATTCCTCACCAATCCCATCGCACACTGTCTTTTACACAAACCCCCGTTTCCACAGAAGCAGCTGGGGCCACTGTCCCAGGAAAACCCCCTCCCTTCCCACCCCAAACTCCATTTCCACTAGAAGGAAGTAACAGGGCAAAAAGAGGGCCCCAAGCACCATCACTGGCCTTTCGATAAAGGGACTTCCTCAACCTCCTCTGCTTTGCTCACAGAGCCCCTGTGGGAAGTGGCGTTTATGACATTAACCCTGGTCTTTGGGTTTGGGTGGTTTGGGCGGTTTGTGGGTTGGCTTGGGTTGGTGGCTTTGGTTTTGAGTTTAGTGTTTGGAATTTATTTTCCACCAATGGAATCACAGCTTTAACCATCCTAGGCAAAGATCTACCACAGCAGGGCTTTCTTTTTCTTTTCTTTTTTTTTTTTTTAAATCTACATTGAACGGTAGACAGTTGGTAAAAATTGGGAAGTCAGCGAGTAAACCCCACCCCTATGAAATCAGGACCTTTTAGGAGTCAACGACTTGAAGAGGCTGTTTATGCACATGATCAGAAAAGCCGGATTGAAGGAGCAGCCTCTGAGAGCCCTGCCTGCCTCCTTCCTTCACACTGTTACCTTTGCACCAGAAAAATATTTTTCTCCTTTTTAAAAATGTATTACTATATGTCTATGCATACGTACTTGGGGAAAGAGCCCCGCGTGTACCACAGTCCACATATGCAGGGCAGAAGACAACTGTGTGGAGTCAGTTCTCTCTCTCACTTTCACATGGATTCCAAGGACTGAACTCGGGTTTTCAGGGTTTATAACTGATTTGATCAGCTGAGCCATTTCAATGGTCTTTTTTCTTCTTCTTCTTCTTCTTCTTCTCCTCCTCCTCCTCCTCCTCCTCCTCCTCCTCCTCCTCCTCCTTCTTCTTCTTCTTTGAGACTAGGTCTCATGTATCCCAGCTGGTCTCTAACATACTATGTAGCCAAGGATGACCTTGAACTCCTGATCTTCCTCTCTCCACCTCGGGAGTGCTGGGATAAAAGGTGTGCTGTGGGATCTCTTTCTGTACTCTGTGAATATGTGTTGCGCCCATTGGCTAATAAATAAAGCTGCACTGGCCTATGGCAGGGAAAGATGGAGCCAGGTGGGAAAACCCAAGAGAGATAGTGAGAGGAGAAAGAGTGAGAGGAGACGCCTAACCACTGTCCAAGGAGCAGCGTGTAATGGGACACAGGTAAACACATGGCAATACATAGATAAATAGAAATGGGTTCATCTAAAATGAAAGAGCTAGCTAGCAAGAAACCTTGCCATAGGCCATATATATATATAATTGGTAATTAATATAAGCCTCTGAACGATTAGTTTATAAGTGGCTGTGGGACCTCAAGGCCGGGCAGGACACAGGAAAAATTCCAGCTACAAAGGTGTGCACCACCATGTCTAGCTTAACAAAATTTCTTTAAATCCTTCAATGTTGTGAATTCTTATATCATGAATCAAGTCATATGGCAAGAAACGTAAGGAAAAGAATTCCAGAATCACTAGGATGATACTAATTTTGATAAATAAACATGAAAAGCAAATAAATAAATAAATAAATAAACAAATGTAGCTTATTTTCAAAATATTCTATCCTGCAGTCTTTTTGTAAGATGTTTGTTCCTCTCTAAGATCATCCACTTACAAAGTCTACCAGCTTTTATTCCTTACGAAGAGCAGTTTCAGCCGGGGCGGTGGTGGCATACGACTTTGATCCCAGCACTCGGGAGGCAGAGGCAGGTGGATCTCTGAATTTAAGGCCAGCCTGGTCTACAGAGCAAGTTCCAGGACAGTCAGAGCTACACAGAGAAACCCTGTCTTGAGAAACAAAACAAAACAAATGCCCAAATAGCAGCTTCAGCAAATCGGCTCAAAATATTTTCTGCTTCTAAGATACGTTTCTTTTAAACAACATTCTCAACTCTAATATTCCTGCTAGCCCAAAGAGACTAGTTTAGATGGCATTTTTTAAGACATTTTTTTAAAGATAAGAGCACTCAGGGAGGTGACAATGACGGTCCCCCAAACTGTCTTCTATTCACAGTATCCAGCAAATCACCGCCAGCTCCCAACCACAGGAGGGCAGAGCCCCATGAAATGCATTTTGCGGTGTTTGGTGTCCCTGCACAACTTTGAGGAGGTTACACAGAATTCAAAGGAGCGCAATGTTGAATGCTCTGAAGGACGGCTATCACCTAGATAGCTAGTGCAAGTGATTCATAAAAAAGAAAAATACAGCCAAGGACAAGAGGGGGCTGGGAAGCCAGGACAGTGGAACAGGAAGATTACATCTTCCAAGCTGACAGCAGATTTAACTGTCTTAATCCTGGTGCTTAAGATCCCGGAGAACAACCTTCCAGAAAGTAGATGTGGGTAGCCAACAAGAAAGTGTCATTCACACCTGTTAAGTCAACACTGACCAGGGAAAAGAGAGCCACCTATGACACACGAATTTAAATAATTTTGGTTTGGGCAGGACTGGGCAGTGGTCAGCCTCCATTCACTTTCTACCTCCCTTTATGTTTGGTGACCCATCCGTGGGTCAGTGAGATACACCCATGCCTAAATCCTGAGCTTCCTGCCTCCACCCACCTCCCAAGTGCCAGGGTAACGAGTACATGCCATCTCCCCTAGTTTATGCAATGCTGGAAATCAAACCCAAGGCTCAGTGCACAGTAAGCCTGGGCACTCTTCTGGCTGACTGAGTTACACCGCTTATGTAACGGTTTCGGTAGCGGGTGGCCATTTCAGCTTGGACCTGGAAGTTTCAACCCCCACTGAGGCTTTGGTAACCGTCATGCCTACAAGGCGGGGCTGAGAGAGGATGCCGAAGACCCGAGTTCCGGAAGCAGGGGCTCTCTTGCTTCCTGGACCCTGGACACTGGAGGCAGATGGAGCAGAGTTCTCCAGAGAGCACTGCCGGACTGCGCCACACCTTTCCCAGATCCTGCAACCTACCTATCCCTTCACTTGTAAGTTACGCTACTAAATAAACCTCCCTATTAACTATGTGGAGTGGCCTTAATAATCTCGCCAATAGGTTTCCATACTAGGAGCTCTGAGAAGCACCTGTGGAGTATTTTTAACTCCTTTCTCCCTCAAATTAGCCCAGCACCCAGCACTGCTTTGCAGCCGCTCTGGTAACTGGGAGTTCTAACTAAACATCCGACACTCAGCTTCCACCAACCACCCGGCCACCATAATACCAACTGGTTAACAAGAAAGCAGATGGGAAAACAGCTCGACACTTGACTGTGATTCGGATAAATTAGAAACCGTCTGTCTGTGCTGGCCATGGGGGCGCACACCCTTAATATCAGCACTTGGGAGGCAGAGGCAGGAGGATCTCTGAGACCAGGCTGGCCTACATAGTATGTTCTAGGACAGCCAGGGCTACCTGGGGAGACGCCGTCTCAGGAAGCAAAGAAGAATAGAGGGAGGGAGGGAGGGAGGGAGGGAGGGAGGGAGGGAGGGAGGGAAGGAAGGAAGGAAGGAAGGAAGGAAGGAAGGAAGGAAGGAAGGAAGGAAGGAAGGAAGGAAGGCTTCTTTCTAGTGTGTAGCCAGCAATGCCGCACTTTAACTGTATAGATATTCTTCTGTTGCAATGAAGTAGGGCTAGCCTTGGTGGCACATGTAGGCAAGATACGCCTAAGGCTGGAGAACTGTGCATTTGAGGCCAGCCTGGGCTACACTTAGGTGACTAGAAACATGGCGAATGATTAGAAATGTGCACTGCCCTTACAGAAGACCTTTCATATTTCAGGAAGCTCACAACTGCCTGTAACTCCAGCTCCAGGAGATATGAGGCTGTCCTCTGGGCTCCGAAGGCACTGTACATACATGAACATATTCCATACAGACATACCCACATTCAGATAATTAAAAATAAAAGACTTTTTAAAAATATTCCAAAGGAGTAGGGAATTGAATGGAGTCACTACAGAAATGGTGTTTTGAAAAACAGGTTTGGAATCATGTGTGGTTATGTAACGGCATGAGACCTTAGCCCAACAGACTCCATGATGAAAGGACTATTCAAGCTGTAAAAGTCAGCATGTAGACAGTATCACCTGCCAAAACTAAAACAAAGACCTAATCCATCAAAGACCATTGTTCTGGGAAAGTCTCTAAGTATAGCAACCTTGCTTTTTGGCTTCTGTAGTTCCGCTTCTGGCTAACTGTTCTTCTCAACTGAAGTATGTCAACCCTGAACATGGTTTTTGTACTTAAAAGCTCGCCCTGAGAAAGTCTCAGGGCTGCACTGGGATCCTGAACATGGCTGACTAATAGACTTTCTATTGACTTAAACCCATGCCTAACAGTCTTCTCTGGTGAATACTCAACAACAGTGGCACATGTTTTTAATCCCAGCACTCCAGAAGGTAGAGGCATGAGGATCTCTGTGAGTTCAAGGCCAGCCTGGTCTACATATCGAGTTCCAGGACAGGCAGGACTACATGGTGAGACCCTGTGCTCCAACTGTGAACCCTGCAGTGAGAACCACCCCCAGGGGAACCCTGGGGCTCCAGATCACTTGCAAATGTGTTTCCACTTTATTCTCCAACAAAGCAGGCCTTTCTCACCTGAAGAGAAACAACCAGAGCTATTTGTTGCTGAGTGTCCCCCAAGGATACAAAATTACCAGCTCTCAGCCACATTTTAGGATGTGACCCGCCCCCCTCCCGGAAAGAACAGAAGGTGCTATGAGTGAGCACAGAGTCATCTTTGTCCTTTTCTTGTGGCAGACACAGTAACCCCATCAGGAATTTATCTGGCGTGAATAAATTAAAAAAAAATTTTAAATCAGTCTCTATTTCTGATATTACAATTCTTTAGGAAGTTTTCTAATTTTTTAAAGTGTGTAGAATTCACGTGCTTTTCTGTGAAGGCAAAATTTCCTATAATGAATATGTTCCTTCTTTCCTTCTCTTCAAGGGCTAAGCGCACAGGGGTCTTCAGTTTCTTTCACGGAATTTCAAACTGAGTTTGGAGTTTCTGGAGAATATTTTTTTCCCTTCTCAAAGCTCTCCTCATGGAATAATCCCTGGCCTCACCCCAGCCCACCCCCACACACTGCATACATAACCTCCAACAGGAAACACGGCCCAGGGGGAATATAGTTCAACAGTAAAGTACATGCCTAGTATGTGTGAGGCCCTAGGTCCACAATCCAGCTCAGAAAAAGGAGGAGGAGGGAGAGGAGGAGGGAGGTAAAGGAGAAGTCTGGGCTGTTTTCTCTCCATTGCTGAACAATTCACTCAAACCTCAAAAGATGTCTTACACAGACTACAGTATTTTCCTCAGTAGACAAAAAACTAAACACTGAGATATGGAGAAGGGCAGGACCCCTGAGGTGCAAGCTAATCCGTGTGATACTTAGATCTGCGGCAGCTTTCCCAAGTTATTCCTCCTGACGGCTAACGGTGCAAAGAAACGTGAGCCATTCTCCTGGGCAACAACAAGGGGACTCCCCTCTTAGAGGTGACAAAGTTGGAGGTGCTCTACTTGAAACTAATAAAGCAGTAAAAGGAAAGCTAATATTTATTTAGTACTTAATCAATGTCACACACTATCCATGAGCCGTGACTTTGGCAAGTCCATAAAAGACATCCCATCTGCCGCTTTAGGGAAACTGGGAGATTATGTAACCTATCCAAAACCACACAGCAAGTGATTAGCAGGACTAACTTGAACCCAAATACACTAGGCTTCAAAGGCCACGTCTTTAACCACTACAGCAAGAAACCTAATCAGCAACATATGTCCAATCCTCTCATTTTACTGCATAATTCTGCAGAGAAATTTAATACCACATGTCTTCAGCCATACCGAATCTCATCTGATCCTGGAAGCCAAGCAAGGGTGGGCCTGCTTAGTCCTTGGATAAGAGCTATTCATTTACACATTATCTGAACTTTCAACACAGGAACTAACCAGATGAAGCCGGCCCTCATGGCACAAGCCTGTAAATCCCAACACTGGAGGAGGTTGGCCTAGAAGGACTTTTAAGCTGGAGGCCAGCCTGGGTCACCAAACAAAAGTGTTGAAAGGAAGAGGAGGAAGAGGGGGGAGGAGGAAGGTTGAGATAGACAAGAGAAAGTGAGAGAAGTGAAGAGATTAGTCCTGAGACCAACGTAATTTAGGGCTATGTTCACTTCTTTCTTGTTTTTAATGTGCGGTTGGTTTTTGTTGTCATTTTGTCTTTTTTCTGTGTATAAGGTGCTTTGTCTGCATGTCTGTCTGTCCGTGTATCTATCATTTGGTGCCCTGTGAAGGCCCCAAAAGGGTGTCAGATCCCCTGAAACTGGAGTTCAGATGGTTGTGATCCGCAGGTCCTCTGAAAGAACAGCCAGTGCTCTTGACCCCTGAACCATCTCTCTAGTCCCTATTTAGTTTTATTTTGAGACAAGGACTACAGGGCAAGGTGGCCTGTAGGTCACTATGCAACTGAGGATGGCCTTGGACTTCTAGCCCCCCTTTCCCTCTCTCCAGTGCTGGGGGTACACACAACCAAGCTTGGTTTATGCAATACTGGGGACTCAAACCCGGGCACCCCATGCATGCTGGTCAAGCAAGCTACCAGCTGAACTACATGCCCAGCCCAGGGCCTCCTGTGTAAATTACAATGGCTGAAATTCTCTGCTCTCTTCAGAGAGAGAGAGAGAGAGAATACAGAAAAAGAAGCATGTTCTTGCCCTGTTACATTCGGTTGTCAAACTAGTATGATAAATTAACTAACAAAACTGGTTCTGCAGCAAACGAGACGCTCACAGTCTCGGAATTCTTACCCTGGTTACGTCTAGGATCTACCACTAAGCCAAGACTATTTAACGTGGGTTAGGTCTGGTGTGTGCTGGGCTCTCAGAAGGGAGGGCTAAAATAAGAACCAGTGGTTTACGACACCTCAGGGACAAACCAGAACGCCGAGTATCTAGGTGAAGAGGAGAGAGCGCGAAGTCTAGAGGCAGCTGCAGGGGTTTGGAAATATTCAAATGAGAGGAGCATAACAACCGTCCATAGTGATAATCTCTAGGGAAGGGCCGTAAGAGCGGAAAGTGGAAATAAAACAAGGAAGCGATCTGTGTGTGTGTGTGTGTGTGTGTGTGTGTGTGTGTGTGTGTGTGTGTGAGAGAGAGAGAGAGAGAGAGAGAGAGAGAGAGAGAGAGAGAGAGACTGAGATTTGTGTAATGAAAATGAAATCTTTAAAGACACTTAAAGTCCCAGACTTGACTTTTTAAATGTACAACGGGTGTTTAAATTTTAATAGTTATTTTTTTCTTACTTTTTCATGTATTGTGTTTGGGGTCATCTGGAGGTCAGAGGAAAACTTTTAAGGGTCAGTTCTCTTCTACCACGTGGGTCCCCAAGGCCATGCACAGATTGTCAATGAAAAGGCCCAGGAGCAGTCTGCCTGCTGCCTACCGCCTTGACGGCCACTCACTCATCTCTCTTCCAGCCAAAAACTGGAGGGTCTCGCTCTCTCTCAACATTATCTGGCACATACTTGGAAATCCTCCCTCCTCACTTCCTTCTAACACTCCTCCACCTCCTTCACTCCATTCTGCGACAGCTGTTCTCAGTTACCTGACTCCCTGGATTTGGGCATCTGCCTCTAGTACAACCATGGGTGTGTACATACGTGTGATAGTCTTGTGTGACCCAGTGTGTGTATATCTGTGTGTGTGTGTGTGTGTGTGTGTGTGTGTGAGAGAGAGAGAGAGAGAGAGAGAGAGAGAGAGAGAGAGAGAGAGAGAGAGACTCAGGTGATCCAGAGTCTCATGCAGCCCATACTAGCCTTGAAGTCTCTATGTAGCTGAGGATGAGCTTGACCTCGGATTGCTTCACCGCCACAGCCACTTTGTGTGGTGCTCTGACTGACCTGGATAGGGTCATTGCACCCAGCTTTCTCTGACACATCTTTTTAGAACACTTTCATGAAACCCTTCACACCAAGCAGTCACGTGGGTTCCCCACTGGCTATGAGAACATACTCCAAATGCTCTTGCAGGTCAAACCCCCTCAAATTAACCAAAACAACCACTACCTACATCGCCAGTGTTCTCCCTCACCAAATTCTGCCCCAAACCCATGCTTTCTCCTTCGGCATGAAATTTACCCTCTTCCAGTCCCTGGTGCGGAAACCCTCACGGGCCATTATAGGCCAATTACCTACACAGCTCAACCACACTATTAAAATTAGCCCCCGCTCAACCATGCTATTAAAATTAGCCCCTGCCAAGGAAGAAGTCAAACTTTCACTATTTGCAGATGATATGATAGTATACATAAGTGACCCCAAAAACTCTACCAGGGAACTTCTACAGCTGATAAACTCCTTCAGTAAAGTGGCAGGATACAAGATCAACTCAAAAAAATCAGTAGCCCTCCTATACACAAATGATAAAAGGGCTGAGAAAGAAGTCAGAGAAACATCACCCTTTACAATAGCCACAAATAATATAAAATACCTTGGGATAACACTAACTAAACAAGTGAAAGACCTTTTTGATAAGAACTTTAAATCTCTAAAGAAAGAAATTGAAGAAGATATCAGAAAATGGAAGGATCTCCCATGCTCATGGATAGGTAGGATTAACATAGTAAAAATGGCAATCTTACCAAAAGCAATCTACAGATTCAATGCAATCCCCATCAAAATCCCAACACAATTCTTCACAGACTTGGAAAGAAAACTACTCAACTTTATATGGAAAAACAAAAGACCCAGGATAGCTAAAAGAATCCTATACGATAAAGCAACCCTTGGAGGCATCACCATCCCGGACCTCAAACTCTACTATAGAGCTATAGTAATAAAAACAGCTTGGTACTGGTATAAAAACCGACATACGGACCAATGGAATCGAATTGATGACCCTGATATTAATCCATGCACATATGAACACCTGGTTTTTGACAAAGGAGCCAAAACTATACAATGGAACAAAGAAAGTATCTTCAACAAATGGTGCTGGCATAACTGGATGTCAATATGTAAAAGATTACAAATAGATCCATATCTGTCACCATGCACAAAACTCAAGTCCAAGTGGATCAAAGACCTAAACATAAATCCAGTTACACTAAACTTAATAGAAAAGAAGATAGGAAGCACTCTTGAACGCATTGGCACTGGAGACCATTTCCTAAATAAAACACCGACAGCACAGACCCTGAGCACAACCATTAATAAATGGGACCTCTCAAAACTGAGAAGCTTTTGCAGGGCAAAAGACACAGTCAATAAGACAAAAAGACAGCCAACAGATTGGGAAAAGATCTTCACCAACCCCACATCTGACAGAGGATTGATCTCCACAATATATAAAGAACTCAAGAAACTAGACATCAAAGCACTGAACAGTCCAATTAAAAAATGGGCTAAAGAGCTAAACAGAGAATTCACAAAACAAGAACTACAAATGGCTGAAAGACATTTAAAGAAATGCTCAACATCCTTAATCATCAGAGAAATGCAAATCAAAACGACTCTGAGATACCACCTTACACCTGTTAGAATGGCTAAGATCAAAAACACCAATGACAACCAATGTTGGAGAGGATGTGGAGCAAAGGGAACACTCCTCCACTGTTGGTGGGAATGTAAACTTGTACAACCACTATGGAAATCAGTATGGCGGTTTCTCAGAAAATTAGGAATCAAACTACCTCAAGACCCAGCCATCCCACTCTTGGGCATATACCCAAAGAATGCTGATACATACCATAAAGATACATGCTCAGCTATGTTCATAGCAGCACTATTTGTAATAGCCAGAACCTGGAAACAACCTAGATGCCCATCAATGGAAGAATGGATGAAAAAAATGTGGTACATATACACAATGGAGTACTACTCAGCAGAGAAAAACAATGAAAGCATGAAATTTGCAGGCAAATGGATGGAACTAGAAAAAATCATCCTGAGTGAGGTAACCCAAACCCAGAAAGACAGTTATGGTATGTACTCACTCATTGGTGGATTCTAGATATAAAATGAACAATCAGACCACAACCCATAGAACCATAGAGGCTATATATATAGCATGGAGGTCCCTAGGACGACTGTGGCATATAATAAATTTCAGTTTTACTCAATTATTGAAAAAAAAATAGCCAAATGAATGGAAACACATGAACTATGAACCAAAGACTGAGGGGCTCCCAGCTGGATCAGGCACTCTGAATAGGTGAGACAGTTGATTGGCTTGATCAGTTTGGGAGACATCTAGGCAGTGGGACCAAGTCCTGTGCTCATTCCATGAGTTGGCTGTTTGAAACCAGGAACTTATGCAGGGACACTTGGCTCAGTCTGGGAGGAAGGGACTGGACCTCCCTGGACTGAGTCTACCAAGTCGATCACAGTCCTCGGGGGAGGACTTGTCCTGGAGGAGGTGGGAATGGAGGGTGGGCTGGGGGTAAGGGGAGGGCGTGGGAGGGGGGAGAATAGGGGAACCCATGGCTGATATGTAGAACTGAATGGTATTGTAAAATAAAAAATATATATCACAAAAAAAAAAAAAAAAAAAAAAAAAAAAAAAAAAATTAGCCCCTGCATCCCCAAAGCTGGCATTAATCACCGCTGGCTGGGTGCACCCATACACTGCTTTTGCACAACGGCACTTCCTCCATTCCAGAGACTGTGTGCAGACTTGTCCACCAGCCACCTTCCCCAGCCGCTAAGCACTCAGAGCCAGGTCTGCTTTGTTTCCGACTGTCCCCGACCACCTGTCACTCGTGCTCGGGACCCCTGAACTGGACACAACGCAGTGGTTATTTTAAACTTGGATTAGGAGCCCCCTAGGGAACTGGTGGGGCACACCTTTTGAGTGGGTCCGTGAGGGAGGGCTTTTCCAGGGAGGGTTAACTTGGGAAGAAAGATCCACCCTGGATGTGGTTGGTGCCAGCTTCTGATGACGTTCTAGACTGCATAAAAGTGGGAAAAGGCGCTCCAGGTGTAGGCAGTGGCTGGGGAGAAGGAAGGAGAGAGAGAGCAAGAATTGGGAGATGCAGGGAGGGAGGGAGGGAAGGAAGGAAAGGTAAAAAAGAGTTCACAGGGGAGTCAGGAGTTCAAAGTCATGCTCAGCTGCACAGTGCATTTGAAGTCTTGCCTGGGCTGCAGGAGATGCGATACTGTCTTTAAGACAAAAGAAAACAGGAAGAGGGAGGAAGGCAGCTAGCTGCCTTCATCACCGGTGTTCATCTCCACCTCTGCTCCCTGGCTGCATAGTCAATAACATCACTGCTACACTGCCCCCCACAGCGAACTGCAAACCATTTAAGCTGCTGTGGAGGAGTACTTTGTCACCGCCGGGATGCCCATAGTAACCAGTGCTGAGGACCATCTACAGGTATTTGCGCTCTTCCTTGCATTACCCAGTAATACTCATAGACCCTCTAAATACGCAACTCCTTAACTCTCCTCCGCTGCTGTAAGGTGCTCCAAGTAGTACAGCCATACGGGTCAGGGTCAGAGCCAGGACTTGAGCCAACCTCAGGCTGACTTCAGGGACCATGTTCTCAACTCTACTGCACCAGAGTTCCTAAACTTCACTCTTCCCAGACCAATAATGGCACATGGGAGCAGAGCTCAACATGAAGACCCCAGTCTACTGTGTTTGACCCAGGTGTATCTCTAGATAGACTGACAGTGCCCAGTATTCATTCATTTCTCTCCTAGTCTGACTCCCACCCACCCAGGTCCCCCCAAATACAATTCAGAACAAAAACTACTTAAGAAATAGGGACAGGGAGAGCGTTTATTCCCTCATTCCTTGCAGTATACACAACACAAGTTTACAAGGCTTCACAGGTATGTCCGTAAATCCTGAAAGAATATGCCAGGTCATTTCAAAACATGCTTTCCCTGCCCAGACCTGAAATCAGCAGCAGTTGCTAAGAAAACACACAGACAACGAGATGACTCACAGACGAAGCCGGCTCACCCTCCGACTCCCAGGAACAGCTCCCACAAAGGACCTTCGTAACTCAATCCTGGGCAAGCTGGCAGAGGTGAACAGCCAGGGGTGGCTCTAGATGCAGGCCAGAAGGGAAAACACTCCGTTCCTGAGGAAGCACTTTTTATAAAACTAATTACTACCCCACAGAGTCGAAAAGTTTCCCGCCATGAGAAAACAAACGCGAAGCCCTCACCAGGGGCCAGCTTGCTTTTTAAACCCGTGTTTATGTCCTTACATCTTAACGGGGGAAACTTTTCCTCGATACACCACACGGGGAACTGTGAAGAATGTTCTGAGCAGAGCAGGCCAAGAACACATTTTCACTGCCAACATGGAAGTGCAAATAATAAACACACATTTCACTTTTAATGAACACAATTTGTAGTCATGGCTCCTTTTCAGCTCTGCCTTTCCTGTCTCAATCACCAACTCAAACATGCCCACCCCCCTCCCTAGGTTTTTCAAGACAGGGTTTTCCTGTGCAGCTCTGGCTGTCCTGGAATTTGCTCTGCAGACCAGGCTGGCCTTATACTCAAGAGATCCGCCTGCCTCTGCCTCCCTTGAGTACTGGGATTAAAGGCATGCGCTACCACTGCCTGGCTGCCAACTCAAACTTTTTTTTTTTCCAAGACAGTTTCTCTGTGTAGTTTTGGTGCCTGTCCTGGATCTTGCTCTATAGACCAAGCTGGACTTGATCTCACAGAGATCCGCCTGGCTCTGCCTCCCAAGTGCTGGGATTAAAGGTGTGCGCCACCACTGCCTGACCAACTTAAACTTTTTAACTAACAGTTTTGCCATGCTTTAGTGTGCCCAACAATCCCTTCCCATGTTGCCTAGAGCTACAGTTGTTACAACTTATAGACCTTTGGGTTGTGCTTTTCTGTATCCATTTGTGGGGCTGGGAAATGCTCGTGAACAGCTTTCAAAAAACATTCATGGCCGGGCGGTGGTGGCGCACGCCTTTAATCCCAGCACTCGGGAGGCAGAGCCAGGCGGATCTCTGTGAGTTCGAGGCCAGCCTGGACTACCAAGTGAGTTCCAGGAAAAGGCGCAAAGCTACACAGAGAAACCCTGTCTCGAAAAACCAAAAAAAAAAAAAAAAAAAAAAAATTCATAAACAGCTTTCAATGTAAATCCCACATACCACATCATTTTATCCACAGATGACTGAACATGGTTTGGGGTTCTGGAGGCTTTAGGGACAAACCTGAAACTAATAAAATGATCTAGAGCTGGCACCGTTCCTTAGCAAGCAGTATTTTTAAGTGAAAATTAGCTAACTCCTATGGTATGAGCCCTTAATTAATGACTCATGCCGAAGCAGCTGAACGTGAAGATCTTAGTCATAGGTGATAAAATCAGCAGTCCCTCCTGATAACACACTTGACTCCTTCCTGAGCCTGAGAAAAACAGGCAGTGTCTGTGTAAGTCTGTTCTGCCCTCTCTCTCCAAAACTAAACAACTCAGGGGCTGCTCTCTGATAAATCATGTTATTCTAACCTTGAAGGAAGGACTGCACGGAACACACTAACTAAGACTGGTGTGGTTTTTCTTTTTGTTGTTGTTTTGGTTCTTCCTTTGGGTTCTGAGGCTAGACCCCAGGCCTCCCACATGGCAAGCACAGATCCACCAGTGAGCTACAGCCTCAGCCCAAACTAACCCACTGGAATGAGTAACTGGATATCTTCACTTTAATGTAAAAAATTGCCCCTCCAAACCTTCTCATACCTACCCTTCCCAAAAACCTGCCTTTCAAATTAAAAGTGTCCCTGCAAGCACAACTCTATTTCAGTCAGATGGAGGTATTATACATTGTATTATTCTGGAATATGATCTGTAAATAGAATATACAAGATATTAATACAATAATCCTGTACATAAAATTTTCATAACACTCATAGTAACAACAAACCCGCCTGCTTACAATGACTTTATACAAATCAGTATGCGTAGATATGCATGGCCACACCAGTTTTCTTTCAGTCATCTTTTATACAAAGGAGCTATAGAGAAATTTATCGACAGTTCATGCAAACCAGCTTCACATTTGTCTTAGGCACCTTAATAACCAAATGACATAAAATCCAGCTACTTATGGGTGAACTTATATGATGCACAGAATTTATCTCAAATCTCTCCAGCATCTGGGGAACAGTGAGGGTGAAGGTAACAAGTTTGGCCATCACTGGCACCAGTAGTGGCTACATGGGGTTCAGTCCCTGTTACCTCTGCTTTGGAGTACACTAGAATTCTTTCTAATTACATGCTTCAAAAATCAACTTACTTACTACCGTTCTAGGACCAGGCACAATTGTGATCATTTTTGAATTTTCATTTCACCTCTATTATAATTCCCTTTGGGAGGGGGTTGGAAGTTTGGTTATCATCCTTGTCATTTATTTACTATGTGCGTGTGCATGTGTGGGCATGTGCATGCCATGGTGCACATGTGGAATTCAGAGAACAACTTTCAGGAGTCAGTTCTCAAGTCCATGTGAACTCCAGGGCTCACACCCAGCTCATCAGGCTTGGTGCCAAATGCCCTTACTCTGCTGGCCTTTAATTACTATTTATTTATTTATTTATTTAGTGTCTCCCATGGCCCAGGCTGACCTTGAACTCACTTTGCAGGCGAGATGACTTGGAACTTGTGATCCTCCTGCCTCCACCTTCTGAGCACTAATATTACAGGTATGGGCCCACACTTGACGGATGGTGTGACAAGGACGGAACTGCAATGTTAGACAAGAATGCCACCAACTGAGTCATATCCCTAACCCTAGTCTCCCCAAGTGTTGGGATTACAGGCCCAGGTCACCATGCCCCAACTACAATGAGGGTTTTCTATATGACCCCTGCTCGGTTCCACCTAGTGTTCCCACATACACTGGGGACAAATGCCACATTTCTAAACTAAAACTCACAGCATTTAGGAGCTGGGAAAATTCTCCGAAACCCTCTGCTCCTCTACCCCAGTGGCTCAGTCGGCAACAGGCAACAGAATCTCTTTCCAGGCTTGGTCATAGACAGACTGCTGGCCCCACGCCCAGTGTTTGACTCTACCTATACACCGACAACTGGTCTCCCAAGCCATACTTCTGTTTTCTGCTGTTTTGTTTGGGAGAAAGCTGAGATGGGGTCTCCCTTTGTAGCCCTGATGGACATGGAATACACCATACGGAACAAGTTGGCCTTGAACTCTTGGTAATCTTTCTACCTCTGCTTTCTGAGGGCTGGGACAGGCATGACCAATTTCCCAGAATGCACTTTGAGAAGCGGTTGCTCCTATTAACCCTAGTTGGTCATGAAGTCATCTTCACTCCAGTGATGGACAATGACTGATCTCACTACAATGGTATGCAGGTTATTTCTCCTACTAGACAGCTAGTTAAAAGCAACAGGACACTGATTTCCATCTCGGTACCAGAACTGGGATCCAATAGATAACTGAAAAATGACTAGTCGCATGATTTGAAAACATACTGGACAGAGGGAGGCTGTCCACCCACTGATGCAAACCACAAACGCTGGTGGTACCCAAAAGAAGGAGGAAAGGCAGCTAGAGCCAGACAAGTGAACAGCACAGTCCAAAGGGATTAAAGACGGCATCTCACCTTGTAGTCCCATCTATTATGGATTCGAAAGCAAGAGCTTGAAGCTGACTTTCGTGAAATGTGTTTCTCTGGCCTGGGGACTAGACGCAGGTGCTTTTCAACTCAGACATCAACGGGAAGAAATGCTTTCAAAGGCAGCCTTCACAGCATCTCAGGGCCTGGTAAGTGTCAGCAGGAACAGCTAATCCTTCTCCTCACTCACCTCCTTCCTCCTGATGCTGTCAGGGGCAAACACAGCGAGTGTGCCAGGCAGCCTTAACTATGTGCAGCCCAAGTCCAGTGGCTGTGCTTGCCCGGTGCTCTGGAGTTCCCTAGATGCGCTATTGCCACAACTGTCCGTGACACATCAGTCAACTCCGCTTAAGACTGCTCTGCGGTGCAGGGTATGCAGTACACACTTGGAAACCTGGGACTTGGGAAGCACAGGTAGGGGAATGGCAAGTTCAAGGCCAGCCCAATTTACACAGCAAGTTCCTGACCAGTCGGGACTTCAACAAGACCTTCTAGCCCCCAAAAAGAGGGAAGGTGGGACAGTTGTTGGTTTTGCTAGATATGCTGGCACAGGACTTTTAATCCCAGTACTCAGGAGGTGGAGGAAAAGCAATCAGGAGTTCAAGGTCATCCTTGGCTACACAGCTAGTTGGGAGCTAGCCTGGGCTACATGAAACCCTGTCTCTGATTTCTGAGCTTCGTTTCTTTCTTCAAAATTTATTTAAAGGGTTGGGGATTTAGCTCAGTGGTAGAGTGCTTGCCTAACAAGCGCAAGGCTCTGGGTTCGGTCCTCAGCTCCAGAAAATAAAAATAAAAATAAAAATAAAAAAATTTAACTTTATCAACTAGACTATATTTAAGAGCCCAATTACCTAAATACAAATTCTTTCATTTTTTTTTCACCTAATGAAATAGTAAGATAAAGATCATAATCAGTCAGTATACTACAGTATGAGTGAATACATGGTTTTCTTATTATTCACCTCTCTCCAAAGAGCAATTACCTACTCAAGAAGCATAATTGCGTAGTGTGGACTTTAGAACAGATGAGAAGAAAAGGCAGAAGGGAGGTGCCAAGGTCAAAAGGCGGAAGATGCTGGAATGGAGACTCAAGGCCGTAATCCCAGCACTCAGGAGGTAGAAACAGAGTGAGCCACAAGTTCAAGGCCAACCTAGTGGTTGTATCAGGATACTGTGAGGAGGGGCTGGTGAGGAGAGAGGGAAGGGGGGGAGGGGGAGGGGAGGGGAGGGAGGGGGAAGACAGCACTCTGTGGCTTTCCTTCACCACAGGAAGTGGTGCAAGGCCACTTTCAGAGAAACTGATATGCTGCAGCCATTACTCAAGGCAGAAAGAATGACAGACAGCCAACAGCCAGAAACGGAGAAAAAATTGAATTTTTTACATTCTTAGGCCAGTGAGATGGCTCAGCAGGTAAAGGTGTTTTCCACCAAACCTGACCACATGAGTTCAGCCCTTGGGATCCTCCTGGTGGAAGGAGAGAACCGGTTCCCACTAGTTCCACATGTGTGCCATGGCACACGTGTGTGTACATGTACATACACATTAACATGGCACACATTTGTACATGTACAAATACATTAACATGACACACATCTGTACATATACATACACATTAATACTTTTCTAATGAAAGAAAAATGAAAAAGGAGGGAAAAGGAAGCAATTAAAGAGAAAAAGAGAAAAACGTTGGCGAGCTGCTTCCCTGAGCCCCGGCTCCCTCTGTGAGGGAGTCTCTTCAACTGCTGACATTTCAAGGTTCTCTTGACCTCCAGACCCTCGATGCTGGTAACAAACGCCCCGACTCCTGACCCTGTCTCCAGGCACTGCCTCCACCAGTCAACAAGTGCCGGCAGGGACGGCGTGGACTTCCCCCCACACTCCATGCCAGAAGCAAAAAGAAAGTTCGCCTAAAGGTACAACCACGGCCACAAAATTCCCTTAGGACAAAAATCTTAGAAAATCTCTGGGAGCAGATTTTTCTAGAGGTAATACCAGAAGTACAGTCCACGAAGAATAAACCGATAAATCAGAACTGAAACCGGGAAAAGGAACAGTGAAGACAGCGCAAGACCCTGTTATGGTTTGAATGTTATCTCCTGCAAACTGATGAAATTTAACATCATCCCAACAGGATGAACAGGTGGCACCTTTAAGAGGCAACAAAGTCAGGAGAGCTCAGCCTGCAAGAGTGGATTACCCATGTCATTCTCAGCCTGCAAGAGTGGATTACTGATGTCATGGAGCATCTGCCCTCACTAGCCTTGCCCTTCCCTTGCAGGACAATGCACCAAGAAGGTCCTCTAAGGTCCTGGCCTTCTAGTCAAGTTTTGTGTTCTATAAATTTTCCAGTACGGTGTGTTCTGTTACTGCAGCACAAAATTGGGTAGCTAACAAAAGACTTGCAGCAAGAATACGCCAAGAATCCTGAAAACACAAGAAAAAAAAATGCAACAAAAAGACAGGCATGTCTAATAAAAAGTAATAATAATGAACTCTTTAATTTTAGAGGGCCAGAGGGTGGCAAAGGCACTTGCCACCAAGCCTGACAAGGCTCCTGAACCCATGAAAAGGTGAAAGAAGAGAACCAATTATGCAAAGTTATCCTGTGAGCCCCACACACCGGCCATGGCACTAACACACACACACACACACACACACACACACACACACACACACACACACACAAAGAATAACAAATATAAAATGAAAGCTTTTAAAAAATTAGACATCCAATTTAAAACCTTTTTAATTATAAAGGGCTGAGAGATGGCTCAGCAGGTAAAAGCACCTGCCTCACAAGCAAGCGATGACCTCAGTTTGATCCCCAGAGACACACACACACACAAAAAAAAAAAGCTAGAAACTGTGTTCTGCACCTGTAATGCCAGCACTCCTATAGCAAGGTGAGAGGTAGAGCCAGGAGAATTTCCCAGAAGTCCTCGGGCCAGGTGGACTGCAGTACACAACACAGCAGAAACAAGAAAGATTCTGCCTCAACAAAGGAAAAGAGGGAGGGATAGGGAGGGAGGGAGGGAGAGGGAGGGAGGGAGGGAGGGAGGGAGGGAGGGAGGGAGGGAGAGAGAGAGAGAGAGAGAGAGAGAGAGAGAGAGAGAGAGAGAGGTGGCTTCTGAAAGCTCTCCTCTGAGCACCACACGTGTGTACCTGCACTCACACTCATCATACACACATTTGCACATACACTCACTAATAAATAAAGTTTTAATAAATACCAAAAAGGGAATAATCTGCTGATATAACCACATGAGTGACTCTCAAGATAATCGTGCTAACTGAAAGAAGTCAAGGTAAAGGGAAAAGAGGTAATACGCAATCCCACTCTAAAATTTCAGGTCCATTGAGTCCAAGCTTTCAGTGATTGTGGGGAGAAGGGATGTGGGGAGCAAGAGGAGGCTGGAAGAGAGATGGTCTCACACATCCACATTTGAGTCAAAACCTTATAAAGCCAACCATGGTGCTACAGGGCTGTAGTCTTAGCTACTTGGGAAACTGAGGCAGCGGCATCGTTTGTGCCCAGGACTTTGAGACCAATCTGAGAAACACAGTGAGACCTCTAGCTCAGCCCCTCCAAAATGATAAAAAGTTAAATGCTGGGGTGCTGGAGAGATGCTCAACAGATTAGAGCACTTGCTGCTGGTCTTCCTTAGGACCCAAGTTCAGTTCCTAGCACAACCACCTGTAACCCTGGCTCTAGGGATCCAATGCCTTCTTCTGGCACCAGAATTCACGTGCATGAGTGTGCATGCACACATGCTCACTTGCTCATGCACACACTAATTAAAATAAAACCCTTTTAAATAAAACTTAAATACTGGTATTCAAAGGAGGCAAAGACAATTTGAGGTAAGAATCAAAAGGGAATCAAAAGGAGAAAAGGGAACATTTGACACAAGCCGTTGTTATAAGAAAAGCAAGCATCCCTGTCTCCCCACTCCCAGCCCGTCGTGTGTGCGTGTGCGTGTGCATGTGTGTGTGTGTGTGTGTGTGTGTGTGTGTGTGTGTGTGTGTGTACAGTGTGTGTTGCTGGGAGCTCACATACATTAGACACGGTCTTTAACAGAGCCACACTCTCAAGCCTGTTGAAATTTTTGGTTTAGGGATCTGGCAGGGGAGGTGTTTGATTTGTCATGGATTTCATTTTCTGAAACAAAGTCTCATGTGCTTTTGTTTTTTTGCAACCAGGTCTCATGTAGACTGGCCACACGGCCTTGAACTATCTATCCTCCAGCCTCCACCTCCCAAGTGCTAGGGTTACAGATGTCCACTACCACACCTGGCTCTTGGCTTGCTTTTTAAGTGACCACAGTGAAGCCTTGAAGAATGAGCTCTTGTATTTCATTTCAACTCTACGTCTTTACTAAGAATCCCTACACTGATGTTTCTCCTAACAGTAACAGCAGGGAAATGATCCTGCTGTTTTCCCGGTTGGCCCGTCCCACTCCTGGACAGAATCAGGTGCTTCACGCTACACAGCCCCAGGAAGCTCGTGACTTCTGGCATCACCATGTGAACGCTTCGATGGGTCCTCTTCCCACTGGGCCAGGGTCCATCGGCACAGGGATCAATCTTCTGACCTTGGTACAGTAGTGACACATAGAAGCTTCCAAACAGAGGTTCGTTACCCGAGGCTCTAACATTGCAATCTCCCCCAATTCCTAGGTTTTTGAGCCATAAAAGAGGACTAATAAGAGTACAGACTGGGAGTCATGTGACTTCTAAGAACTCCCTGCATGATCTGTACCTGATTCCCATTTGCATACCCCTCCTTTTTTTTTTTTTCTTTTTCTTTTTCTTGTCTTTTCAGTTGTTGAGATAGTTTCACAGTTTTGCTCTTGCTCCAACAGGCCTCCTACCTCTGCTGGGATTATAGGTGTTCACACCACACGGCTTCCATCATTTCTTTCTATGCTCCCTTAGTAGTAGAGTGCCCAACCACAGTGACCAATAAATCCGCAGCATCCAGGTTCTCTGTTGTCTTGAGGCCTCTGTAGGGTCCCCTTCCAAGCCTGCCTCCTCTTCACAACCTCCCACCCCACCCCACAGTACAGTTACTTCCCCCTTTCCAGCCTCAGGACTACTGTCTCCTTCCAGGAGCCACTGATTACTGGGCCTCAGGTCTCCATCATCCCCTCCTTCAGGTCAACAAACAGTTAAAGAGGATCTACTGCACACCAGGCGCTCTTCTGGATTCTAAACACACAGCAGTGAAGCAGGGACCATGGCTCACACCTGAAGTCCTAGCACTTGGGAGGTGAAAGCAGGAGGACCATTGGAGATCATCACAACATCAACATAGCCTAGGCTACCTGAGACTGTCTCAAAGAAGAAAAGAGAGCGAAGGATTCAGCTGTGGATGAGAGAGCTTGGGCAAGATGCGATGTAGTATGGGAAGACAAATTATAAACAGGAAGTGATGCCTTATACATTAGTCAGCCATAGGTGCTATGGAAACAAAAGTTATGAAGGAAGAATGGGGAAGAGTTGCTAGGGTGACTGTGATTTTAAATCTGGGGGTTACTGAGACAATAGCATGGAGCAAAGGGGAGGGGCCAGAGAAAGGAAAGCAGGGAGGGACCATCTCGGGCAGAGCATCATAAATCCAAAGACCCTTAGCTGCAAGAAAGCTGGTGTGACTAAGACACCTGGGCAAGCCGGGGGGGGGGGGGGTGGGGGGTGGGGGGTGGGGGGGGGGGGTGGCACACGCCCTTAATCCCAGCACTGGGGAGGCAGAGGCAGGCAATCTCTGTGAGTTCGAGGGCAGCCTGGTCTACAAAGCAAGATCCAGGACAGCTAGGACTGTTTCACAGAGAAAACTTGTCTTGAAAAATTAAAAAAAAAAAAAAAAAAAAAAAAAACAGGGCAAGGCAAAGAGAGAGAAGCAGAAGGTGAGATCAGGTGGGTAACAGGATGAAGAAGCCAGAAACCAAGAGGTGGCTCCTGGAGCCCCCGGCAGGTCTGTGCCTATCAGAGGGAGCTGGGAGGGCATCTAGACGGTTCTGACCTGGAGTATGAGGTGATCCAGTTTACACTTCAAACCCTGTGATTAACCTAGACATGGTGCGGCACTCATAACCCCAGCTACTCCAATCGAAGCTGTTTGGAAGACTGAGGTAGGAGGACCCCAATCAAGTTCAAGGCCAGCTTGGGCTACTTTGCAAGTCCTGGTCTCAGAATAAACTAGCAAAGGGCTGGGGTATAACACCGTGGTGGAACATAAAGCCCTGGGTTAATCCCTAGTAAATAAGCAAATAAATACAAAGTGTGTTCTTAGTTTAGTAACATATTTTATTTTCTACCTGTTTTGCCCACTAGATAAAGGAACTATGGCTGCCTTGTCCACACTATATTCCCAGCACCTAGCACTGTGCATCCTGCGTACTCAATAAACCACTTTCAGATGAGCAAGATGATCACATAGCGTATCCGTGGGTTCAAAATAAGCACCTGACGAATGAGTATTACTAGTACTACTTGAGTCCCCCCAGTCCAGCACACTGATTGGCACAGTGCAAGAGAGTATTTGCATAAATGGATGTTCGTGAAATTACTGAAAATCTCTACTTAAAACACCTGAGTCATAAATGAATGACGAACGGGTAAAGGGCTTCTCATCCCTGGCACAGTTACTTAAATGGGACCCATTCCGTTTTGAATCTTCCATTAAGCGCTCACCTGGTGCTAGAGGGCACAACTCAGTGACTCAGTCCTTTAAACACACTGCCGTATCAGCAGCACTCTCAGCCCAAGCCCACTGAAACGCTAATAAAATTTCTAATTGGGTAAACTTGCACTTTTCTTTTTCTTTAGAGAGAGTTGGGCTGATCCAAACTGGTTTAATTTTTAATTTTTTAAAAATTCAAATAGAAGCTCATTAAACCATGTGTGGTGGCTCACACTTGGAATTCCAGCACCTGGAAAGTGAAGGGAGGGTGGGGTGAATAAGGGGTTCCAAGCCAGCCTCAATTGCGTAACAAATTCAAGGCTATCCTTGACTACCAGAGACCCCGTATCCAAACAAAACAAACAGAAGGCTTTAACTTCAAATAGGTAAGCAAAGACCAAAACCCTTCGTCCACGTTTTACTCATTTCACACCGCCAGCATCTTTACCATAAAACTGTATGAGTATTCCACCTGTTCCCACTGCCCCGGTGGGTGGGGAGCTGCGGGGGCGGGGGGGGGAACCACTGACAGGCAGGACAGAGGCCACTCAGTCGTCACCAGCAGGAAAAGCCTTTGGAAGTCTTGAGAAATTTCCAGAAAGAAAACTGGGGGCGCAGTCATGCATTGGAGCGTGTAAACACATCAAAAATACCCAGGCCGTAAAAACCGAATGCTCCCTCTCCCATGGAGGCGTTTACTGGTACCGAAGCTGCGAGGAGGCCAGGTAGGTTTAACTGTGTCCCCACCCGAACAAGCGATGGAACTAGTCGAGCATAGCCACAGAGTTTACCTGCAGCAAGGGCTTTGGAGCGACGGAAACTTTCAGAGAAGCCGGCGAAGTTGCTTCAAATCAAACTTTCAAGCATTTTTTTTTAAAGCCCCGCAAAGCGCTAAGCGGCCACTGAGACCCTCCCGGGTTTGGCTCGGGCTGGCCGCTGCCCGCGCACAACCGCGTCTGCTGCTACTCGGTGCCGACGCTCCCTTCCACTAGGGGAGGAGAAAACAACTTTCGGAAATAAGGCGCGTCCACAAAGGCAAGTGTTAACACTGGACTTCTCCACCGCCCATCTAATGAAGTGGCCCTGTGGCCAGCAGCCTTGAACACAAATCCAGGGCCCCCCATCCCGGGCGCCTTTTCAGACCTCCAGGGAGAGACCTTAAGGAGGACCAGGTGCCACGGTCAGACCCTAAAGGCAATAGCAGAGACAACAAAGACCGCCAGCGATCAAAACGGAATTATAGTCCCCGCGGTCCCAGCGCCCCCTCTCCGCCCCAAGGAGGCTCAGAGCCGCCGCGCCCGCCCCTTCTCCTCCAGTGCAAGGGTCCCGCGTCTGGTTCAACGGTGGTGCGCCCCGGCCTCAGGTTCTCCGGTCCCCGGGGCTAGCCTCCCGCCGTCCGTGGTTTTGCAATCTCTGCGCCACAGCTCCAGCGTTCTATCTCACACCCCGTTCAAAATCTTTCCCGCCCAGGCGTGACGCGAGGAATGCAAACAATCAGATGAGCGAGCCCGCCTGGGCCGGGCTAGGGGAACGGTGGGGAGCCCCAGGGCCGAGCCGGGTGCACCCGCGGGCCGGGCCCGGAGGTGACACAAAGAAGCCGGGGACACCAAAGCCAACCGCTGGCGCTCGCCGCGATCCCCGGGGTGCCCCGCCCGCCGCGAAGTTTGCAGCGCCCCGAGCGCCCCGCTGTCCCCGCCCGAGCGAAGTTTCCCGCGGCCCGGCTGGGAGCCCCGCATCCGGAGGTTCCTGTGGGCCCCAGGGCTCCCCGCCCGGCTCGGGGAACCCGCTGGGCTCGCGCCCGCCCCTTCCCCGCCCTCTCGCTCCCGCAGGGCGCTTTGGGGCGCGGGGGCTCCCCGCGGCCGCGCTCACCGATGTCTGCCGGGCTGGGAGGCGAGGACCCGGGCTGGGCCCACCCTGATCTGCGCCCCGCTCGCCTCGCTGCCTCGATGGCGCCCCTCGATCGGTCTCCCGCTCTCTCTTCCGTGCGGCCGAAGGCTTGCAGCGCAGCCGAGCGCGCTCCGCTGTGGACTGGAGGCTGCAGACCACGCCCCGCGTCTCCCGGCCCGCCCAGTCCCGCGCTCGCCGCCGCCCGGAGCAGCGCGCTAGGGGCGGAGCCGCCTCCCCGCGGCCACCGCAACTTTCCCTCCACCTTAGCGACCCTTGCAGGTGGCGGGAGCGACGCACTAACTCCGAATGCAGGTTCACGACCCTCTGCCTCTGTGCCTACCCGCAGCTGGAGACAAAGGGGAAGCAGACTCTCATAGAACACTTTGCAGGCGGGTTTCACTTCTTCACCGCGGAGGGATGCCTGGATCTGCAAATCAGCGACCGGACCGCGATCGGGTCCTTGAACCCAGGAGGAGCCTTGGAGGAATGAGGACTTTTCGTCTGCTTCTTCGAGAATCCGGGAGTCCAGACCTCGACGTCACCTGCGGGAGATGAGATAGGGAGGGGCTTGTTTAACAATGCAGATTAGTGACCCCCTTAACCGGGAGGCGGGGATGAGGAGAGCCGCCTCAGCCAACGACATTCAGGAGAAAGTGGCTTCTTGGGAATCCGTGCTGCAGGTGTCAGCTGGATTTTTCCAGCAAATTACTCAATCCTGTGGACGCAGGATCACGTCACCTGACTCCTGCTCTCCTCCTGAGCGGCTATTAAGACTCTAGAAGTCACACACAAACGCACCACTTCACATGACACAAAGAGGCAGTGGCCTGGAAGAACTAACTACTGAGTGTCTATCACGATCAGATTGAACTTCATGCAGGTTCAGCCTCGTGTATGTTGTGAAGCTGCAAAATCTTACCTGGATTGCGTCGTGCGCTGCTGACCGCCCAAGGGAAATGGTAAGGGTCAGAGATTAAAAGTTTGAGTGTGGGTTTAACTCATCCATGTTTTGGGGGGAAACTTGGTTTTAAATTACACCCATACTGGCGGGCAATAAAACCTTTTTCTCTTTGAGAGTCCTGAGTTGACGCAAGTAAACTACGAAAATACGCGTTTTAGAGTCTTTCTTCACAGAACAGTATCTGGGTGGCATTTCTCGTATTCCAGGTTCCCTCTGACGGTATGGTTCCTGGATTACTCACTACACATCTTGTAACGGCCTCGTGGGTGGAGCTGGAGGTGAAACTCAGTTGGTAGGGTGCTTGCCTAGCATGCTGGAAGCCCCTGGGTTCCACCCCCAACATTGCATATAAGCCAGAAGTGATGATGCACACTTGTCATGCCAGCACTCAGAAGGTGGAGGCAGGAGGGTTGGGAGTTCAAGGTTAGAAAGTTTGAGGCCAGAGGCCGGGATGGAAAGCAGGAGACTTTGCTTTAAAAAAAAAAAAAAATTACACACACACACACACACACACACACACACACACACACACACGACACAACAGAATTCCATAAAACACCATCTTTCATTTAGAACTACTTTCCTTGAAGTCACAGAGTCAGTTCCCAGAAGACGGACTCCCGCGGCTGTAAACCACCTACAAAGCATAGTCTCTAATTGGTCTCCACTCGTTCTGCATTTGTTGCTTTCTCCACAGCAAATGGTCCAGATCATCACGGCAGCCACCTCAGGGGGAAATGCTAGAAATCATTTCCCAATTGCTGCTGCTCCCTTCTAGGCATCCACGCTCTAAGCCCCCAGAGGGAGAGAGAGAAGTGCTGGCCCACCTCCTGCTACGGCAGTTGTGAGCCTAGTTTGTAGTGTTTTGGAATGTTTTCCGATGTTTTCAATTGGATTCTTCTAATTACCCGTGGTGTCTCCTAGGCGTGCCAATTTGGATGTGAAATTAATACTGACTTTAAAATCCAAAAACAAGGTTGATGCAGGAGCATTGGAAGAGAGCCTCTTCGCTTTGAAGTGTTAATTAAAGATGTCACACTGGGCCAAACGGCCACACCTAGATCTTTTATGCACAACATGGAACCTGTAAACAGAGGGCTCCTCTCCTTCCATCTCTGGGAAAGTGGTCAGTGGACCGGCCAGGCCTACTTCCTCCCAAGCGCCTTACACCTCCGGAGTGCTGGGATTACAGGCGTGAGCCACCACACCCAGTTTTATATGGTGCTAGGGATGGAACCCAGGGCTGATGCACACTAGGCAAGCTGTCCTCCAATTTAGCTGCATCCCTGGCCGGCCCTCTCTCTCAGCTTCTGTCTACATCTAAGGTTTATATTTATTGGAAATGACTCACTGATCTCAAGAACCCAACTGAAAGCCTGCAATCGGGGCCAGGGATATAGCTCAGTGGTAGAGCACTTGCCTAGCTTATGGGAAGCCCTAAGTTCCATTGCCAGTTCAGAGAGGGGACCACACTGAAAGCGCGTGTGTGATCTGGTACCCAAGCACACTGTGGTCCACAGTGAGAACAGCTGAAGACATTCCATTCTCATTAACAGACTGGAGAGCAGGTGAACCAAGACTCTTTGACAAAGACAGTGGTCTGAAGTTGGCCATTTCCATGTCATTAAAGGAGCCGAATTCGCCATTTGTAAATTCAACAGAAACCCCCCCTCTGGTCCAGCACAGATTACTCTCAGCTACAACTGCTTGCCTTCATGCGTCTCACAACAGAGATGTGGGTCTTCATCTTTACTTCCCAAGCCCCAAAGCAGAACACAAAGGCTTCCCCCCCCCCAACTGGTTTGGGTCTGTTGCATGGGGGGTGGGGGGTGAGGGCTGTGGGGTTGCCTCTAGCTCTACCAAGGAAGGAGACAAAATGGCTAGGGACTGCTTCTGTGCTGAGGGCACAGAGGGAACACTGTCCCCGTTGGAATCAAGCATATGTCAACCCTGACGGTAATGGGGGATAATGTTGTAATTGATTGGTGCTCAGGATAAGTGGATTTAACATGGATACAAAGTATCAAAGTATCTGAAGAGGCGGTGGTGGTTCTTCCACCTGCACGGGTGAAACATTTGACTACTTGCCCCTCTACGGTTAACAATGTTACCTATAACCACACAAGTAAGTCGGCCTACCCCTTCCCACTCCTGGTTGATGTCCTTTCTCAGTGTTTTTCAGCACTTTGGAAGTACTCTCTAAGCCAGGGGCGAAAATAGCTGGCCAGGAAAAAAAAAATCTCCGCTCCCCTTTGTCCAGAGGTCCAGTCACACCCAATAAAGGCCCGAACTTCTTATCTCATTCTGGACTGGTTTCCTGCCTCCCTGGAAACACACCGGAATAAACGGTGCCTAATTGCTCCCTTGCCCAGCCTGATTTTTCTGAGTATTGTTTTAATAAAGGTAGATAATTGTGCACAAAAAAAATATACAAGTGTGCACAGCCAACTGAATCAAGAGTCCGGCATTCTGGAATTTGGAGAAAACTTTAAAAGAATTAGTCAAGATTCACTGAAGGGGTGTATAACGTGCCAGGCACACAGGCAGGCAGCTTGATCCACAGCAACTCCAGGTGCTCTGTTTTCCTTCGCAATAGTGGGGTTAGAAGGCTGTTATTTTCAAAAGCACTTTGAATTGGTGATGGCCTTTTTTTAATTTAAGATTTATTTATTTTATGTATATGAGTATTTGCCTGAATGTATACCTGGGACCTGCAGAGGTCAGAAGAGGGCATCAGATCCCCTGGAACTGGAAGTATGTGAGCCACCTTGTAGGCAGTGGGAATCAAATTAGGTCCTCAGCAGGAAGAACTGGTACTTTTAACCACCGAGTCATCTCTCTCATCCTGATTTTGTATTGGATTTTTTAAAATTCTACAACTAATTTCAGTTTTATACAGAAGACTGAGACCTTAAAGTAAAGTACTGGCCTAATGTCATAAAAGTAATAGTGGCAGCCCCTAAATTGGAACCTAGGAAAAGATTTGGTGACTCACACCTGTGACCCCAGCACTAGGGAAGCAGAGGCAGGCAGATCATTATAGATGCAAGGCCAGTCTGGATTACAGAGTTTCTAGAACAGCCCAGGCTACAGAGTGAGCTCCTGTCTCAAAACAACAAAAAGAACCTAAGCAAGCTGGGTGTGGTAGCACACCCCTGAATCCCGGCACTCAGGAGCTGAGGCATGAGGATTGAGGATTTAAGGTCAGCATGGTCTATATAGCAAGACCTTTTCTCAAACAGTCAAGGGGCTAGGAAGGTGGCTCAGTGGTTAAGAGCACTTACTGCTTTTACAGAGAGGTCATGCTCAATTCCCAGCACCCACGTGGTAACTCACAACCATCCATTACTCCAGTTCCAGGGGAACCTGGTGCTCCCCTCAGACCTTTGACAGTACCAGACACATACCTAGTACACAGAATACTCATACACACAAAATAAAATGAGTAAGTCTAAAATATAATAATAATAATAATCTTTTTGTTTTTGTTGTTTTTCCAGACAGGGTTTCTCTGTGCAGCCTTGGCTGTCCTGGAACTCACTCTGTACACCAGGCTGGCCTCAAACTCAGAGATCCACCTGCCTCTTTGCCTTCTTCATGCTGAGATTGAAGGTGTGTGCCACCATTGCCTGGCTAATAATAATAAATATTTTTAAAGGGGTCAATGAGATGATTCAGCGACTAAAGACCCTTATAGCACCAACCTGGCAACCTGAATCTGAAACCAATCAAGGGTAGAAGAGAATCAACTCCTCAAAATTGTGTGCTGACCACCACGCGTGTGCTCTGTGGCACTTAACAATAATTAAAGCAGAACTATTGAAAGTGCTAGGATGTCAGCTCATCGGATAAAAACACAGCCATACAAGCACAGCACACACTTGCATTCGGGCACACACAATCATGTATCAGGTTACCAATGAGCACACCGGATAGTCTTACCTTATGGAAACTCTTCAAAGTGATCTGAATAGTGCTCTAACTCGTTTGTTTGTATTTTACTTGTATTGGTGCTTTATCTGCGTATATGTCCGTGTGAGGGTGTCAGATCTTGGAGTTACTGACAGTTGTGAGCTGCCATGTGGGGGCTGGGGCTTGAACCCAGATCCTCTGGAAGAACAGTTTTCTTAATTGCTAAGCCACCTCTCTAGCCCCAAGAAGTTAATTTTAACATGCATTGTCTTAGCCACCTTGCCATGTGCTTATTGGACTAATTTTTGGTGGTTTGGTTATATAGCATTGCCAACATACACTACCATACTTGACTAATTATTTTCTTATATAAATTAATTTTTTTAAGTTTATTCATATGTGTGTGTCTAAGTGAGTGTATGTCACATGAGTGCAGGTGCCCATGGAGACCAGAGAGGCCATTCGATCCTCTGGAGCTGAAGTTATAGACAGTTGTGAGCTGTGTGATATGAGTGTTGAGAAATTAACGGGGGTCCTCTGGGAGAGCAGTAAGTGTCCTTAAGCACTGAGCCATCTCTCCAGCATCACGTACATTTATTTTCAGTTCTTACAGACAAATATAAAAATGTTCCAGTTTCTTTTTTGTGGCTGTGATAAAAAGCAACTTAGAGGAAAGGGTTTATTTGCTTTACAGTTCCAGGTCACAACCCGTCACTGAGAGAAGTCAGGGCGGGAACTCAAGCAAGGACTAGAAACAGAACCGTGAAGGAACACTGCTTGCTAGCTCCAGGGGAGACTTAGGTTGAGCTAGTTTTCTTAGACATCCCCGGACCACCTACCTAGGAATGGTGCTGCCCACAGTGGACTGGGCCCTCCCACATCAATTGATAACCAAAGCAGTCTCCCACAGATATGCCAATAGTCCAAGCTCATGAGGGTAATCCCTCCACTGGGACTCCCTTCTCAGGTGACCTAGTCTGTGTCAAGTTGACAGCTGTAGCTAGGACATGTACCCGTGGGGCACCAAGGAATTCATATACATATACATAAGCATTGTATAACATTTCAGTCAAGTTAAACACATCTGTGTCCTCAAATACCTGTCATTTCTTTATGGCAAAATTTCAAAATCCTTTAGCTTTCTCCATACATAGCACATAATTTTTGTCCCCCTGCTGTATAACACACACCAAAGTTGTTTACTCTTGTCCCTTAGTACCCATGATCAACTTTCCCATCCTTCCTGTCTTAGGGTTTCTGTTGCATGAAAGGACACCAGGAGCACAGCAAATCTTATAAAGGAAAAAGTGTAATGGGGTGGCTCACTTACAGTTCAGAGGTTCAGTCTATTATCATCATGGTAGGACATGGTGGCATGCAGGCAGACATGGTGCTGGGGAAGTAGCTGAAAGTCCTAATTCTTTTTTGTGTGTGTGTGTGTTTGTTTTTTTGTTTTTGTTTTCTGAGACAGGGTTTCTCTGTGTAGCTTTGCGCCTTTCCTGGATCTCGCTCTGTAGGCCAGGCTGGCCTCGAACTCACAAAGATCCGCCTGCCTCTGCCTCCCCAGTGCTGGGATTAAAGGCGTGCGCCACCACTTCCCGGTCTAGTCCTAATTCTTGCAAGCAACAGGAAGTGGACTCTGTCACTGGGAAGTATCTTGAGCATAGGCAACCTCAAAGCCCGCCCCCACAGTGACATACTTCCTCCAACATGGCCATACCCACTCCAGCAAAGCCATACCTCCTAATAGTGCCACTCCCTGTGAGCTTATGGGGGCCAGTTACATTCAAACTACCATACCTCCCTTTCCTTTTGTCTATTCGTGTGGGTTATCTTTATTATTGTCATATATATAATCCCTATATGCCTTGGGATTAGGTTTATGTTCTATATTGTAAATGCTTTCTCCTGATCTGTGAATTGACTTTTCATTTTCTTACATGTATGTTGGGGGAGCCAAGATCTCAGTTTTCATTAATATTTAACTATGAAAATATATTATCACCAGGCAATAGTGGCTCTTTAATCTCAGCACTCAGTAGACAAGGCAGACAGATCTCTGTGAGTTCAAGGCCAGCCAGGTCCACTGAGTGAAGTTCTAGGACAGCCAGAGCAATGGTGGCTCACACCTTTAATCCCAGCACTCAGGAGGCAGAGCCAGGCAAATCTCTGTGAGTTCGAGTCCAGCCTAATCTACAAAGTGAGATCCAGGACAGGCTCCAAAGCTACACAGAGAAACCCTGTCTCGAAAAACCAAAAAAAAAAAAAAAAAAGAAAAGAAAGAAAGAGAAGAAGAAGGAGGAGGAGGAGGAGGAGGGGGAGAAGAAGAAGAAGAAGAAGAAGAAGAAGAAGAAGAAGAAGAAGAAGAAGAAGAAGAAGAAGAAGAAGGAGAAGAAAATACATTATCAACAAGCAAGTGCCATTCTTTCTTTAAATGAAGAAAATATTGCTCATGATAGGTCATTTACCGAGCCTTCTCATTAAGCAATTCTGTATGTAATATAGAGGAAATGTCAAATTATTTCTTTGCTGTTTTGTTTTGCTTTGAGATTGGATCTCCTATGGCCCTATAGCCAGGCCAACCTTGTGCTATACAGTCAAAGATGACCTTGAACTTGTGATGTTCCTGTCTCTACCTCCTAAGCACTGGGATTTCAGGTATGTGCCACCAACACTTACTGATTGATTGACTGACTGACTGATTGATCCACATGGAAGTCAAAAACAATTTGTAGAAGCTGGTTCTCTCTTTCCATGTGTGTTCCAAGAACTGCATGGTGTTATCCACTGGGCCACCCGGATGGTCCTCCCAACTCCAGTTTTATGCAGCGCTGTGTGTCGAACACAGGGCCTCAGGAATGTTAGGCAAACAAACACCCAGGCACCAAAGGAGCCACAGCCACAGCCCCCGTGAAACTGTTTTTCAAGTTGTTTGACAATCGCACAGAAGCATGTGAGTGCTCCGATTTTTTCCTGTTCCGACAAAGCCTCTATAGTAGTGATTTCTGCATCGCTGTGACCAAAAGGCAGAAACGCGTCAGGGATAGAAAGGTTTGTTTTGTTTCTCGGCTGTGCGTCATAGTGAGGAGGGCGCTGCCATGGGAGGAGCCCTGCTGGTGGCAGCGGGACCTGGGAAGTGGCACATCACAAGGTGGCAGACAGGAAGCTGAGAGAGCAGAACTGGAACCAGGCCACACACACACACACACACACACACACACACACACACACACACACACACACCATGACCTACTTCAGCCAGCCTACTTTACCCAATTCCTAAAGGCTCCCCAGTCTTTGCTATAGCACCACAAGCCAAGTGCTCAATGCTCCAAAGCCAGCCCAGAGGGGACATTTCAGATCCAACCCACACCAGCTCATGTGTGTTATTTTATGTTTGCCATCTCTTGACTCCAACTACAGTCACCTGGGAAGACAGAACCTCAGTGAAGGAATTGCCTCCATCAAATTGGCCTGTGAGCAATTCTTTGTTTTTGTTTTTGTTTTTCGAGACAGGGTTTCTCTGTGTAGTTTTGGTGCCTGTCCTGGATCTCACGCTGTAGACCAGGCTGGCCTCGAACTCACAGAGATCCATCTGGCTCTGCCTGCCGAGTGCTGGGATTAAAGGCGTGCGCCACCACCGCCCGGCTTGCAATTTTTTTTTTTTTTTTGACTAATGATTGATATGGGAGGGCCCAGCCCACTGTGGGCAATGTCTCCCCGGGCAGGTGGTCCTGGGTTCTATAAGTACTCATACTAAGCAAGCGGGTAAGCAGCACTCCTCCAGGGCCTCTGCTCACTCCCTGCTTCCAGGTTCCTGCTTTGAGCTCCTACCCTGGCTTCACTTCATAATAGACGATAACCTGTAAGCCAAAAAAGCCCTGTTCTCCCCAAGGTGCTCTTGGTCTTGGTGTTTCTCACAGCCACAGAGAACCAAAGTAAGACTCCATCCCACGGTGTGTGATGTTATATCTCATAGGGTTTGGATTTGCTATCTCCTAATGACCAGCAATACTGAGATCTTTTAGGTGATTTTTGACCATCTGTATATCTTCCTTGGGGAAATGTCTATTTGGGTGTCTCCCCTTTTTTTCACTGGATTGGTTGTTTGTATTGAGCTGAAGGATTCTTTAATCATTATGAATACAAGTTTCTTACCCTGCATGTTACATGCAAATATTTTCTCCAACTCTGTGTGTTGTCTTCATTATCTTAAGGATGTCATTTGAAATAATAAATCATTCATTTTAATAAAATACACTTTATGGGGTTGGGGATTTAGCCCAGTGGTAGAGTGCTTGCCTAGCAAGCGCAAGGCCCTGGGTTCGGTCCTCAGCTCTGGGAAAAAAAAATACACTTTGTATTTTCATATTTTTGTTGCTTTGATTTTTTTTTTAATTATGTGTCTGCGTATCTGTTTGTGAGGAGGAGGCAAGAAGATTAGGAGTTCAAGGCCAACCTCGGATAGATACGGAGCTCAAAACAAGTCTGAACTGCATGAGACCATGTCAAAAAAAATTGAAAAGAAAAAGAAACTATCACCTAAAACCAAGTGTGGTGGGTGTGTTCATTGTTTTTCTGTTGCCATGACAGAATACCATAACCAAGACAACCTATGAGAAGGTTTATTTGGGGTTGTGGTTCAAGCAGGATGAATCCATTAATGGTGAGGGAATAAATATGGCGGCCAGCAGCAGGCACAGTGGGAGGAGCTCACACCTCAAACCGCAAGGTGAAGCAGAGAAAGTAGCTGGGAACCACCCCAGGCTTTAAACTCTCAAAGCCTCCCTCCAGGGACATACTCCCTCCAACAAGGCCACCCCTCCTAACTAAGCCTCCCCCACAGTGCCACCAACTAGGGACCAAGTATTTGAATGCATGAACCTGTAGGGGACATTCTCACTTAACCCACTCCAGTGGCACAGTCTCAGAACTTGGGAGGGAGAGAGGGTGGTCAGAAGTTCAAGGTCATGCTCAGCTATCTATAGCAAGTGAGTTCAAGGCTGGCCTGAACTACATGAGACCCTGCCTCAGAGGGGGGAAAATTAAAAAGGAAGAAATCTTTACTTAAGACTGAGTTATGTTGTTGACCTGATAACAAAGAGTAGCCCCACGCCAAGGAGCCAGGGGTCAACCTGAAATAGCCCCAAGTGGACACATAGCCCCAGGAGGCAGACGTAGAGAGGACAGCAGGGCTGGCTAAAAAGTGCAGGTAGGAGTAGCTGACGAGGGTAGTGAAGGATAGCATGGATGAGAGCGCTGTCTGCCTTTGGTGACGGAGGAGTCTGATAGCCCTAAGCTTGGGATGGATGGTCCTCAGGAGCCAGTGCTCCACCGTAACATTAACAGGCAGGATAGAGCTCCTATGGAAAGTTCCAATGGAGCACAGCCCCGGTCCTCCAGGGGAACACATAATCAGTTCTCCAAGGGAACACAGCCTCAAATCTCCAGGGGAGCACAGCTTCATTTCTCCGAAAGAGCACAGCCTCACCCCTCCAGTAGGGTGTGATGATGAGTGGATTGTGAAAGTGTGGAGACTGGTGAGCCTGTGTAGATCTTAGTTCTGTGTGGGTTTCCCCAACTCCAGTAGACTTGGAAGACATTTCCCATTTATAAATTAACCACCCCCGCCTCTGCCTCCCAAGTGCTCAGATTAAAGGCGCGCTCCACCACACCCAGCAAGGCTAGCAACTTAACTTTTGTTTTATGTGTATAAGCGTTTGTCTGTATGTATGTGCACTGTGTGCAAGCCTGGTGCCCATGGAGATCAGGTATTGGATTTCAGGAGACTGGAGTTACATATAGGTGTGAGCTTCCATGTGGGTGCTGGGATTTGAACCTAGGTCCTCTGGAAGAGCAGCCAGGGCTCTTAATGACTGTGTCATCTCCCCAAGCCCCACCTTAACTTCAATTTTAGAGAACCGACAAGAAGTCATTCAAATGCTTCCTCTTTTATATTTACCACCTCTGTCCTCTTGGTTTACCCTTTCCCTCTCTTCCTTTACTTTCAGTCGGGTTTTGGCTCCTCCTTCTCCTCCTCCCTCTCCTCCTCCTCCTCATCATCATCATTGAAAGACCCTAACCCTTCAGGCTTACACCCCCAAGCCCCAGGAAATGAGAAACTAAAAATCTAGTTCCAAGGGCAAGCTGACTCAATCATTATTCAACCACCCCTGTAACAATGTAACAATGTAAAAAGATTTCTGTTAAGAGATGCGCTCAACTGTGACTGGGATAGTTGCAAGTGTTCCAGGAAGGACCACTGTGACCTTTGTGTAAACTCCACTCCCGCCCTGATACCCCCCCTTGAGGTTTCAGGAAGAATGTACATGCCGACGTGACTGTACCCACTCTGTGATCAGACCATGATCTTGTGAAATGAAATTGTATGGGAATTGTAATCTTATGGCTTTTGTGGGTTTTTCCTTTAAAAGCCCCCATGTGGCTACAGTAAAATGCGACTTTTGCTCTCAGGACAAGAGTAGCCCGTCTGTACAGTCGCTTCAATAAAAACCTCGTGCTGCATGAACAATGTACCAAAGGCTGAGGGGCCCCCAGCTACATCAGGCCCTCTGAATAGATGTGACAGTTGATTGGCTTGATCAGTTTGGGAGGCAACTAGGCAGTGGGACCAAGTCCTGTGCTCATTGCATGAATTGGCTGTTTGAAACCTGGAGCTTATGCAGGGACACATGGCTCAGTCTGGGAGGAAGGGACTGGACCTGCCTGGACTGAGTCTACCAGGTTGATCGCAGTCCTCGGGGGAGGATTTGCCCTGGAGGAGGTGGGAATGGGGAGTAGGCTGGGAGGGGGGAGAATAGGGGAACTCGTGGCTGATATGTAGAACTGAATGGTATTGTAAAAAAAAAAAAAAAAAAAAAAAAAAAAAAAAAAAAAAAAAAAAAAAAAACTCGTGCTGTTGCATCAACTGGACTGGAGTCTGGGTTCTTGGGGAGCCCACTTGAGACCCTAAACTTTGGGGTCTAACAATCATCATCATCATCCTTCTCCTCCTCCTCTTCCTTCTTCTCCTCTTCCTCTTCTTTCTTTCTTCTTCTTCTCTCCTCCTCCTCTACCTTCTCCTCCTCATCCTTCTTTAAAAGACTTGTGGAGCTGGAGGGATGGCCCAGTAGTTAAGAATACTTGCTGCTCTTTTAGAAGACCTGGATTCAGTTTTCAGTGCCCATACTGAGTGGCTCACAGCTGTCTGTAATTCTGAATCCAGGGGATCTCAGGCTTCCATTCAAGCATCCATATTGTGCACACACACACACACACACACACACACACACACACACACACACGCACACGCACACGCGCGCGCGCACACACACACACACACACACACACACACACTTACATAAATTAGTATTAAAATAAATCTTATAAGCCTTTTTTGTTTTTGTTGTTGTTTGAGACAGGATCTCACTCTATTGCTCATTGTGGCCTGGAACTCACAGAGGTCCACTTGCCTCCACCTCCTAGAGCTGGGATTAAAGGCGTGCAACCCTACACTTTGCATTACTAAAATAAAATTTAAAACTAGATATGAAAAAGGGAACTTTACATAGAAGATAGGAGAAATCAATAAATCTCTACACATATCACTTACCAAAATGAAATCAAGTTGTACATAAGCAGTTTGATCAGATCTATGGCAAGAAATCAGACTGAAGTGTCTCCCAACCAAGCTATGCTCAAGACTAGGTGAATTCCCTGCCCCATTCTGTCAGACCTTTAGCAGGGGTCATTGTCATTCCTCAACCCATCTACAGAGGTCATCAGCTCCTCAACCCATCCACAGAGGTCATCAGCTCCTCAACCCATCCACAGAGGTCATCAGCTCCTCAACCCATCCACAGAGGTCATCAGCTCCTCAACCCATCCACAGAGGTCATCAGCTCCTCAACCCATCCACAGAGGTCATCAGCTCCTCAACCCATCCACAGAGGTCATCAGCTCCTCAACCCATCCACAGAGGTCATCAGCTCCTCAACCCATCCACAGAGGTCATCAGCGCCTCAACCCATCCACAGAGGTCATCACCTCCTCAACCCATCCACAGAGGTCATCAGGTCCTCAACCGATCCACAGAGGTCATCAGCTCCTCAACCCATCCACAGAAGTCATCAACTCCTCAACCCATCCACAGAGGTCATCAGCTCCTCAACCCATAAAACACAGGTGCTGGACAACAGCCCAAAGCTCTCTGTAAGTTAGTGTCACTCTGATGCCAAAAACAGATATAGTTAACACCAAAGAAAGAAAGGATGGGTGGACGGAAGGGAAGAAGAAAAAAAAAAACTTGACCAATATTTCCCTGATAAACACAGAAACAAAAATTCTCAATGAACACGTGCAAACTTAATTCAATAGCACTTTCTAGATAACATGGCCAAGTTGGTTTCATTCCAGGAATGCAGAGATGGCTCACCACAAGTATATCAGTAAATATGATACATGGCTGGGATGTGGCTCAGATAGAAGGGTGCTTATCTAGCATGTACGAAGCCCTGGGTTCGATCTCAGGCACCCCATAACTGAGCATGGTGGTATATACCTGTAATTCCAGAACTCAGGATGTAGAGGAAGGAAAATCACAAGATTGAGGTCAGCCTGGGTTATATAGCAAGTTTGAGATCAGCCTGGGCTTCTTTGTGTAAGAACAAAATAAAGCAGACATAGGAACAGAATTCCCATGACCATCTCAATAAATGCAAGAACCTGGAGGCAGGAACTCAAGCAAAGACCATGGAGAAGCACTGCTTTCTGGCTTGCTATCTCTGGCTTGCTCAGTTCCTTTTCTTTTACAGTCCAGTTACACCTGCTTAGGGATGGCACCACCCACAGTGGGCTCAGCCCTCCCACATCCATGAGCAACTTAAAAAATGCCCAGAGACAGCCCCACAGGCCAATCTGATAGAGGCAGTTCATCACCTGAGGCTCCTACCCTGACTTCCCTCGATGGACTGGAACCTGTAAGTCAAATAAACCCTTTCCTCCTCAAGTTGCTTTTGGTCAGTGCTTCATAACAGCAACAAAAACCAAACTAGAACATGATGTGTCAGGGATTAAAAGGATATAAATAGAAAGGACAAAATCAAAACATCCCCATAGACTTAAAAGACCCTACAGGGCAGACACTAGAGATCAGTTGTAGAACACTTGCCTAGCATGAATAAGACCCTAAAGTCAATTCCCAACACCACAAAAAGAAAAGAAAACAAAACAACCTTAAGAACTCATTCGGCGGGCGTGGTGGTTCACGCCTTTAATCCTAGCACCCAGGAGGCAGAGGCAAGCAGATCTCTGTAAGTTCGAGGCCAGCCTGGTCTGCAGTGAGTTCCAGAACAGCTGAAGCTACACAGAGAAACTCTTGTCTCAAAAAACCAAAAACAACCCCCCCCCAAAAAAAAATCATTCTATAGCACTTACATTGATTTTTGCCAGGCAGTGGTGGCGCATGCCTTTAATCCCAGCACTCGGGAGACAGAGCCAGGTGGATCTCTGTGAGTTCAAGGCCAGTCTGGGCTACAGAGAAAGATCCAGGACAGGCACCAAAACTACGCGGAGAAACCCTGTCTCAAAAAGAAAAAAAGAAAAAAAGAAAAAAAAAGGAACTCATCCAGAACCCCCTGAGAGCAGTAAACACTTTCAACAAAGTAGCAGGATGCAAAGAAATCCTATTCACAATTGCCTTTGAAAAAAAAAAAATCAAAAACAAAACAAAACAAAAACCTACCTATTAGATTAAAGCTGCGATTTCGAGCATCACCATGCCACAAAGACGGCACAATGAAGAAAGATGCAAAAAGTCAGAAGAAAGGAAGACCCAGTAAACAAGTCTAGGGACAAAGCCAGAAGGAAGTGGCCCGAAAGCCAAGTGCCAGCCAAACCCAACAATCCAGGCCTGTTTGTCAAATCAACCCATGGCAGGCTCTACAAGGAAGTTTCCAATTGTAAGTTTGTTACTCCAAGGGCTGTGGCCTCTCTCTGGGAGACCGGAGTCCTTCAGAAGCTAACTAGTGAAGGACCCATCAAGCGGGTTTCAAAGCACAGAGCCCAAGTCATTTACACCAGGAGCACAAAGAGTGGAGATATACCAGCTGCTGGAGAAATGCAGGAACAGCTTCCGTCAAATATACATCTGGAGAAAATACAACTCTATCAAATAAATTAAAAAAAAAAAAAAAACCTCATAATAAACCTAACCAATGAGAGCACCAACTGCTCTTCCAGAGGTCCTGAGTTCAATTTCCAGCTCACAACCATCTGTAATGAGATCTGGCGCCCTCTTCTGTGTACGTAATAAATAAATCTTTAAAACTAAATAAATAAGTAAATAAATAAATAAACCTAACCAAGGAGGTAAAGGAACTTTACAATGAAAATTATAAAACACCTAGGAAAGTGAAGAATAGGAGACAGAAAGACATCCCATGTCTGTGAATTTACAGAACACTGTGAAAAGGACTATACTACCCAAATCAATGCACATCAAAATATAGTAACATTCTTGACCGAACTAGGAAAGCAATCCTAAAACTCAGAGAAGCACAAAAGACCCTAAATAGACAAAGCAATCCTAAGCAGAAACGATGCTGGAAGTATCACAGTACCTGATCTCAAGTTGTACTACAGAGCCGTGGGAACCAAACAAGTATGGTGCAGGCACACACTTACCAACAGACACGTAGGCTAACAAAACAATAGAGGACTCAGATGTAGCTAGAGTTTTCCTGCCTTGCCCACAGTCAGGACAAATCTCTGTCACCCACCAGTCCCACAGCCGCTCAGACCCAACCAAGTAAACACAGAGACTTATATTACATACAAACTGTATGGCCGTGGCAGGCTTCTTGCTAACTGTTCTTATAGCTTAAATTAATCCATTTCCACAAATCTATACCCTGCCACTCGGTTCGTGGCTTACCGGCATCTTCACATGCTGCTTGTCAGGGTGGCGGCTGGCAGGCAGTGAGTCCTTCTGCCTTCCTGTTCTTTTATTTCTCCTCTCTGTTAGTCCTGCCTATACTTCCTGCCTAGCCACGGCCAATCAGGTTTTATTTATTGACCAATCAGAGCAATACATTTGCCATACAGACCATCCCCCAGCACAGCCAAGTGCAGACCATCTCAGACACCTGCACTCAGGCCCGTGGTCCTAATCATCCTCTATGCAGACCTGCTGGGTAAAGCCAGGAGGAACCCAAGAACAGGCTCCCACAGGACATACAGAACATCCCACAGCACTCAGATATGAAGGGTCCACGGATCTATCTCAGTTGGTAGAGTGTTGACCTGGTGTGTATGAGGCACGGGGTTCAATCCCCCAGCACCACATAAACTAGTAGGTATGGTTACACGCGCCTGCAATATCAACGCCTGGTTGGTGAGGCAGAAAGATCAAAAGTTCAAGACCTTCCAGTGTGAATTCCGGGTCAGCTTGAATTACATCAGACCCTTGCGCAACAACAGCAAAAGGAGCCAGAAAAAAACCCATGCAACTGTTGCCCAACGCCCACCTGATTTTCACAGTTCTTCACTCATTATATGAGTGTGTGTGTGTGTGTGTGTGTGTGTGTGTGTGTGTGCACGCTGAGGGGCTGGGCTGGGCATGTGTGTACCACAGTGTTTGTGTGGATATCAGGGAACAGCTCAGAAGAGTTGGCTGTCCCACCGTGTGCACTCTGGGACTCTAACTCAGTTTGTCTGTTTGTTTTTGTTTTGTTTTAGTGTTGTTCTTTGGGATGGGGGTTGAGACAGGGTCTCTCTACATAGCTCTGGCTGTCCTGGAGCTCACTGTGTAGACCGGGCTGGCCTCAAACTCACAAAGATCGTCTTGCCTCAGTCTCTCAAGTAGTAGGATTAAAGGCAAGAACTACTATGCCCAGCCTAGGTTGTCTGGTTTTGTAGCAAGCACCTTTATCCACTTGGCGTTTCATTGGCCCTGATTTTTTTTTCTTTTTTTGTGACAGAGTCTCATGCAGTTCAAGATGAAGCAGCAATTGCTATGTAAGATAGGATGACCTTGAACTCTCCATCCTCATCGCACTAGGATTTAGTCCAGTTTTTGTTGCCTTGGTTCTTTGCCTGTTTGACACAGGGAATTCATTACTCTGTATCACAGATTGTCTTGGAACTTGCTGTGTAGACCAGGCTGGCCTCCATCTTTTGACAATCCCCTGCCCCACCAGCTCATGTTTATTTTTGAGACAAGGTCTAATGGTTGCTTTAAGGAAGGGAGAGAAGAGAGAATTAAAGTAAGCAGTCCACCTTGGAGAGAGAGAGAGAGAGAGAGAGAGAGAGAGAGAGAGAGAGAGAGAGAGAGAGAGAGAGAGAGAGATATCCTCGGAGCAAAAGAAACGATCAGAATAAAGACAACAGAGGGAGAAAGCTGTGCTAAATAGAGTGTAAGATGCATTAGTATCTAGACTCTACGAAGAACTTTAAAAATTGAACACCCAAGTGGAGAAAATCTTCTCAAAAGAAGAAATACAAGCCGGGCAGAGGCAGTACACGCCTTTAATCCCAGCACTCGGGAGGCAGAGCCAGGTGGATCTCTGTGAGTTCAAGGCCAGCCTGGTCTACAGAGTGAGTTCTAGCACAGGTTTCAAAGCTACACAGAGAAACCCTGTCTTGAAAAACAAAACAAAACAAAACAAAACAAAAGAAGAAGAAATACAAATGGCTAGTCGGTATATGAAAAAAGAGTTTAGGGCTGGAGAGATGGCTCAGAGATTAAGAGCACTGACTGTTCTTCCAGAGGTCCTGAGTTCAATTCCCAGCAACCACATGGTGGCTCACAACCATCTGTAATGAGATCTGGTGCCCTCTTCTGGCCTGCAGACATATATGCTGTATACATAATAAATAAATAAATCTTTAAAAAGAGAGAGAGAGAGTGAGAGTTTAAATCCTTAGCCATCAAGGAAAAACGCAAATGAAAACTACATCAAGATTCCATAGCGACTCAATCACAATGACCAGAGTCAAGAAATACACGGGGCTGAGGACACAGCTCAGACGGCAGAGTGCTGACCCGGCATGCACAAAGCCCTGGGTTCTCTTCAGAGCGTTTTTCTTACACCATAGCTTCCGCATGAGATCATGGTTCCATCTTTTAGAAATGTCAGTTTGGATGTTTTTGTTTAATATTCTTTAGACTGATTCATTACTACTCCACCATTACTGTAATGCTGATGGCTCAAATATATCAGCCTCTAATTCTTCTTTTTGAGACAAGCTCTCTTATTGTGCACCACCCCTGACTGTCCTGGAATTCATCAAGTACGGTGGGGTGGCTTTGAACTCACAGAGTTCCACCTGCCTCTGCCGAGTGCTGGGATTAAAAGCTTGTGTCACCACACCCAGCCAGACATTAATGCTTATTCATTTTTACACAGAATTGAGTCCAACGCAGCATCTGTGGGGTTCAAATAGCAAGGAAAAGAAAGGTTTCTTTTGTTCATTCATTCATTCATTCATTCATTCACAAACACTCATGGAGTACATGTTATGTGCCTACTGCCTTTTCTAGGTGCTGAAGAGGCACAAGGGTGAGGAACACCTTTAAAGGGCTGGAGAGATGGCTCAGCTGTTGAGAGCAATGGCTGCTCTTCAAGAGACCCGGGTTCAATTCCAGCACCCACATGGAGGCTCACAACTGTCTGTAACTCCAGTTCAGAGGATCCAGTTCCCTCTCTGGGTATCTCCAGCACCAGGCACCCAAGTGCTACACAGCACACAAAATATTCATATACACAAATTAAAAAAAAACACATAAAACCACGATCATCATGGACATATAATTATTGTAATGTACAATTTTATGAAAAAATTAAAGTACACATTAGTCTTTGAAATACCTACTCCAATGTTTTCTAGAATTCCATTTCTTAAATATTTTTCTAATTTAAAAAAATCTCCAAATACTTGAATTTATGTTATTTATTTTTTCTAGTTCTTATTTTTTTTAAAGCGGTTTATCCTCAGCATTTATAAAGTTCTTTTTTTTTTTTAGATTTATTTATTTATTATGTATACAGCATGTATGACTGCAGGCCAGAAGAGGGCACCAGATCTCATTACAGATGGTTGTGAGCCACCATGTGGGTGCTGGGAATTGAGCTCAGGACCTCTGGAAGAGCAGCCAGTGCTCTTAACCTCTGAGCCATCTCTCTAGCTCCCATCCTCAGCATTTATGTATTCTAAAATGTTTAGATATATGGACTACATCTACAATACATGTAACAATTCTAGTAAAGACAACCGGGCATGGAAGCACACTCCTTTAGTCCCAGCACTCAGGAGGCAAGGGCAAGCAGATCTCTGTGAGTTCGAGGCCAGCCTAGTCCACATAGTGAGTTCCAGGCTGGCAGTAAATACTTGTTTTTACATTTGCCCAAATTCTTTCAAAATTAGTGCATTTAACAGACATGCATAGCCAGGCATGATGTTATATACCTGTAATCCTCAGCATCGGGGAGGCTGAGGCATGAAGATTACCCTGGGTTTGAGGCCAACCTGGGCTACACAGTAGTTCCAGGACATCCTTGGCAAACAGAGTAAAACCTGTTTCAAACCCTCACACAATTTCCCAAAAGACAATGCTCACCTTTGGATTCAGATAAAGAAATCAGTAACCTGGGTATGGTTACCTGCAGTCTCGGCACTGGAGGCGCAAGCGAGGAGGATTGGGAACTCAAGGACAGCCTCAACTACATAAAAAGTTTGAGGCTAGCCTGGGCTGTATGAGAGCCTGTGTCTAATACTAACAACAGCAAAAGGACAAAGGAGATGGGCTAGCGGGTGAAGAGACTTCCTCCAAGTCCAAAAACCTACCTAGTAGATTAAAGCTGCGATTTCGAGCATCGCCATGCCACAAAGACGGCACAATGAAGAAAGATGCAAACAGTCAGATAAGAAAGGAAGACCCAGTAAACAAGTCTAGGGACAAAGCCGGGAGGAAGCGGCCTGAAAGCAAAGTGCCAGCCAAATCCAACAATCCAGTCCTGTTTGACAAAGCGAGCCATGGCTGGCTCTACAAGGAAGTTCCTCTAAGTTCATGCCCAGGGCCACAGAGCAAAGAAAAGAGCTGTCTCCCCTAAAGTATTCTCTCTCTCTCTCTCTCTCTCTCTCTCTCTCTCTCTCTCTCTCTCTCTCTCTCTCTCTCTCACACACACACACACACACACACACACACACACACACACACACACAGAGTAAATCAGTTAATTTTAAGTGTTTGCAAAAATGATGGATGTAGCAACACAGAACCCTGGTCTGCAGAGCACAAACCAATCCATCCTGCGTCTCTAGGGCTGTCTCCTCCTCCCATACATTCCAACAGACGCATAAAGTAAGGGACTCTTCTGATTGTCATGGCACTTGGTCACGTAGCCCAGGATGACCTTGAACTCCCGTATCATCTCCTCCTCCCACCTCTGGATGCTGAGCTCACAGGCCCACTCCACCACGCCCCCAGCACATTCATTAGCCTGGCCTATGCTTGTGGATGTTTCCCCGAGTATAACTTTAGATAATGATATAAAAACATTTAAGGCTCGGCTGTGGTGGCACAAACGCCTTTGATCTCAGCACTCGGGAGGCAGAGGCAGGCAGATCTCTGTGAGTTCAGGCCAGCCTGGTCTACACAGTGAGTTCCAGGACAGCCAGGGCTACACAGAGAAACCCTATCTCAAACAAGAAAAACAAAATAAACAAACTAAATAAATAAATAAATCTGATTCCATGGATATCCATGATTAAAACTGGAGCAAAGAAAGGAAAAAAGAATCTTGCAATGAATAGAACTTGGGTCAACTTAAAATTATTTTTAAAACAGGGCTGGAGAGATGGCTCAGTGGTTAAGAGCACATACTACTCTTCCAGAGGACCTGAGTTCTACTCCCAGGACCCACATCTGGCGGTTCAAACCAACTGTGACTCCAGTTCCAAGGGGGAATCCAACTCCACCTGCACTTACAACTCACACACACACACACACATAATTAAAATAACCAAAAATGAATCACTTAAAAATAACGCCAGAATAAATTAACCCATTAAATAATTGCCCATAGTGCCAGGGGTACCACTCAGGGGTATCCCTGAGCTTAGAAAGAGGAAGGCCCTGAGTTTATCCAGCACCCAAGAGACAGACTCGGCAAAGCACAGTTCCTATCATACATGGCAAGAAACCATGAAGATACTGAGTTCAGGCTAGGGGTGTAGCTGGGCGATGGAGGGCTTCCCTCCACTGTGCCTTCAGGTTGATCCTTCGCACTGAGAAACAACAATAAAACTGTATTAGGATTATAGGGGAGCGCACAAACCCTATTCCAAGTGACTCATGGGAGTTACTCTTAGTGAAATTTGGGGAGGGTCATTGAGGGCCAGCGCAGACATTCAACAGCACATGGACAACTCCGGGAGCGGACGAGTAGGGGCTGCTAAAGAGAAGGCGCCAGTGCTGAGCTGGGGTTTTATCACAGACAAAGACAGGCAGCCCTTGGGGTCATCAGTGGTCAGCTCGTGTGAGCCTCTGGTCTGGCATGCATCTGTCCTCACTAGTATTATCTGCATGAGATAGAAATGTGCAAGATGATAGGGACTGCCTCTCTCTGCCTCTTATCTCCTTTGGTATTTGGTACCCTGGGGTGTGTCTGTGGCTATTTAGTAAATACTTTAATGTTGGTAAAGAGATACAGCTAGATTCAGAAATCATTTTTTTTTCTTGCAGAATAATATGCATGTGAAATAAAGCCTGCATCGTGCATGCCTGGTGGATTGTCATGAAGTCAATGACCCCCCCCAGACACAGGTTTGCAGTCCCCATTACTTGGAAGGCTGAGGCAGAAGGATGGGAAATTCAGAGCCTACCAGGCATATAGAGCAAGTTCAGTGATAGCCTGGGTGCTTTAGAGAAAATCTCTCTCAAAATAAAAACATAAAGGGCTGGGGGTGTGGCTTGGCAGTGAGGTACTTATCTGTTCTGTGAGGGGCCCTAAGTTCAAACCTCAGTGCCAAAAACCACAAAGTGCCCATAAAGTGATTTTAATTCTTTGTTCTTTTTTTGTTATTGTTTAAGTTTTTTTTTTTTCTTTTTTCTTTTTTGGTTTTTCAAGACAGGATTTCTCTGTGTAGCTTTGAAGCCTGTCCTGGATCTCGCTCTGTAGACCAGGCTGGTCTTGAACTCACAGAGATCTGCCTGGCTCTGCCTCCTGAGTGCTAGGGTTAAAGGTGTGCGCCGCCGCCGCCGCCACCACCACCACCACTGTTTAAGATTTTTGGGTTTTGCAGAAAGGATTTCTCTGCATAGCCCTGGATGTCCTGGAAGTTGCTGTGTAGATCAGGCTGGCCTCAAACCTGGAGATGCACCTGCCTCTGCCTCGCTAGTGCTGGGATTAAAGGTGTGTGCCACTACCACCTGGCTAAAATTTTATATATGTGTGTGCTTGTGTATGATTATGTGCACATGAGTGCAGATACCCACAGCGGCCAGAAGAGGGCAGCGGGTCCCTTAAAGCTGGAGTTGCAGGCAGTTGTGAGCTGCCCAGCATGTGTGTTGGGAACTGAACTCAAGCCCCCTACAAGAGCAATTTGCACTCCTAATACAGACCCATCCCTGCGGTCCCTTTGTTTGGTTTCTGAGACAGGGTCTGACATAGCCCAAGTCAGCCTTGAACTCAACTGTGGTGCTGATGATAGCCTTTGACGCCTGACTCCTCTGCCTCCACCTCCTGAGTGATGGGATTCCAAGCATAAAGCATCATTCCTGGTTCTGGCATACTGGGTTCCAGCCCAGGCCCTCGTGCAAGCGAGGCAAGAACTCTAATTGAGCTACACCCTCAGCCCAATAAACTATCTACAGTGCCTGAGGTCATTCTCTCATCTACCCTAAATGAAATAGTAAAGCATACCATCTGCATTCTATGCATACCTATCTATTATTAACCTGCGAAGAGGTGTGTGTGTGTGTGTGTGTGTGTGTGTGTGTGTGTGTGTGTGTCCGTCCATGTGGGAATGTCAGAGCACAAACCTATGGAGTTGTTTCTTTCCTTTTCCCTTTACCTGTGTTTCCGGGTTACAGTCAGAGCCATCAGGCTTCCCCAGCAAGTGCTTTGCCCACTGACCATCCTCTGCTCCCATATCTTGCTTTTATTCTTTATGTATTGTTTATCTTTTTGAGATGATCTTGTTATGTAGCCACACTGACCTGGGACTCAGCATCCTCTTCCCCTGCCCCTGAAGTCCTGAGATCACAACTATGAACCTCCATATGGAACCTTCAATGTTTTAAAATCTAGCCGATTGATGGACACCAGTTATCCTGGTACTTGAAGTTGAGACTGGAGGAGCAGGATCTTGAGGCGGGTTTGAGGTAGAAAATGAGTGTCTGCCTCAAAGATAAAAGCAAAACCTGGGGCCTGAAGAGATGTCTCAGCAGTTGAAACCAATGGCTGTACAATTGTGAGTACAGGGTTTGGATCTTAGCACCCACAAACAAGCCAGCGACCTGTGTATGCCCATTGTTATAAATTATTGCATGGGGAACCCCCAAGGGTATTCTACGCATGCAGAGAAACATGCTGGGTAGATGCAGTGGTAGACTGGGCAGATGCACACCATGAAGACATGGCGCTGGCTGGGGCCAGTAATTCACAACTAAGATGCTGCATTCACGTGGAGAGTTTATTATAATAGAGAGATGAAGAGAAAGATAGGAAAGAGAAAGACAGAGAGAAGGAGAGAGAGAGAAGGAGAGAGAGAGAAGATGTACATCTCATGGGAGGAAAGTGGAAGAGAGAGGAAGGGGAGGAATTTTTCCTTAGAATGAGGACATAAGGCAGCACCAAGGGGTGGGATTTAAAGGGGTGGATTAGAATATTAACATTCCTCCATTTTGATTATTATAAAAAGGTGAGTTATGGGAACAAGTGGGGGAACAAAGGTGCTGAATTCCCAAGGCTACTTCAAGCTGACAAGGGGCGAAGTGGGAAGGGGGGAACCAGGAGTCACGCATGGCGCAAGATCTCAGGAACATTCCTTGGGGAGCTGAGGAGGCAGGCTGCAGCAGTGGTGTTCCGGGAGCTTGGGGGGGAAATGTCACGCCAAATCAGGAGTGTAGAAGCCGTGGCAACTGCTATTTCTCTGGAGGTCAGGTGGGAACAATGAATCTACAAAATGTGCTCAAAAAAAAAAAAATAGATGAGGTCAGAAATGGGCTCTGGAGATGTTAGTTTTCATCAGACCAGATTTCTTGATGCAGCAGCAAAACTTTTGCCAGGAGCCAGTAGGCATCTGTAAGACAGCTGGAATGGATTTGCATCATGGCAGAAGGGTTAAAAATCCATTTAAGGACTCCTAAGAACTCTTTGTAGTCAATGTTCTATCAGTTTATCAAAGCTGTATTTATCAGTATTAAAATTTTGAACCTCCAGAGTTATATCTGAAACCAGTCTATACTGTACCAAGAAGTCTGTGAATGAGGTCTACCTGTCTGTAATTTTATATATAATAAAATATATTATATATAATCTTGGGATTGGGGCTGTCAAACTGATACCCTAGTTATCAAACATCATCAGATCTGAGAATTCAAGAAATGAGACAGCTTTCCAGCTACCTAGGCAGCAATCTCAAGTCTCTCTGTGGTCATTGAGGGGCAGAGGCCCCAAAGGCAGCACTTGTTCAGATGATGGGTCCAGAAGATCTGACAGATTTTTTCTGTGGAGTAGGAATTTGGGGAGACTGACCCACAGTGACCTTGCAGTATGGGGCAATCGGTCTTCCGTTGTTCCACTTATTCACAGTCTGGACAGAATCTCAGCTTTTGGCTGCATGGCCGGCCTTGCCACGAGCTTCTGGGTGGACGTTCTTCTGCGGCCATCCATCTTCTTGGAGGAGATACAGGGTGTTGTCAGGAGCTGACATGTCTCTTTATCATCAAAAGACTTTTATATTAAATGCCATATTCTCTATAGGTGTTTGAGGATTAGGGGAACAAAATCTGTTAGATGTATAACTTTGAGAGCATATATATATATATATATATATATATATATATATATATGACTTAAATCTGAATACACAGGTTTCCCAGTTAGTTACAGCTTAATGAAGTTAGCAAGGACAGGGAGGCTCACATTCTTAAGTCTGAATAGACCTTGAGTAAGGAGAGACAGCCTTTAAGCTGTTGGCAGTGCTATTTGTCTATTACCATTTTTAAGGCCCTGTAGCAGTAGTTCTGATCTTTGAGTACAGCCAGATTATAATCCTGGATGATTTATACAGAAATAATTATTTCAAAGCTGTCTCCTGAGAAGACAAAGAAGAGTGACAGGGAAAGACCCCAAGGCCGAATGAGAACAGGAGAAAAGGGTATTGTGAGTTGGGGTGCAGCCAAACTCTGAGAAAAGGACCCTCTGAGAAAAAGAAAAGGACCCTTTTGGTGGACTCTGTGCCAGGGCTTCCATCCTTAACCTAGCCCCTCCAGCCTGTCCTGGGAATAGGGAGCACAGGTTGATATATTCTCCATAGCTGCTTCAAGCTGAAACGGGGCACAGGTGGTCAGGACTCTGGCTAGTTAAAGGTAAGAAGGGAACTTAGGAAATAGGGTATTTATCAGAAGGATGTGGTCATCGGACCTGGCTGTAGAGACAGGGAACAATTACGTTTGGCTGGGCTGGTCCACATCACATAGACAGGAATCTCTGCTGACATCCGGAGCAGGGAAAGGGCTGCAGGTTGTGGTCCAGCCTGCTTAAATATAGACTAGAGATGCGAGTTAAAATTTATTAATTTATGGGGTTGGGGATTTAGCTCAGTGGTAGAGCGCTTGCCTAGCAAGCTCAAGGCCCTGGGTTCGGTCCTCAGCTCCGGGGGGGGGGGGGGGGGGGGATTATTAATTTATTTGGAGCCTTTTGGCCTGTGGTCTTAAAAAATTGAGAAAGACCAGGAGAGAGAAAAAAAATACCATCCTTAGGAATAAACAAGTGAGGAAAAAATTAATGTTTTAGATAAATTAATATTATCAATCAGTACTGAAATCCAAATCATGGAAAATGCAGATAATGAGTAACCAAGGAAATTTAAAATCCTGAGCTTGTGACCCAAAATGTATTATAATTATATTAATGTTAAAATCTAAAATTTAAAAATCTTAATATGATACCACCTGCATGTGGTTCCAATGACGCCCCAGAGGGGAGTGCATATGTCCTTGGGCCCTGCCCATACAATCAGCTACAGAGGAATGAATGGCAGTCCTCGACTGGACTTCTCCCTTGCCCAGATGGCTGGAACCTAAGAGAGACAGCTGGGGAATGCCAGGCCAAGGCCGGAGGACTTTTCCTTGGCCCTTAAAACAATGGTGAAAGTAATCCCCTAACCTCCCTCCATACCGATGGCCTGAGTGCCAGCTGCCCCTCCCATGCTGCCCTTAGTAAAGATGGCTGTAAAGTCATATGACCTGCCTGTTTTGACCTTAGCCAAGCTAGCAGCTAGACCATATGGTTGCCCTTATTTAAGATGGGTGCCACCTGATCACATAATCATCTTTATCAAATATGGTGCCTGACCACATGTTCATGCAGGGTTTTTTTTTTTTTTCCCAAAATGAACTAAACAGATAAGGAACAGATCAATTGAAGCATTCAAAAGTCAGTCAGAAAGAAATATAGATGGCCATATCAATCATACATTTCCATTTGCACATAGGAAATAGACTTTGTGAAAGAAAGGACGGAGAAGTAACAGTGTAGCTGGGTGGGAGAGAGGGACCCTTGGGTTTGCGGCATGGTGGGAGCAGCCTCGGGGGAATGAACCCAAGCCACGGGTTGGCGGCAGTGGTGGGGGGTGGGGGGGACATAGGTGCATTTTTCCACAATGAGGCATAAGGCCCAGTGGACTGACCTCCAGCGTCCCAGAGGGTCACCGAGCGCCAACGATAATGGCACAAGACAGCCAATGGACCGTTGTCACAAAGGCTATGGGCTGTGGAATTGAGAGGGCACAGGCCAGTCTCCATATGCCCTTGCCTAGGGATGGGGGCTGAGGGACTTAGAGCCCGAAAGACAGGTGGTACCAGCCAGCGAGACAAGATGAATCCTCACTTGTGGGAAAACAGTCAGAAGGGAAGGGAGGAATCTTACCAATCCAGTAGGGTGAAGAGTCCCCAGCCGCCATGCTCCAGCTGGAAAATGGCAGGTGGTACAGGACCCCAGAGCTCCTCAGACTACCGGTGGGCAGGAGAAAGCAGTGGGGTTGCCTGGCAACATTAGGCGCCAATGTTATGAATTATTGCTCGAGGTGGGGGGGACACCCAAGGGTATCCTGCACATGCAGGGAAACATGCTCGCAGGGCAGCAGCGGGCTGGGCAGATGCATGCCATGCAGACATGGCAGTGGCGGCAGCCAGTAATTCACAATCCAGACACTGCATCCTTGTGGAGAGTTTATTATAATAGAGAGATGAAGAGAAAGATGGGAAAGAGAGAGATGGAGAGAAAAAGAGAGGAGAGAGAGAGAGTCCAAACATGAGCTGGATGTGATATGGTGGCTGACATGAGAAATCTCAGCACTTGGGAAGCTAAGGCAGGAGGATGGCTGTGAGTTCAAGGGCATTCTAGGCTATATCATGAGTTCCAGGAGAGCAGGCTCAGTGGTAGGATCACTGGCTGCTCTTGCAAAAGACCTGGGTTCAGGTCCCAGCACCCACACAGTGGATCAAAGTCCAGGGGCCTGATGCCCTTTCCTGGCCTCTACAGAACATCAGGTGTGCATACAGTGCACCTAGCCGTGTCCAGGCAAAACACTCACACATATAAGATACAAATAAATATAATTTTTTTAAAATTTAAAATAGCCAAACAGGTAGCTCAGTGGTAGACTCTTCTGGTCCCTTATTCTCTGCACTTGGACCAGTTGTGAGTCTCTGTGCAAAGAACTTCTTTGATATGGTCTAAGAGCTCTGTTGATCTATGGGTATAGAGATATGAATTTGGAAGGCAGTTTGATATGATGCCAATTTATCGAAATAATAGTAGTAAGTTCCTCTCTGGTGCTCGGGACCTCCCCAAACGTGGGTTCTTGGCCAAATATACAATATCAGGTGTGAATTCCCTACTATAAAATGGTCCTTAAATCCAACTAGAAAGCAGTTGGTGGCCCCCACATTCATCTCATGATTACACCTATGGCCGTATCTTGCCACACTGGCCGTTATTTGCAGTTCACAAGGTCCCATCCAGGTTTGACAGTCAATGACTTTCCCCTCGGCAGCACCAACTTGATCTCTCCATGTCTTGTGACTCGGTACACTTCTTAACTTCTTAAAAATGACAACAGGAAAGAAAAGAAAGAGAGAGGGGGAAGAAAACAGAGACAAAGAAAGGACAACAGATGGACAATCACCTAACTTCCCCTCTACCCTGCCATAGTTGTATTCTGAACGCTTCAACTGTAACTTAATCTTTCCTTTTTCAGGCTATTATGACTTTTCAATATAGAAGAGAACTTCTAAAACCTCACAGATTAGAGGAATCAAAAAGTGAGAATTATTGACCAGTATTTTACTTTATTTTTTCAAAGATAATTTATGTATGCAATGTTCTGCCTGCATGCCAGAAGAGGGCGCCAGATCTCATTGCATGTGGTTGCTGGGAATTGAACTCGGGACCTCCGGAAGAACAACCAGTACTCCTAACCGCTGAGCTATCTCTTCAACCCCTGCTTTGTTTTTTAAAAGATTTATTTTTGTTGTTTTTAATTATGCTCTTATGTGTGTGGTCATACTGTGGCTATGCACATGAGTGAAGTGCTGGAAGCTGGAAGCGTCACATCTGCCTAGAGCTGGGCTTACAGGACACTCTGAGCCACCTGACATACAGGTTGGGAATCAAATGTGTGTCCTCTCAAAGAGCTGACCCGTGTCTCCAGCCCCTGACTAGTGTTTTAAATTAAAACTTCCAGTAGTTTTTGATAATAAGCAATTTCCTATTTTGAATTTCACTGCCCAAGACAAAGAAAACAAAATCAATTTGTATATTATTATTATTTTTTAAAAAAACACTTTTTTTTCTGACATTCATTTCTCTCATTTTCTTTCTACTGTTTTTGTCTTGTTCCTGTTTGGTGTCTGCCTTCAATGTATCTTCCTCCAGGGTTGAATCCTTTGTAACTTAAAACCTCTTCCTTCTTGAAACAAGCAGAGCATGTGTGTGCATGGGTATGTGCCCTCCGCTTTGAATTACTTCTTTTACCCACGTGCCTTTTCTTTTCTTCATTTTTTTTTTAAATAGACTTGAACCGGTTGGTAGAGAACATCTCCAGTCCCCAACAGGTTCTTGTCCCACCCCCCTCAAAGAACAGAGTGGGCAGACTGTGCCCAGTACGAGGGGAAGTACTCACTTGTCAATTCAGGATTAGCAACCTTAAATTGGATAAAAACAACGCAGAACAGATTGTCACGCAGGATTAAATGGATCCGGGGTAGCAGCAGTTGTTGGCTGGGTGCCTTTGCGGCCCTGACAGCTCACAGAGATCTTCCCAGTGCCAGCCAAGAGCAATCTCTTGTGGAGCAAGTCTGCCGGTCACCCACAGAAGTCACAGGTCTGGGAGGTTAGAAAAATAAATTCCCCAGCCGGGACCATGGTGGCCCTCGACTTCAGTCCCAGCACTCAGGAGACAGAGGCAGGTGGGTCTCTGTGAATTCCAGGCCAGCCTGGGCTACAGAGTGAGTTCCAGGAAAAGCACAAAGCTACACGGAGAAACCTGAAATTCTGTCTTGGAAAAACAAAAACAAAAGAAGAAGAAAAGAATAAATTCCTCTCTGCAGGAATGGGGTCCCCTCCATCCATCGTACTCTCGAGACCTGCAGCCACTGGTTGGTCCCAGAAGTTCCCTGTCCAAGACAGAAGCCACAGGCACTGAAAGTGTCCGGTGAGTCTGTCCCGGTCAAATCTCAAAGCAGCCAGTCTTATCCAGTTAAGAAGCTGATTTGGAGACAGACCCTGCGGTCTTCAGACTTCTTCCCTGAAAAAGACCAGGAGCCTGTAGGGCAGGCTCTGGAGGGTGGCCCATTTTCTTCCATCGTTTATCGTTTTCTAGATCTTTGAGACACAGTCTTTATATACAGCCCAAGCAGGCCTCAAAGTCTTTCGTTTTAACTTAAAACTTTTTTTCAAGACAAGGTCTCACTATGTAGCCCTGGCTGGCCTGGAACTCACAATGATCCACCTGTCTCTGCCACCCAAGTACTGGGATTAAAGGTATGTGCCACCTCAGCAACCCAGGCCTGAACTCCTGGTGATGCTCCTGCCTCAGCCACTGGACTGTTGAGACTCTAGGTGTGTGCCATCACACTTGGAGAAAATGGTGACTTGTACCTTCTTTTGGTAGTGCTGGAGACTGGACCCAGGGCCTTGCACAGTCCAATGTTTTACTGCTGAATTACAGCCCCAGCCCTTGAGGGGTCCATATTCACCAAAGCAAGGTATTTTCTGTAGGAACCCTAATTGCTAGAGCCCCATCACAGCAGGATCTATTCTAATAATGGCCACATTTATCTCACCTTTTTTGGTTTTTGGTTTTTGTTTTGGTTTTGGTTTTTTTGGGTTTTTTTGTTTTTTGTTTTTTTTTTTTTTTTTTTTGTTTTTTTTTTTTTTTTTGGTTTTGAGACAGGGTTTCTCTGTGTAGCTTTGCGCCTTTCCTGGAACTCACTTGGTAGCCCAGGCTGGCCTCTAACTCACAAAGATCCGCCTGCCTCTGCCTCCCGAGTGCTGGGATTAAAGGCGTGCACCACCACCGCCCGGCTGGTTTTGGTTTTTTGAGACAGGGTTTCTTTGTGTAGTTTTGGTGCCTGTCCTAGATCTCGCTCTGTAGACCAGGTTGGCCTCAAACTCACAGAGATCCACCTGCCTCTGCCTCCCAAATGCTATGATCAAAGGTGTGTGCCACCGCCACCCGGCTTGATTTTATTTTTATTAAAGATTTTTCAACGATCAATATATTCTTCTATTGAATGTCCATTTCTACTTTAGTGACTTTGGCTCTGGACTATTACTTCTTTACTTCTGCCTTTTCGAATTTAGCTACTGGTTTTAGAAATAGGCTATTGCATGGGTGAGCTGCCTCAGCGGGGAAAAGTGCTTAATAACAAGCATGGGGATCTGAGTTCAGTCCCTGAGACCCACAAAGTGGAAAGAGAGAACTCACTTCTGAAGGCTGTCCTTCAACCTCCATAAATGTTCTGGAGTACGGGCATGTATGCGAGTGCGCGCGCACGCCCTCTCTCACACACACACACACTTAATACGTGTAAAGTTTTTATTTTTTATTTTTTGAGACATGGTTTCTCTGTTCGCCTTGGCTGTCCTGGAACTCAGTCTGTAGACTAGGCTGGCCTGAAATTCATGGAGATCCACCTGCCTCTGCCTCCCAAGTGCTGGGATTAAAGGTGAGCGCCGCCGCCGCCGCCGCCCAGCACATGTAAATTCTTTCAATTTAAATTTTTATTTTATGTGTATGTGTGTGTCTGAGTGTATGTTTCCACTTTTTGTGTGCCTTAGCCTGTGGAGGTCAGAAGAGGCATTGGATTCCCTGGAACTGGAGTTACAGACAGTTGTTAGCAGTCGTGTGGGTGCTGGGAATCAAGCCCACTTCTCTACAAGGACAACAAATGTTCTTAACTAGAACCATCATTCTAGCCTCAGGGGAAAAATTCTTTTAAAGTAGTCTCTTGGCTGAGATGTATGATGGTGTACACCTTTAATCCAGTACTCTGGAGGCAGGAACAAGTGAATCTCTATGAATCTGAGGCTACCCTGGTTTACATACTGTCTTAGTCTGGGTTTTTATTGCTGTGAAGAGACACCATGCCCACAGCAACTCTTTTTTTTTTCCTTGTGTGTGTGTGTGTGTGTGTGTGTGTGTGTGTGTGTGTGCCTGCTGAGGCCAGAAGAGGACACGGATCCCCTGTAGCTGGAGTTATCAACCCTCTGACCTGGGTACTGAACTCAGGTCCTCTGGAAGATCAGCTGGTGCTCTTAACCACTGAACCATCTCTCCAGCCCCACCCATGGCAACTCCTATAAAGAAAACATTTCATTGGGGTATCTCATTTACAGTTTCAGAGAGGTTCAGTCCATTTTCATCATGACAGGGAGCATGGCAGTGTGCAGGCAGATGTGGTGCCTACATCTTGCAGGCAGCAAGAAGTTGACTGACTCACTGGGTCTTAATCATCAGAGGAATGCAAATCAAAACGACTCTGAGATACCACCTTACACCTGTTAGAATGGCTACGATCAAAAACACCAATGACAGTCAATGTTGGAGAGGATGTGGAGCAAAGGGAACACTCCTCCACTGTCGGTGGGAATGTAAACTTGTACAACCACTGCGGAAATCAGTATGGCGGTTTCTCAGAAAATTAAGAATCGAACTACCTCAAGACCCAGCCATACCACTCTTGGGCATATACCCAAGGAATGCTCAATCATACCATAAAGATACATGCTCAACTATGTTCATAGCAGCACTATTTGTAATAGCCAGAACCTGGAAACAACCTAAATGCCCAGCAGCCGAAGAATGGATTAAGAAAATGTGTTACATATACACAATGGAGTACTACTCAGCAAAGAAAAACAATGACAGCATGAAATTTGCAGACAAATGGATGGAACTAGAAAATATCATCCTGAGTGAGATGAACCAAACTCAGAAGAACAAACATGGTATGTACTCACTCATAAGTGGATTCTAGATATAAAGCAAAGAACAATCAGACTGCAACCCACAGAACCAGAGAGGCTATATAGCTGAGGACCCTAGGTTGGCTGTGGCTTATACGTTTTGGTTTTACTCAATCACTGGGCAAGCCTCAATGAAACACTTCACAATTAGGATAAGAATTTATACTGTATCAAGCTGATAATAGAAAAATAAATTTTAAAAAGTGAAAAAAAGAAAAACCAAATAAATAAATTAATTAATTTTAAAAAAAGACAACTGGGGCTGGAGAGGTGGCTCAGAGGTTAAGAGCACTGACTGCTCTTCCAGAGGTCCTGAGTTCAATTCCCAGCAACCACATGGTGGCTCACAACCATCTGTAATGAGATCTGGCACCCTCTTCTGTATACATAATAAATAAATAAATCTTTAAAAAAAAAAAAAAAGACAACTGACTCACTGGGTGGTATCCTGAGCATGAGACCTCAAAGCCCACCCCCACAGTGACACACTTCTTCCAACAAAGCCACACCTTCTATTAGTGCCACTCCCTACGAGATTTTGGGGACTAATTACCACACAATCCCTGTCTCAAAAAAAACAAAACAAAACAAAGAATGCAGGCTATTGGTGCAGAATCTTTTTAATTAAAACACAAACAACAAACAAATTTTTGATTTTAATGTTGCATTTTGAGCCCCTGACAACTATTTACTATTTTTGACATCTTTTATTAGGAATAGTTTAAATTTTTCACTATATTTTATTTCCCTCTATAAGATTTAGGAAATACTTGCCTCAGGTGGAGATTTTTTTTTTTTTTCTTTTTTGGTTTTTCGAGACAGGGTTTCTCTGTGTAGCTTTGCGCCTTTTCCTGGAACTCACTTGGTAGCCCAGGCTGGCCTGGAACTCACAGAGATCCGCCTGGCTCTGTCTCCCGAGTGCTGGGATTAAAGGCGTGTGCCACCACCGCCCGGCCGACAGGTGGAGATTTTTAAAACATCTTTTTTTTTTCTTCAAAGCATTTGATGAGCCCCAGGGTGCGAGTGAGCACACACCAGGATCAGCCCTTTCTCTTCAGTCCTGGGTGCTGTCTGTCTGCTTGGCTTACCATGAGCAGGCTCCTGAGGCAGTAGGCAATCCTGTGAGGCACTTTCGCCATACCTGGCAGGCATTCTGCCAAAATCCCACTGTGCTCCCGTCTGTTAGATTTCAACCTAACTTCAGGAAGAAGGAAAAATGTAACAGCTCAGAATTTTCTGGAAGGACCACCCCATCCCCACTGCCCACCCTCATCTTGTTAACATAACAAAAGGAAATTAAGTTCTTCTTTGTCTTTGTAGTTCCTTGAATAGAGAAGGGTTTTAATGGAATCATTTTAACATCGAACTTTTATTATACTCAATGTTTGGAGCGACTGCTTGGTAACACCGGTCAATAAGGGACGGAAGGAAAAGCCAGAGGCTTAGTAACTGCTTCCAGCAGCAGAAGGCTGGGTCTGGGCTCAAAAACCACACCCGCTACAGAGTCAAATTGTCAGCAGTATGTGTGCGTGGTGGTGGTGGAGTCGGAGGAGGAGGAGGAGGACGAGGAGGAGGAGGACGAGGAGGAGGCGGTGGTGGGAGAGGGGCAGGGCAGGCCACGCTGCTTCATGCTGCTACTACATACAACAGCCTTAGGAACTCCCTTAACCCGGGCTGTGTTGGCGCATGCCTTTAATCCCAGCACTTGGAAGGCAGAGGTAGGTGCATGCCTTTAATCCCAGCACTCAGGAGCCAGAGGCAGGCGGATCTCTGTGAGTTCAAAGCCAGCCTGGGCTACAGAGTGAGTTCCAGGAAAGGCACAAAGCTACACAGAGAAACCCTGTCTCGAAAAACAAAAACAAAAAGAGGTCCCTTAAGTCTTCAGGGACCTCCACTCAGGTGAAGCTGGAACCTTGAGTTCACCACAGAGAGGAATTTCAGGATGAGTCACTCTGAAACACAGAGTTTGCTAGAAGACACTTTTAAAGGCCAGGGAAATCTCAGCAGGTAATGTACTAGATGCACAACATGAAGGCTGATCCCAGATCACTAGAACACCCAGTAAGGGCCAGATGAAGCAGGATATGTTTATAACCCCAGTACTCCTACAGAAACATGGGAGGCAGCCGCAGGAGAATCCTAGAAGGTCCTGGGCCAGCGAGCTTTGACTGCCCCGCAGTGAACAGGAAACCTTGTCCCAGACAAGGTAGAAGGTGAAGATTGACCACACTTGCCCATAGGATGATGCACCAGCATGCCGACAGGTGTGTGTGCACGTGCACATGTATGCATACACATGCATGCACACACAGAGGCACATGCACGCTGGAGGGGAGAGGGAGGGAGAAGGAGAGAGAGAGAGAGATTTAAAGACATTGTTAACTTAGAGTTTAAGTATGGAGTTAATAGAGAGAGGCACCCAGAGAAAGAGTAGGCACTCCTGCCAGTATGCAGAGCGCCTGAACTCACTGTCTTTTCTATAGCCACAGATGGGACTCTGGTGCATTCTCAAGTTATCTTCAAAGGACTGCTAAGGAATTTCAATGAGATCCCAGGCTAGCTCCCGAGGGACAGCAGACAGGCTGACAAAGTCATAAGACAAAAATTCTAGATGTGAAGGCAGGAATTTAGGGTATCATCACTGTAAACAAAGTGAATAGTCCTGTTTGTGAGCATCCCGGAGAGGGATGGAGAGCTACGCAGGGTCTCACACATTCTACCTGGTTTATAATTCTTTTTAACATTCTTACTTGAAAATGCTTCTATATAAAAGAAATAATTTTGCTTTTTGTTTTCCCTGAGACAGGGCTTCTCAGTGTAGCCTTGGCTGCCCTGGAAATCATACTGTAGACCAGGCTGACCTTGAACTCACAGAGATCCACCTACCTCTGCCACCTGAGTGCTGGGACTCAAGACCATGTGCTACCACCACCCAGAAAAGAAATAGTCCTTATTGGCAACCTTCACGGCAAATGTTAGTTGGTCGGGAATCGTTGATTCTCCGTGGTGGTGGGCTTCAACTGAACTCCAGAGTTGGGGGGTCACCTTACCCTCCTCATGTCCTTACCTTCCCTGTCATTCTGTCCTGCCTCAAAATGACTCACCAAAAAGAACCTCCTAGCCAGTGGGCAAAGACATGTCCACACAAACCTGACGGCCTGAGACTGAGGCCCAGAGTCATAAATAGTTCAAAGAAAAGGAGGGTCAAGGGCCTGACCTGAAGATCAAAAGTGCTTTTGTGGACAGACCAGCCACCCTCCCAGCCACGGAGGTCTGTAACTTACCTCCGTTTTAGTTTCTCTGTATTGCAAAAGAAATTCGGAGCCAGTAGAAAGAAAATTGGTTTTACTTATAGTTTAGGCTGCACTGGGGAGATAAAAACCTTACGTTTTGCCAGGCGGTGGTGGCGCACGCCTTTAATCCCAGCACTTGGGAGGCAGAGCCAGGCGGATCTCTGTGAGTTCGAGACCAGCCTGGTCTCCAAAGTGAGTTCCAGGAAAGGTGCAAAGCTACACAGAGAAACCCTGTCTCAAAAAAAAAACCAAAAACAAACCAAAAAACAAAAAACAAAAAACAAAAAAAAAAAAAAAAAACCTTACGTTTTGAGTCTTTCTAGAAGAAACAAAATGCTTCTGTTGTTGTTCTAGAAACAAAGTGAAATGAAGCTGGGGCTGAGGACTGAACTCGGAGGCGGGCACGGAGACTCCAGCTGTGAGATCAGCTGTCCGGATCTCTTCAGAGTTCAGCCCATTCTCTCCTCCAGCTTGGGATTCCTAGGACGATTTTAACTCTCTAGGGTCCATTGTTTGCCCAGTTTCAGCCATTCTTCCATAGACTCTGGATTTTTCTTTATCTTCTGGACACACAAAACTGTACCACAAAATCCTCTCTGATTTCCTTTGGAATGCTGGCATTCCGATAAATAATAATAATAATAATAATAATAATAATAAAACCTAATGACAGGGTTTCTTTTCCTTTTTTGAGGCAGGGTCTCACCATGTAGTCTTGGTTGGCCTGGTACTCACTATGTAAAACAGTCTGGCCTTGAACTCACAGAGATCCCCCTGTCTCTGTGCTAGGTTATAGGAGGGCCCCACTGTGCCTGGGTCTTAGAGGTCCTTCCTCCTCCCCAATTTTTCTTTCTCTTCCTCCTCATCTTTCTCTTCCTCCTTCCATCTTTTTCCTCTTTCTCCTTATTGCCCTCCCTCCACCCTCCCACACACACAGAATCTCATTTGGTCCAGCCTGGCCTCAAACTCTAAATCTTTCTACCTCCTGAGTGGTGAACCTCAGGCAAACATCATCACATATCCTGCTGATGGAGTGCTTCTGTCAGGTGGAAGGGAAGGGGGGAGGGAGAGAGAGCGAAGAGAGAACAGGGAGGAGGGAGGGACTAAGGGGAGGAGGCTCTCTCTCCCTGGGCTAAATAGATTACTTTCTTAGTCTAACATGTTTATTTTTCAGGTGCAACAGCGACACCTAGTGGAGAAGATAGCTCAATGTTACCAAACAGATGACGTCAACATTTTGTATTTGTCAATTAGAAAAAAAAAAAAAAAAAAGCCCCCTTAATAACTTTGTGTTTTTCCTAAATACAAGCTACCTTAGGAAGAGTGTCCAAACTTACACTAGAAATGCTCCTGCAACTGTGCGTGCAGGATCTAGGTGGAGTTGTTCAGCTGGGCTTCGGGGTGATACCCGGCATTCATTTAGACAAACAATGAAACTTGTTCTCAGCCTCCTTTCTTCCCTCTACCAAGCCTCTGGTGAAGTGTGAGTGGGTTTGGGATATTTGTTTGCACTGTAGAGACACGTCTTACAGCATAGCTCTGCCTGATCGGTATGCAGCCCAGGCTAGCCTTGAACTCATGTCAGTTCTCCCTCAGCCGCCTGAACTTTGTGATTACTTTGATTAAGTGTTTTTGACAGTAACAGTACACACAATGGGTGGTCTCTAATTAGACTCCTTAAAGATTCTTGGATATAATAGTAAAATAAAGCTGGAGAGATGGCTCAGAGGTTAAGAGCACTGGCTGTTCTTCCAGAGGTCATGAGTTCAATTCCCAGCAACCACATGGTGGCTCACAACCATCCATAATGATATCTGGTGCCCTCTTCTGACATGCAGGTGTATATGCAGACAGAACACTGTATACATAATAAATAAATAAATCTTAAAAAAAAAATAGTAAAATAAAATCACCTAGAGCCCTGGTTGAGTTCCCAGTGGGTGGAGATGAAAGCAGATTCCTAGGTAACATATGCAAGAGGAAGAAGAGGTCACTGGACCAACAAACAAACAAAGCCCTTGAGTACTTCTGAATGGTTCTTTGTTCTCTTTCAAGCTCAGTCCTGCTCAGAAGTCCCAGGGAATTACCCCACCCTTCTGTCAAAGAATGGCTCGTTCCGATATCTGAAGGAACCCCAATGACTAAGGAAGGCTCCTGTGTGTTCAGAAGTGCTGGGGCCTGGAACCTGGGACCTTGTGCAGCCCTAAGCAAGCACTTTATCCATGGAGCCACACCCCAGTCCTGGTTTGTCGTTCTTGAGACAGGTTCTCAACATGTAGTACATGCTGCTCTCAACCCCTTGATCGCCCAGCCTCAGCCTCCTGAGTGCTGGGATGACAGAAAGGCATTTCCCGAAAGAATGAGAGAGAGAGAGAGAGAGAGAGAGAGAGAGAGAGAGAGAGAGAGAGAGAGACTGAGAGAGGCTGAGAGACTTTCCCAAGGCTAGAGGGTGTTACTTGTATAGCATAGATAGAAGAACGGAGCCATGATTGTTTTCCAAGCACAACACAAGCAACAGCTAGCATCGGGGTCCACCTTGCAGGCCATCAGCCATGTGCATCCCAGAATAGCTGACCTCGGCCCAACACATCTGTCATGGACCACACCATACTGCAATATAGAAAGCTGAACACCCCAATCGTAAAACACTGGGCACCCCAGATTGTACAAGGGATACTTCATTAGGTTACCAAAGAGATGAATTGTCTCTTGAGGCAATTCCAAGCACCCACGTGGTAGCTCACAGCCATCCATGATTCTAGTTCCAGGGGATCGGGACCCTCTTATGACTTCCGTGGGCACTAGGCATGCACATAACATACATACATACAAGAAGTACAAAACACTTGTACACATAAAAACATACACAAAGCCGGGCGGTCGTGGCACACACTCCTTTAATCCCAGCACTTGTGAGGCAGAGCCAGGCAGATCTCTGTGAGTTCCAGGCCAGCCTGGTCTACAGAACGAGATCTAGGACAGGCACCAAAACTACACAGAGAAACCTTGTTTCGAAACACCTCTTCCCCCAAAATACACAAAAATAAATAATTTTTAAAATATTTAAAAATGTTTTTTAATAAATATCTGTTTCCTGCATACTCTAACAGGGCCCCAGACCTTAGCACAACTGACTCCATGATAGGAGTGCCATTCAGGATGGAAAACTCACCGTGTAGACGGCATCACCTGCCAAAAATGAAAACAATAAACTTAATCCATCAAAGTCCATGGTTCTGGGAAAGTCTCAAAATGTACTAACCTTGCTTTTTGGCTTCTGTAGTTCTGCTTCTGGCTAATTGTTTTTGTTAACTGAAGTATATCAATTCTGAACATGGTTTTTGTGCTTGAAAGGTCACCCTGAGAAAGGCTCAGGGCTGCACTGAGATCTGGAACATGGCTAAATAAGACTTTCTATTGGCTTAAACCCATGTCTGAGCAGTCTTCCCTGGTGGGTACCCCACAACACTGGGAACTCCATGTGCGCAGACCTTGGGCTCTGGGAGGGGTTGTTTCGCATCTTATGGGTGATGCCTGCATCCACCAGACTCATCTGGGCAAGGGACAATATCTTGCTCCCAGCTGCCTTTACTGCCTACCTATTTCTGGTTAAAATGTGGCTAGAGTTGTTTTTTTTGTTTGTTTGTTTATTTGTTTTTATTGTTTTTGGTTTTTTGTTTAAGGGATTATTTTGTTTGTTTTTGTTACACTATAGATACACTTTAACTCAGGCTAGATGGGAGTTCACTATGCAGATCCTAATTAATAATCCTCCAGCCTCAGCCTTTCAGTTTCATGAAGTGTCTTCACAGCAATGATAGAGGCAATGGGCAGAGTCTAATCAAACTCTTTAATGAGATAATAGTGAAATAATATTTAGTAGGGCCAAAGTTTGAATTTAGAATGGGAGAAGAGGATTAAAGTAAGATTCCTAGATAAAGCAGATGAATGGGAAAGAGGAGTTCATTACACTGGTCTGGAGAAAAAAAATGATTAAGAAATACATAAACCATTGAGTAACTCCTAAATTGCGCCTCGTTTTCTTTCAAGCTTAGTCTTGCTTAGGAGTTCTAGGAAGTTGCCCCGCCCTCCTGGGCAGGGCTGCATCTAGCATTTGGAAGGATTCGGGTGCCTAAAAGGGGCTCCCATTTGGGCAGTGGCTGCTGTGGGCCAGGTGACAGAGCCAGGGTTCTCTACACACTAATTCACACCATGTTTTCTATGGAAGTTATTCTTATCTGTTTGTCTGGGCTTCTTGTTGTTTTGTGTAAAGACAGTCTCACTATCTAGGCTTACCTCAAATCTGGTAGTTCTCCTGGCTCCAGCTCCTTCCTGCTGAGATCATAGGCTTGTGCCATCATGTTGGGCTAGGTGAGAATTTCTCATGTGTAGACAGTCCACATTTTCTTTCGCTCATTTGTTTTGTTTTGTTTTTCAAGACAGGGTTTCTCTGTGTAGCTCTGTCTGCTCTGGAACTCGTTCTGTAGATCAGGCTGGTCTCCAGCTCAGAGATTTGCCTGCCTCTGCCTCCCGAGTGCTGGGATTAAAGGTGTGCGCTGCCACCACCGCCTGGCTGTAATGTATTTACCTTAGTTGTTCTAGTATTAATAAAAAGCAGAGAGTCAGAAATTGAGATTAAAAACCCAATAAATCTGAAGAACAGCAGAGGAACGATCCGCTGAGCCTACTTACTCTCCACATTTCCCAGATGAAAAAGCCCAAGAAATCTCCCCAAGCCCCTCCTTATTTCTTCCTGTCCCTCATCTGACTTCTCAGTCCTCCAACATCTCTATGGCTAATTCCAGTCAGCCAGTTGCTGACTCTGCCCTTTGATTCAAGGTTAAATTGTATGGCACAGGGGAACGGCAGTGCAAACAATCCTCCCACAAGATTATTTCCTTGCTTCTTTGAGATGAAGAAGGTCTCACTGAAGCACAGCATTATGATTTGAATATAAACTGTCCCCTGTAGGCACATACAAGCACACAAAAATGCATACATGCAAGCACACACATTCACTACACACATACATACACGAGCATACAGAAACTATATGATTACTTCAGTAGATACAAAAAAAAAAAGTATTTGATAAAATTCAATACTTTTGCCAAGCATAGTCAAGCCTATGATCCCAGCATTCAGGGGATAGAGGCAGGAGGATTGCTACAAGCTTAGTGTTTGCTGCAGGTTTCTATGATAAGTTATAGACCAGCTAGTGCTACACAGAAATCTGTCTCAAAAGAACCATGACTGCCAGCCATCATCTGTATATGAGTGATTGGGAAGGCATCAGGTAAAGACTCCGTCACCGTCTACATCCTTAGCCATGTGACATCTCTTTATGAAGAAAACTCTGGACAAACTAGATAGAGAGGAAGTGGAAGAATAAAGGCCTTACATAGATAGTGTGAAGCTAACAAGCTCTAGAATGGAGACACCAAGCACTCTTTCTCTAGGATCTGGACAAAAAAAGGATGCCTACTGCCTTGCCTAGTTTTTATTGTCAACTTGACACAGCCTGGAGTCACATGGGAATAAGGAATCTCCATGGAGAATGGCCTGTGGGCAAATCTGCAGGTTGTTTCGATGGGTGATTAATGAGGGTAAGCTCTGCCCACTGTGGGCAGCACCATCCCTAGGCAGAAAAGCTAGCAGAGCATGAGCTAGAAAGCTAGAGAGGGGAGGAGAGAGAGAGAGAGAACCAGTAAGCAGCCATGGCTTCTGCTTGAGTTTCTTTCCTGACTTTCTGCATCGGTAGACTGTGACATGGAAACAAAACCTTCACACATGTATCTTGGCATGTTTGTGCTCACACACGTCACACTCTCTTTATATATATATATACTTAAATAAATATGAGTATATTTGAGTATAAATAAGTATATACATATATTAAGTATATATGAGTATAAATAAGTATATATACAGATATACTTAAAATAAGTGAGTATTGTGTACATAGAGAAGCTACTTGGGAATCTATGATCTTGCAATCCAAGAAAAAAAATGAATAAAAGGATAGTAAAATATACATGATATAAAAGAACAGGGGCCGGGCGGTGGTGGCGCACGCCTTTAATCCCAGCACTCGGGAGGCAGAGGCAGGTGGATCTTTGTGAGTTCGAGGCCAGCCTGGGCTACCAAGTAAGTTCCAGGAAAGGCGCAAAGCTACACAGAGAAACCCCGTCTCGAAAAAACCAAAAAAAAAAAAAAAAAAAAAGAACAGGGAAGAATATAGGTTAAGTAGAGATGGGAACATGGAGTGGAAGTGGGTTGACCAAAACCAAGCATGTTCAGCTGAGCAGTGGTGGTGCACACCTTTAATCCCAGCACTGGGGAGGCAGAGGCAGGTAGATCTCTGGGTTCAAGGCCAGCCTGGTCAACAGAGTGAGTTCTAGGACAGCCAGGACTATACAGAGAAACCCTGTCTTGAAAAACCAAACCAATAAATAAATAAATAAATAAATAAATAAATATGTTCAAAAAGGCCTTATGAAATCTCTCTAGTTTCTGAGTGATTATTTGAGAAACAGCTGCTGGGACAGGAAAACTCTCCTCCAAGAGCTGGGATTAAAGTCGAGGTCTATCATGCACACAGCATGTTATATTAATTTGATACTTACATATGGTGATATTTTATTTGTACTAAAATGTGATTTGTATGTTAATAAATAAAGTTGCCTGGGGTCAGAGCTATTAGCAAGCCATAGCAAAAGCTGGGTAGTGGTGGTGCATGCCTTTAATTAACTAATTAAATTAGTTAATGCTAATTTAAATTATAATTTTAAAATGCTAATGCTAATTAAAATTATAATTTTAAAAAAGTGTGTGTGTGTGTGTGTGTGTGTTCACATGCATACATGTGCATGCACTTGTGGAAATCAAATGACAACTTACAGGAATCAATTTTCTCCTGCCGTCCACCACGTGGGTTCAGGTGATCAAACTCAGGCTGTCGTGTGTCTTACTTGCTGGGCCCTCTCAATGGTCCAACCAAAGAATAAATTTAAGCCAAGATTCCTACAAAGGAATAAAAGCTTCCTTCAGTGAACCAGCACAGTGATGCATGCCTTTGAATCAACATTTGAGAAGCAGAGAGTGGGGATCCCATGTGGGGTTCTGTAAAGATTGGGCAAGAGTAAAAGATTTCTGAATGCACAATGACTTAAATTAATTCCAAGTATAATATATAATGAATCTAAGGTTTTCCTGGCAAGTCCCCTATACCCCTATTCCCCATCCTCCACCATATTGCATTGTGTGGCTTCACTGCAGCCTAGCTTCTGAACATACATCTCAACCTCACATTGTGTGAGCCATCACACCATACAACACAACTGAACACAGCCCAAAACACCTTAGCTCAAATTGGAGACTACTGTATGTTATAAATTGCAGTATATATATAAAGTTTTCTGTTGTTATAGAAACAGAATGGTTTATGAAAAACATAGACTTTTACCATTGTTATTTCTCATCATGTAAGTGTAGGTAAATGGTCTTATTAATTAAGAAACAGACAATTGCAGAGTTAAAAGCCAAGAGGTCAGAGCTAGAAACCTTACCCTTCACTGGCGCTGTCCTTCCTCTCAGCAAAGAGACCTACTTCCTGTGTGTCTGTCTTTTTTATAGAGTTTCTGTTCTGCCTTCTCATTGGTTGTAAACCCAACCACATGACCTCCTAGTCACTGCCTGTCTGTACAGACCTCCAGGTCTTCTATGGTTGGTATTGAGATTAAAGGCGTGTGTCTCCAATGCTGGCTGTATCCTTGAACACACAGAGATCCGCCTAGCTCTGCCTACCAAGTGCTGGGATTAAAGGCGTGCACCACCACTGCCCAGCTTTTGCTATGGCTTGCTAATAGCTCTGACCCCAGGGCAACTTTATTTATTAACATACAAATCACATTTTAGTACAAATAAAATATCACCATATGTAAGTATCAAATTAATATAACATGCTGTGTGCATGATGGACCTCGACTTTAATCCCAGCACTTGGAGGAGAGTTTTCCTGTCCCAGCAGCTGTTTCTCAAATAATCACTCAGAAACTTAATATTAATAGTAAATGCTCGGCCAATAGCTCAGGCTTGTTGCTAGCTCTTTTTTTGTGTGGTTACATTCTATTTTTTAAGTGAATGATTACAATAAATACAAGTAAAAAAAAAAAAACAGCATGTTTTCCATATCCCTTACATGATTAAACATTTTATATATTACAGGTAAAAAAACAAGTTGTATCAGAACCCACATACATTCATACCTAAGCAACTTGTTATAGATTAACAGAGTGTAAGCAAGCAAGGTATTTTTCTCAGCCAGTTCTTTTGCTGGCAGGCTGTTGCTAGCTCTTTTTAAAAAATATTTATTTAGCCGGCGATGGTGGCGCACGCCTTTAATCCCAGCACTCAGGAGGCAGAGGCAGGGGGATCTTTGTGAGTTCAAGGCCAGCCTGGTCTACAGAGTGAGATCCAGGAAAGGAGCAAAGCTACACAGAGAAACCCTGTCTGGAAAAAATTAAAAAAAAAATATTTATTTGTTTTTATTTCATTTACATTGGTGTTTTGCCTGCATGTATGTCTGAGGCATCCAATCCCCTGGAACTGGAGCCACAGACAGTTGTGAGCTGCCATGTAGGTGCTAGGAATTGAACCTGGGTCCTTTGGAAGAGCAGTTGGAGCTCTTAAGCACTGAGCCACCTCTCCAACCCCACTAGCTAACTCTAACATTTAAATTAACCCATATTTCTTATCTATGCTTTGCCATGTGACTCACAGCTTGCTACCTCATTTTCTGCTTCCTGGGCGGCTGACTGGTATTTCCTCTGACTCCTCCCTTTTTCTTCCCATCATTCTCCTAGTTTGGTTATCCCACCTATAATTCCTGCCTGGCTGCTGGACAATCGGCTTTTTTATTAAACCAACCTGAGTGGCCAATCTTCACAGTGTACAAAAGGATTATTCCACAGCACAGATGTAGGAGTAACTCTGAATTCAAGGTCAACTTGGTCTACGTAGTGAGTTACAAGACAATCAGCACCACACAGTAAAGACCATGTATCAAAAATGAAACAAAAAAGCCAGGCATGGTGGTATGCAGAGGCAGGCAGATCTCTATATGAGTTCAAAGCTAACCTGGTCTACAACTCGAACTCCAAGATAGCTAGGGCTAAACAGAGAAACCCTGTCTTGAAAAACAAACAAAAAAAAAAAAAAAAAGGAAAAGAAACAAAAGAACAAAAAACCACACTGAAACACTAAATAAAACATTGGATATTGTTGTGCTGAGACAAACAAGCACATACATCTCATTAATATGCAAATGTGCTTTTATCATTAATAAATAGTAAAATTATGTATATACACCAACAGACAAACACACAAATGGCCCCATAGGTCTTGACTCCTTCAGTTTCTCTCACTTGTCACCAGGCAGTAGCAGAGGAAGCCCAGGGCTGAGCTGAGGAGAGGAAGTGCAGGGCTGAGCTGAGCAGAGGAAGCCCGGGGCTGAGCTGAGCAGAGGAAGTCCGGGGCTGAGATGAAGAGAGGAAGCCCAGGGCTGAGCTGAAGAGAGGAAGCCCGGGGTTGAGCTGCAGCCTCCTGGAGAGTTCTTCACAGGGCAAGCTGAGATTTGAACATAGAAGAATTTTAGGAAGAGGCAGTGTAAAGCAAAGGTGCTCTTTACTAAGAAAAGGATCTTGTTTGTTTCGGTTTTTGAGAGGGGCCCAAGGAACCTTGAACTTCTGATCTTCTCCCATCGTCTCCTAAGGTCTGGGATGGCAGGCGAGGCATAGCCATTTGCTCTCAAGCTCTGGGTGGGACCTGGCATGGCCTCTTGACTAGCATGTAAACATCTCATGCTTGCACTGCTAATCAGGTTTCTGAATGATCTGAGATAAGAGAGTCCAGGGTGGGGTGAGGGTGAGCTCTGCCACCAAAGCACCCACACGTTTGTCAAGGTTTTGGTTTAGGGTTTTCTCTGTTGTTTGGCTACAAAAGTGCATGGAACCTCTTTAATGATGGGATTGCTATCCAGGGAAAGTTGAATCTGTGTTCCAGGACCAAGGTCACTCATATTTAGCTCAGAATAAGCTGCTTCCTTGTTTCCTCTAAGGCAGCATTCTACACTTGATCTTAGTCAAAGGCAGAGAAGTGATCAGCAAGATTCTCAAGTAAACAGTGTTGTTCTGCCATGTGCATGACTGTGAAAATCAAAACAAACATGTTAGTGATTATTGTAGAATTAAGCTTCTTTCAATTCTTTTTTTTCTTCATACACATTTGTTACTTTGTATATATTTATAATTGTTATATCTTCCAAATGAATCAACTATTTTATCATTATTAAAATATCTCTTGGGTTGAATCTCTCTCTCTCCCTCTCCCTCTCCCTCCCTCTCTCTCTTTAGACAGAGTCCTGCTATGTACCCCTGTCTGGTCTGGAACTTAGAATAATTCTCCTACCTCTGCCTCTTGAGAGGGGGAATAATAGGTTTTATGGCATCATACCACTTAGCTACTAATAAGGAAGGTATTAGATGTTTTAAGGTGTGTGGCACCACACCTGTCCATATTTATTTTTAAATTATGACTATGTCCTTAAATGGGTATATACAAGTACATACAGTGCCCAAGGAGGTCAGAAAAGGACATGGAATCCTCTGGAGCTGGTATTACATGCAGCTGTGAGCCACCACATGTAGGTGCTGAGATAGGAGCTTTTAAGAATAGCAAGTAGGCTCGAGAGATGGCTCAGTAGTTCAGGGTGCTTACTGATCTTGCAGAGGTCCCAGGTTCAATTCCCATATGGTAGCTAACAACCATCTATAACTTGATTTCCAAGAGGATCTGGCACCCTCTGTAGATGAATTCTTCTGTCTGCCTGCCAGCCCAAATAACCATGTAGAGACTTATTATTAATTATAAAAGCTCAGCCATAGCTTAGGCTCATTACTAACTAGCTCTTCCAACTTAAATTAACCCATTTCTATTGATCCATGTGCTGTCCTGAGGCTCATTTGCCTCATTTACATACTGCCCATCCTGCTAGCTTTGTGTCTCATGGCGTTTTCTTGTCACTCTGCCCTTCTTCCCAGGATCCTCTCTGCCCCCAAAATCCTGCCTAGCTATTGGCTGTTCAGCTTTTTATTAAACCAATCCAGGTGACACATATTCACAGTGTACAAAAAGATCATTCCACAACAGCCCTCTTCTGGCCTCAATGGACAGTGATGCATTTGGTTTACAAACATATATGCAGGCTAATAAATAAAAATAATATATAAATAAGCTAAGTGGTGGTGGCACACGCCTTTAATCTCAGCACTCAGGAGGGAAAGACAGGTAGATCTCTATGAGTTCAAGGCCAACCTGGTCTACAGAGTGAGATCCAGGACAGGCACCAAAAAACTACACAGAGAGACCCTGTCTCAAAAAAAAACAAAACAAAACTCAAAAATTTGCTAAAAAAAAAAAAAACAACAACAAAAAAACAGCAAGTACGATCTTCCCAGCCCTCATAAACATATTAATTTTTAATTAATAATATGCTTTAAAAAAATGTTTACTTTGGGTGCAGGTCCTCCAAATATCTACCTAAGAGGACTTTTTATTTTATTTATATATATTTTATAAAATTTGTTTAGTGTGTGTGTGTGTGTGTGTGTGTGTGTGTGTGTGTGTGTGTGTGTGTATGTGTGTAAGTTTATGCGCACCAGGTCTGTGCTGGAGCCAGAGAGGTCAGAAGAGGACCTTGGGTCCCCTGGACCTGGAGTTACAGGTGATTATGAACCACTGTGTGGATGCTGGGAACCAACTCTGGATCCTCTGCAAGAGCAACAAGAGCTTCTGTAACCACTGAATCACTTCTTCTTCAGCACCTGAAGGATAATTTTAAATAAAGTTCTTGGCGGCATAAATAATAAATGGTGGGTAGTAAAATTATTCCAAGTGCTGACGAAACTGTGGTATCTTGGAGGTAGACACACAAGATAGTCTTTCTTTTTTTTTTTTTTTTTTTTTTTTTTTGGTTTTTCGAGACAGGGTTTCTCTGTGTAGCTTTGCGCCTTTCCTGGAACTCACTTGGTAGCCCAGGCTGGCCTCGAACTCACAGAGATCCGCCTGCCTCTGCCTCCCAAGTGCTGGGATTAAAGGCGTGCGCCACCACCGCCCGGCCGATAGTCATTCTTTGAATAAGTGATTCAGCCAGCTTGTTAGTCAGACTTGAAGATTAATTAATTTAATTAGATGAAATCCTGACCAGGGCGCGATGGCTCAGTCTGTAATCCCAATATCTAGGGAGTCTGAGGCGTGTGTTAAAAACAGGAGAGAGTCCCATACGGGCCATGATCTAGGAATTTGGACAGATCGAGGAGGTGGAGAAATGACTCAATCAATGGTTGGTTTCCAAGCCTGGAGACTGGAGTTCCACTACCAGAATCCACATTTTAAAAAAAACGTGGCCGGGAGGTGGTGGCACACCCGGGAGGCAGAGGCAGGGGGATCTCTGTGAGTTCGAGGCCAGCCTGGTCTACAGAGCGAGATCCAGGAAAGGCGCAAAGCTACACAGAGAAACCCTGTCTCAAAAAACAAACAAAACAAACAAAAAAAAAAGTTGGGGCAGCCGTATGCAGAGCCAGGACCAGGAACCGCTCACCGCTAAGCCTGACCACCTTTCTTTTGGATACTGGCCAAGGCCTAAGAATGCTTCCTCTGGCACTTTGGGATTTGTCAGTTTTTCTCGGAAGCTGCCCCCTCTTCCCCCCTCCTTTTTTTTTTTAAACCACATCGCTGCTTGCTGATCTCCTTGTTCACGCTGGCTATCTTACTCAATGTTCTATTACTAGGAAGAGACGTTTTGATGAAGGAAACATGTCTTAGATTACCATTGCTGTGATAAAGCACCATGACCAAAAGCAAGTTATTTCACTCACAGTTCCACATAACAGTTCCAAAGGGACCTGAGTGCTACAGGATTCCACCCCCTCTGGACCCCGGTTTAGGCACAGACTACACCCAAACACCAATTTCCAAACACAAAGAGATCCTTTATTAAGCAAGGCAAAGAGACAAGGTGATAGAAAGGACAGCAAAGAGCTTTGCAAGGGTTAATTTTAAGAGGAAGAAAGAGGAGGTCTGTGTTAGAATGAGCTGGGACCCGTTGGTAAGTTCTGATTGGATATTTTAATTAGGGTAGTCAAAATAATCAAGTTTGACTGCTGGACCTTGATATTTTAATAGTGGGATCTTGCTGTTTTGTCTCAGGATCCAGTCAGTGGCCACAAAAGGGAACAGACCTTGGTGGCTAGCTTTAGGAATGTGACCTAACAATATAGCAGAGCGGAGAAAGGGAAAAAGCAAGCCTGTCAGCACCGTGTTTGGGATGCTTGGGCCTGCTAGAACCCTTCAAGCTCATCATCAAAAAGCAGTCAGGACAGGAACTCACACACGGCAGGAACCTGGAGGCAGGAGCTGATGCAGAGGCCGTGGAGGAGTGCTGTTTCCGGGCCTGCTCAGCCTGCTTTCTTGTAGAACCCAGGACCACCAGCCCAGGGATGGCACCACCCACCATGGGCTGGGCCCTCCCCCTATTCATTAATCACTAATTAAGAAAATGCCCTACAGGCTTGCCCACAGCCTGATCTCTTGGAGGCATTTTCTTAACTGAGGGTCCCTCTCAAGGGACTTTATCTTGTGTCACGCTGACGTAAAACTGTCTGGCACACAACTCTTATAAAAGAAAGCATTTAGTTGTGGCTAGTTTACAGTTCCAGAAGTTTTAGTCCAGTGTCATGGCAGGAAGCACAGCAGCGCACCCGGCAGACGTGGTGCTGGAGAGGAGCTGGAGTTCTTCATGCACATCGGCAGGCCACAGGGAAAGGCCCCTGGGCCTGGCTCGGGTTTCTGAAACCTCAAAGCCCACCTCCAGTGACACACTTCCTCCCAAAAGGTCACACCACCTAATCTTTCCAAGTAGTGTCACTCCCCGATGACTAAGCATTCAAGTATTTGAGCCTATGGGGGCAAGTCTTATTCAAATCACCACACTGGCCTAACTCAAAAGGCATGGTGTGATGGCTGCTGTTCTTCTTATCAACTTGACCACATCTGGAATTGACTAAAACCCAAGCCACTGGGTATACCAATTAGGGATTTTTTTTTTCTTAACTAAATATTTGAATTGGAAGACCCACTGTTAATCTGGATCTTCTGAGGTGGGAAGGTCCACCTTTAATCTGGTCCACATCTTCAGCTGGCAGCCTATATAAAGGACATGGAAGAAGGAAGCTTACCCTTCTTTCACTGGCATTAAAGCCTACTTCTTCAGCCAGATGGTGATCGCTGTTATGCCCAGATGGCAGGGACCCCCAAAAGACCACCACAGAGACCGGATCCCATATGTAAAAGCAAAGAGCCTCTGTTCAAGTTCAAGCCTGGTCTCTCTGTCTCTCCAACTCAGCAGTGAGAGCAGAGAGCCCCAAGACCAGGCAGGGTAGGGAGTAAAGGGATTTCCAGGGTTCAGGACCCTAATTGGCTGACATTTGTCTCAGTAAAAGGGAGAAATAGGTGTGTGCTAGGCTCAGGGACATCTGGCCATCTTGTCTAACCTTATCTAATGGCTGGAATGTTTGGAATGCCAGGTACTTCCCCATCCCTGGGTAGTGTCAGCTTATGACTTTTGGATCCAGGTGTTGTCTGCCAGTAAGTCTGTTATAGCAGCTATGTCTGGGCCTCTAAGCTGGTCATGGCAGCTGTGTGGTCAAGCTGTTTGGGCCTTCCACAGTAGTGCAAACCTTTAATCCCAGCATTCAGAAGGCAGAGGCAGGTGGTTCTCTGAGTTTGAGGCCAGCCTGATCTACAAAGTGAGTTACAGGACAACCAGGGCTAAAAAAGTCCACTTCTTTGGCATTCTGGTGTATACTAAAAACCAGCTGAGACATCCAGCCTCATGGACTGAACAACTACTTGATTCTTAGAACTTCTGTGGGTAGACAGCCAGCCATTGTTGGACTAGCTGGGTCACAGCCTGTAAGCCATTTTAATAAATCCTCTTTAGGGCTGGAGAGATGGCTCAGCCATTAAAGGCTAGGCTCATAACCAAAAATATAAATGCCCTTTAGACAGACAGATAGATGGATGGACAGATAGATAGATCGATAGATAGATATGTCTATTAAGTTCTATTTAACTAATACACACTACTTTCTCTCTTCCTCTTCTCCATATTGATTCCTACCCTCACCTCCAATCCCTAAGGCTTCAGAGATCTACAGCTTGTCTGCTCTGTTGTTCTCTTTCCAACTCTAATAAAATTGTTCTTGTGCTTCCTACTGGAAAAAGAGAAAAAGCTAATCCTACTTTGTAATCCCAATGCTAGGGAGGTGGAGACAGATTGGTCCCTGGGTCTCCCTGGACAGCCAGCCTATCCTACTTGCTAGTTTCCAGACCAGCAAGGGACTGTCTCATGAAGAGGAAAAAAGGAAACAAAATATATCATGCCTGAGGAATGATATACAAAGTTGTCCTTTTGCCTTCACACCCATGTGTATACATGTGAACCTGCATGTACATGTGTACCCACATAAATACATATACAAAGAAAGAAGAATGTAATGGGTCTGGAGAGATGTCTCTGTGGTTAAGAGCACATACTGCTCTTGCAGAGGATTCTAGTTCAGTTCCCATGTGTCTTAGTTACTGTTCTAATGCTGTGAAGAGACACTATGACCAAGGAAACTCTTACTAAAGAAAGCACTTAATTGGGGGCTTGCTTACAGTTTCAGAGGGTTAATCAGTTATCGTCATGGTGGGAAGCAGACAAGCATGGTGCTGGAACAACAGCCGAGAGCTTTACATCCTGTTCCACAGGCAACAGGAAAAGAGAAATGTAGTAGAATATTATTTTAAGATGTGTTACTTTTGTTTATGTTGCATTGGTTTAACTCTGTGAAGCTGTGTTGCTGTGCCTGTGTAAACACCTGATGGTCTAAGAAAGAACTGGCCAATAGCAAAGCAGGAGAAAGGATAGGCGGGGCTGGCAGGCAGAGAGAATATATAGAGGGAGGAAACTGGGAGGAGAGATCTGAGATCTAGAAGGAGCCAGAGAAGGAGGACTCCAAGGCCAGCCACCCAGCTACACAGCAAGTCACGGAGTAAGAGTAAGATTTACAGAAGATAATAAGGATAATAAAGCCTGACATTCATAATTAAGAATAAGCCTCGTGTGTGGTATTTATTTGGGAGCTGGGTGGCGGGCCCACCCAAAAAAGCAAAAACCTCCAACAATAGAGAAAGACTGGGCTTGGCCTGGGCTTTTGAAACCAATCCCAGTACAGGGTCACACCCACTCTAACAAAGCCACACCTCCTAATCCTTGCCAAACAGTTCCACTCACTGGGGCCAAACATTCAAAGGTACGAGCCTATGGGGGCCATTCTCATTCAAACCACCACACCACTGTTGGAGGGTTTTGCTGGCAGGTTGAAGTTTGCCATAGCCTGGCAGCTTTCTCTAAGCTCAGCAATATGAAAATGCCCTCCCTACCCAGCAAAGCTTCCTGCTCTCTACTTAGCCTTATCTGTAGGATGTCCCTGGGCCTGGAGGACTGGCCTTATCTGAAAGCTGTCTCTAAACCAGATGCCTGATTCATCTTTGACTTAAATTTTGGCACAGATTCCTACTAGAAGATTTGTACTAGGAGCTCTGCTATAGGACCCTACTGCCACATACAAAGCCTTAGGATAGGAGCAGCCTCTTAATGCAAATTAGGGTTTGTCCCCAGGCTCCCCAATCCTATATCTTCCTTATACTCTGGAATAAAGTTGAGCTGATTCACCAAAGTCTGTCTCCCGGAGGCCTGTCTGTCTGCTCATGGGCTCCCGTACAAAGTTTTCTGTGACCCCCTCTGCTTCTTCCTCCTCTTGGACTGATGGCTGATAGGCCGAAATGGAAAGAGGACCCCCACATACCACGACAGTGGGTAGCCCCAGCTCCAGGTGATTCAACACCTTCTGCTGGACAACACAGGCATCTGTGCACATGTATACACATGTACACATGATTTTTTAAAATCATAAACATATGCTAAGCATGGTGATACTCAACTTTAATCTCCGAATTTGGGAGGCAGAGGAAGGCAGAGAGCTGTGAGTTCAAGGCCAGGCTAGTCTCCATACTGAGCTCTAGGACAGCCAGGGCTACATATAGACCCTATCTCAAAAAGGGGGAAAATTATGATATATGATATTTTGGTTGTCTTCTGACAAATACAGCTTGCCTGGAGATCAGAGGGTGGAGCTAGCCACTAGTTAACCATAGAGACTAGGCAGTGGTGGCTCACACCTTTAATCCCAGCACTTGGGAGGAGGAAGCAGGAAGATCAGAAGTTCAAGGACAGCCTGGGCTATATGAGATTGAATCATTATAAAAGAAAAACAGAGCCAGGTGGAGGTACATGTCTTTAGTCCCAGCACTAGAGAGGTGGAGACGGGATCTGGGCCATTCAGTCTGAGGATTCCTAGAGACAGGATCTCCCTGTTTCAGTCTGAGATGTTGTAGAGGTAAGAAGTCTCTAAGTGGCCGCTGCTCTGCTTCTCTGATCTTTCAGCTTTCACCCTGGATATCTGTCTGACTCTGGGTTTTTATTGTTGAGACTAATTAGGATCACACTTCAAAAATGTTTTTAAAAGCAAGGAGAGTCATCTTTGTAATCCCATAATGCCTGTACTTCCAACACCTGTAGTGCTGAGACAAGCAGCATGTGAAGACTCCCATAAGCCACAAGCCACGTGGCAAGGTATAGATTTATGGAAATGGATGAATTTAAGCTATAAGAACAGTTAGCAAGAAGCCTGCCACGGCCATACAGTTTGTATGCAATATAAGTCTCTGTGTTTACTTGGTTGGGTCTGAGCGGCTGTGGGACTGGCGGGTGACAGAGATTTTTCCTGACTGTGGGCAAGGCAGGAAAACTCTAGCTACACAATACCACCACATTTCCCCTCTTTTGTCTAAAATTAAAAAAAGCTTATAACTAATACAAGAAAAATTATATCCAGTAAGTATATACAATATACACAGTCAAGATTACATTAACGATGTCTAGTCCATTAACATTTGACAGATTCAGATAAAAACTCCAATATATATATATATATATATATATATATATATATATATATATATATATATATATATATATATATATATATATAATGTCCAGTCCAGTAACATCTGATAAACTCAGACCAAAAAAATTTTATTACTTATCCTTTTTAAAAGTAGATTCCAGCGGGGCGGTGGTGGCACACGCCTTTAATCCCAGCACTTGGGAGGCAGAGCCAGGAGGATCTTTGTGAGTTCGAGGCTGGCCTGGTTTACGGTGAGAGATCCAGGACAGGCTCCAAAGCTACACAGAGAAACCTTGTCTCAAAAAACCAAAAAAAAAAAAAAAAAAAGTAGATTCCATAACCTCCCTTTTTATCTTATCATATCCACGTATAACTGTAGAAGGGTACCTGGTGGCACCTGGGCGACCGAGGCCGGCTGCTGCTGCTACAGTGGAAACTAACAGACTTGATGGTCTAATTCTTGGAGATCAGAATGTTAGGTCTCCACCCGAGGCCTAAGTCAGGGTCAGACCACATGTCCTGGAACTTTCTCTGGCCTCAAATTCACAGATCCAGGTGTGAGTCATTCCATTGTTTTGACCAGGAGGAAACAGCTTTCCCTTAATGGGTTTCTACAAGAGCACCAGTAGCCATTCTCCATGGCCTCCAAGACTACCATAGCATCTCCCTTTCAAGAGTTCCTAAAAGGAGATGAGCTGAAATCGAGGAATAAATGTGACGGGTCTCCCCCTTGAAACCCAGAGACCCAACTCCAGAGTTGCTCACTAGAAGGGATTAGTGTCTGTACGGGGAATTTTGGTCATCCCCTCATTCATAGCCCCAGGCTGCTCTTTTAGGACGAGATAAGAAACCAGTGCTTCCTGCTGTACTTCCTGCCTGGAGAATTAAAGATCTTTCTTGCTTTGGGCCAAGGACAAAAATGGACCTGTTCACTCTCAGGGTCCTTGATCTTAAAGTACCTAGTCAGTTCTAACTTCATCACTAGTGCTAAGGAAAACAATGTCTGTTCCTTACTGAGGATTTATGCAAACCAGGCTCTATTCGAAACTGCATGAATTAACTCATTGTATCAAGATAATCCTGGGGGGGGGGGGGGGGCGGGCAGCAGTTTGGCTCCAGAGTCAGGCAAAAAAGAGGCAGATCTTGAGCTGCAGGTGAACTTAAAATGGTAGAACTCTTGCCGCTGGGGTTACTTCCCACAAAACGGGCAGATTTGAATCCATGAAGTCTGATTGTTTGTTTGTTTGTTTGTTTGTTTGTTTGTTTGTTTTTCAAGACAGGGTTTCTCTGTGTAGCTTTGCGCCTTTCCCGGAACCTGTAGCCCAAGTTGGCCTTGAACTCACAGAGATTCACCTGCCTCTGCCTCCCAAGTGCTGGGATTAAAGGAGTGCACCACCACCGCCCAGCAAAGCCTGATTCTTAAGCCTAAATTAACTGTTACTATTATTATTACCCATTTTTTTTCTTTTCTTTTTGGTTTTTTGAGAGAAGGGGTTCCCTCGTGTAGCCCTGGCTGTCCTGGAACTCTTTCAGTAGACCAGGCTGACCTCGAACTCAGAGATCCTCCTGCCTCTGCCTCCAGAGTGCTGCCCTTGGCCCATTATCTTTTTTTTTTTTTTTTTTTTTTTGCATAGTGCTTGATCAAACTCAAAGGCTAGTGCAGGCTGCCTACATCCTCACCCCTAAGCTGTGGTGTTCAGGCAGAGATTTGTGACTAAGGGTAGGGATGGGCAGGATAAAGGAGGTAGGGTCCCTGGGGAGTTTCCTGATGACTAGGATGAGTAATTTGCATAAGACTAGTATCTAGGGACAACTAGCCAAACTAGTGGAAACACATGAACTGTGGGCCAATAGCTGAGGAGCCCCCATGGTACTGGACTAGGCCCTCTGGATAAGTGAGACCATTGCTTAGCTTAAACTGTTTAGGGGGCCCCCAGGCAGTGAGATCGGGACCTGTCCCTAGTGCATGAGCCGGCTTTTTGGAACCTAGTGCTTATGGTGAGACACTTGGTGAGGCCTTGGTGCAGGGAGGAGGGGCTTGGATTGCCTCAACTGAATGTGCCAGGCTCTGCTGACTCCCCATGGGAGACCTTGCCTTGGAGGAGGTGGGAATGGGGGGGGGGGGGGGTTGGGAGGAAGGCTGGGTGGTGGGAGGAGGGAGGACAGAGGAATCTGTGGTTGGTATGTAAAATGTATAGAAAAGCTCTTAATAATAAAAAAAAAAAAAAAAAAAGAAACTCTAGAAGAAGGAACTTCACAAGGAATGTGGCCCTGAGGTGGGGGTGGGGACACTGTGTCTCACACTCTGGCCTTAGTCATATTTGAGAATGAAGGACTGTCATTTTTTAAAAAAAAAGACTAGAATCTACATTCATTTTCCATTGTGTGTGTGGAGGGAAAGGGGGTAGGTGGGTACTGGATTAAAGATTTTGCAGGGGTTGGGGATGGAGAGATGGCTCAGTGGTTAAGAGCACTTGTTGCTTTTGCAGAGGACCAGGGTTCAGTTCCCAGCACTCACACAGTGGCTCACAACTATCTGTAATTCCAGACCCAGGGGATCTAACATCCTCTTCTGACCTCCATAAGCACCAGGTACACCCATGGTGTTCTTACATACATGCAAACAAAACACTCATACACATAAATCTAAAATAATTTTATTTTCAGCTGAGCATGGTGGAATATGCTTTCAATTTTAGCACTTTGGAGGCAGAGGCAGGTGGATCTCTATGAGTTTAAGGCCAGTCTGGTCTACACAGCAAGTTCCAGAAAAGCCAGAACTACATAATGGGACCTTGTCTTAAGTTTTTTTAATAAAAATATTTTATACACATTGAAGTAGATAATTCAGGAAAGCATCAGTGGGATATAAGTTATAAATTCTCAAAATTCGACTAGCTTTGTTTTTTAAGCAGTTATTTATTGTGTACGTATGGGGGGGTATGTATGTCACAGCATTGGTGTGGAGGTCAGAGGACCACTTGCAGAAGTCAGTTCTCTCCTTCTATCAGTTGGGTCTGGGACTGGAACTCGGGTCATCAGGTTTAGCAGCAAGTACCCTTAACCACTGAACCATCTTGGCTGACCTGTTATGACTACTTTTAATCCTCTCAAAGAGCTAAATTAGCCTGCTGTTATACCCATTTTGCTGATGGAGAAACCGAAGTTTTGAGAAGTATACCCCCCAAAGTCAGACAGCAGTGAACTCAAAGGCCCGCAGCGAATTTTAAAACCAGCATGTGAACTCAGATCTGGTAGATCCGCCACCTTCTTTCCCACTTGAAGTTCTGCGGTTGCAAGAAGTCAATAATGGAGATTAACATAGAGAAAAAGTCAGAAAATTGGGGTTGATGGTGCTTGCCTGTGAGCCTAACACTTTTTTTTTTTTTTTCAAGACAGGGTTTTTCTGTGAAGCTTTGCACCTTTCCTGGAACTCACTCTGTTTCCCAGGCTGGCCTCGAACTCACAGAGATCCACCTGCCTCTGCCTCTTGAGTGCTGGGATTAAAGGCATGTGCCACAACCGTCCAGCTAAGAGACTAACACTTTGTAGGAGAATCAAGAACTCAAAGATATCCTTGAGAGTTCAAAACCAGCCACTGTGGGGTAATACAAAGAGATAGATGATGATGATGATGAAGATAGATAGATAGATAGATAGATAGATAGATAGATAGATAGATAGATAGATAGATAGATGATAGATAGATGATGGATGGATAGATGATGGATGGATGGATGGATGGATGGATGGATGGATGGATGGATGGATGGATATAATGGAGGAGTGTAGTTGAAGTTTTCTCTGGTTCTGCCCAGCCCCACGGACCCTGCAGCCACTTATAAAAGAATCACTCAGAAGCTTATATTAATTAAAACCGCTTGGCCATTAGCTTAGGCTTACTACTGACTACCTCATACACTTAAACTCAGCCCATTTCTATTCATCTATATGTTGCCACGTGTTCTGTGGTTTTACCTGTGTGCCGTTACATGATGCCCCCTTGATGAGAGGCTGACATCTACTGACTCAGCCTTCCTGTTCCCAGAATTTTCCTCATCTGTTTACCCCACCTATACTTCCTGCCTGGCTACTGACCAATCAGCTTTTCATTTATCAACCAATCAGAGCAATACATTCACAGCATACAGAACATCCCACAGCAGAGGAGGGAAGGAGAGACTACATAAACTTCGATAAATCTAACAAATTAGCAAGCCATTACCTGTTTACTTTGTTGTGGTGACAGGGGGAGTGTCTCTCATAGCGCATATGTAAAGGTCAGAAGGCAATTTCTCTTCTATTGTGTGGGTTCTGGGACTTGAACTCAGATCATCATTCTTGGCTGCAGTTCCCCAATCCCCTTTACTTTCTGATCCATCTTGCCAGCAGTTCACATTAGCTATTAGAAATTAAATCTATATATATATAATATATATACACACACATATATATACATATATATATATATACATGTATGTACATGTACACATGTATGTACACGTACACATGTGCTCCACTGTGCATGCACATGTAGAAGCCAAAGGTCAATGTTGAATGTCTTCCGTAATCAGTCTCTACACTTAAAAAAGGATTTATTTAGTTTAGTTTATGTATCTGGATGTTTTGCCTGCATATATGTCTATGAACCATGTGTATTCAGTGCCCGAGGAAGCCAGAGTCAGGGAGTGGGATCTCCTGGGTCTGGAATTAACAGAGGATTGAGAGCTTGCAAAAATCTCAGGTGTGAAAAGATGATATTAGAACACAAATATTCTAATATATGGATGGACACACACATACATACAAGCAAAATGTACACATGTACACACATACATATGCATATATGTTTATATGCACATAGAAATGCATGTGTGTGAATGTATATCATTATAAACACTGTATATACCTATGTATGTGACATGTGTGTACATACATGAGTACATATGTGTCCTAGTTAACTTTCTGTTGCTGTGATAAACATCATGACTCAAACCAACATGGGAATAAAAGGGTTTATTTTATCTTAAAACTCCCAGATCATGGGGACTGGAGAGATGGCTCAGAGGTTAAGAGCATTGACTGTTCTTCCAGAGGTCCTAAGTTCAATGCCCAGCAACCACATGGTGGCTCACAGCCATCTGTAGGGAGATCTGGTGCCCTCTTCTGGCCGGCAGCTGAGAATGAAGTATACTGAACACTGTATGTGTCATAAATAAATCTTTAAAACAAACAAACAAAAAACTCCGGATCACTCGCTGTCTTTCATTGAGTGATGTCAGGGCTGGGAACCTGGAGGCAGAGACTGAAGCAGGGGCCATGGAGGAACAATGCTTACTGGCTTGCTTTTCCCGACTTGCTCATCCTGCCTCCTTACACAACCCAGGACCACCCGCCCAGGGATGGCACGGGCCACATTGGTCTGAACTCTTCCACGTCCATCATTAATGAAGTAAATGCCCCACAGACATGCTAATAGGCCAGTCTGCTGGAGGCAGGTCCTCAACTGAGATTCCATCTCTCCAGATGACTCTAGTTTTTATTGTTAACAACTAACCAGCCCAACATGTGCGTATACACATATAAATATGTCTGCATTACCCATATATACTAACTTTTTATCAAAAAAGTAGACACATGCCTTTAAGTCCAATACTCAGGAGGCAGAGGCAAGAAGTTTTCTATGAGTTTGAGAACAACCTGGTCTACAAAGCAAGATCCAGGGCTACATAGAGAGATCTGTTGTTGTTTTTTGTTTTGTTTTTACTCTAGCCCCATGTTCGAACACCAAAATGTTGTTGGTTATTTTTGCTGTTTTGGGGGACCTGCCACCCAGCTCCCAAATAAATCACACACACAGGCTTATTCTTACTTATAAATGCCCAGTCTTAGTTTGGCTTGTTGCTAGCCAGCTTTTCTTTTTTGCTTGGTTTTGTTTGTTTGTTTGTTTTTGTTTGTTTTATTTTTTGAGACAGGGTTTCTCTGTGTAGTTTTGGTGTCTGTCCTGGATCTTGCTCTGTAGACCAGGCAGGCCTCGAACTCACAGAGATCCGCCTAGCTCTACTTCCCTAGTGCTGGGATTAAAGGTGTGCACCACTACTACCTGGCTAGCCAGCTTTTCTTAACTACCTTTTGCCTCTGGGCTTTTTTCTTTTCTTACTTCTGTAACCTCACTTTCACTCCTACTCTGTGACTGGCTGGGTGGCTGGGTGTGGCTGGGTGGCCCCTAGTGTCCTCCTCTCCTTCTTCTCTCTCATTCTTTCTTCTCCTCCTCCCAGATTTCTCCCTCTATTTATTTTCTCTGCATGCCAGCCTCGTCTATCCTTTCTCCTGCCTTGCTATCGACCATTCAGCTCTTTATTAGACCATGTTTAATTCACAGTTAAACAAATGTAACGTAAAAGAATGCAACACATCTTTGCATCACTAAAACAAATGTTCCACAGCATAAACAAATGTAACACATCTTAGAATAATATTCTACAACAGAAATCTTGTCTCAAAAAGGCAAGAAAGAAAAAGAAACAGTACAATTCACTAACATTCCATGTATGGACGGACATCAGTACACACACTTGGCATGTATGTTAGAAATTTATGACTGTGATCAAATAAAATGTCTGACAAATCACTTAAAGGAGGTGACTCATGCTTCGGATTCATGGTCTCTTATGGGGTGAAGCCATGGTGGCGGAAGTAGCCTGCTTGTGCCTTTGGCATCAGGAGCACGAAGCTGCCTGCTCACATCTCAAAAGAACAGGAGAAAAGAGGACAGGAAGTGTGGTCAGGCTACAGACCTTATAGGCCACCCTCCCACCCCACCCTCCACCCAATTCCTCCTGAGACGCTCTACCTTCTAAATGTTTCCAAATGAGCCCTGCCAGCTGGGGCCCAAGTCATTAAGCATATGAGCTATTTTACATCTAAATCATAACATTTTTACCCCTGGTCCCCTGTCTTAGTTAGGGTTTCTATTGCTGTGATGAGGCACTCTGACCACGGCAACTCTTATATAGAAAAACATTTCATTGAGGCTGGTTTACAGTTCATTGGCTTAGTCTATTATTGTCAAGGAGGGAAGTATGGTAGTACACGGGCAGACCTGGTGCTGGAGAGGAGCTGAGAGTTCTACATCTGGATTGTCTGGTGACCTCCATATTTAGGGAGAGATAAGTCTCAATAAACAGGGGCTGGAGAGAAGACTCCGCAGTTAAGAGCACTGGATACTCTTCCAGAGGATCTGGGTTCAATTCCCAGGACATACATGAGGGCTCACAGGCTCATGATGATCTGTATAAACAGTTCCAGGCCAGGATCGGACACCCTGTTTTGGCCCCCTTGGAACTGCACAGATGTGGTGTACACAGACATACATACAGGCAAAATACTCACAGACATATAAATAAAAAAATGGTAGGCAGCCCCTGAAAAACAATACTCAAGATTGACCTCTGGCCTCTACATGCACAGACATGCACTAAAGATAAAACAAATTTAAAAATACAGTCTTTTCTGAGACTCATTGAAATTTCTTATCTAAAAGCCTATGTAAATTTTAAAGAAGAAAGGAAAACAAGGTACATACTTCCAACACACAATGGCATAGAATAAATATCACCATTCCAAAAGGGAGGATCATGAGATTTGCAAAGAAAGATCAGCCTAAAACCAGACCAATTCCACTAAGGCACACACCAAACCCCAGAGCCACATTCAGCATGTAAGGTTCTTAGTGGCTTCATCTGGGCTCCCACGGGCTTGAGCATCCTTGCTGCCTGCAACACGAGGCCTCTCCCAGAAGCTGGCTCCGCACGGTGCCTGTGGCTTGTCCTCGGCAAACGCCCCATGTTTCTGGCATCTCCAAAATCCTGGCGTATTCACTGCAACTAGGTTTCAGCTTCGTAGCTTTGTGCACACACAGCTCACTCAGAAACTCCTGTAGAGAATCTGACCCTCCTGCATGCTCTCTGACTTCGGCAGTTCTCTGCAAAGTCAGTGTAAGTCCCTCTTCCTCCTGCATGTCTCCAAAACCAGTCAAGTACCATGTGGGGGATGGACAATTTGGCTGCCATCTGGAGGTGGATCCTGGTTCCCTTGGACCACAGCTATGGTGGCCTCTGTGTACCTAGCTTCTAGGTGCTTAGCTGAACATTTGAGGGGTGGAGGGGGCCCCATAGGAGGCCTTGTTCTCTGCCCCAGAGGCTGTCTATATTCAAGTACCTTCTTCGTTGATTTTTAGCCCAGGCTGACCCGGAAGTCACTATGCAGATAAGGCTGACCTTGAACTCCTGATTCTTTTGCCCCTTTTCATCTCCACATACTTCAAGCAGCCCTAGGCACTATTTTTAAATGAGTTTGAATCAACTACTGTGGTTTTCTTCTGACCTTCAGACATGCAGCCTGTGGTATATGTGTGCACTATCATGCTGGAATTTCCAAAAACACACACACACACACACAAACACACAATAATACTGTGAATGAGAATGGTCCCCAGTTGGAACTGTTTGTCATGGATTAGGATATATGACTTGGAGGAAGTGTGTCACTGGGGGAGGGCTTTAAGGGTTCAAAAGCCCATGCCATTCCCAGTTAGCTCTCTGCCTCTCTCTGCTTCCTGCTTATGGATCATGATGTAAGCTCTCAGCTGCTGCTCCAGCGACATGCCCGCCTGCCTGGTGCCATGTGCCATGCTACTCACCATGACAGTCACGGACTAACTTTTAAAGCTGTCAGCCCCATACACTCTTGGTTCTGTAAGTTGCTTTGGTCATGGTATCTCTTAACAGGAATAGAAAAGTAGCTAAGACACACACACACACACACACACACACACACACACACACACACACTAAAAGAAAGATTGGAGCTAGATGTAGTGGTACATGCTTGTGATCCTCACACTTGCAAGGCTGAGTTCAAAAAACCAGCCTTGGATACTGAGTTCCAGTCTAGCCTAGGCTACCTGAGACACTGACTTAAGAAACGATAAACAAGCAAACTAGCAAGCAACAGAGAAGAGGGGTGGGGGTGGAGGGGGAACCTGGAGAGGCCTTTCAGCGGTTAAGAGCATTTCCTGCTCTTGCAGAGGACCCAGGTTCACTTCCCAGCACTCACATGGCAGCTCACAACTCCAGTACCAGGGCATCCGACACCGTCTTCTGGCCTTCACTGGGCACTTTCTTCATACATGTGGAGCACATGGATGTAGGCAAACACTCATACATCTGTAAAAATAAATCTTTAAAAACGGGAGAAAGTCTGCAGAAACGGCTCCATTGGTAGAGGGCTCCCACAAACCCCTAGGTTCCTTCTATTCCCAGCATCATACAGAACTAAGTGTGTTAATCCACACCTGGGATATCAGTACTTGGAAAATGGAGACAAGAAGGTAAAGCTAGGCCTGGCGTGATGGGGCACACCTTTAGTCCCAGCACTCGGGAGGCAGAGGCAGGTGGATCTCTGTGAGTTTGAGGCCCAGCCTGGTCTACACAGTGAGTTCCAGGACAGCTAGGGCTGTTACACGGAGAAACCCTGTCTCAGAAAAAAAAAAAAAAAAAAAAAAAAAAAGTAAAGCTACTAGCTACATAACAAGTTTAAGGCCAGCCTGGGCTACATGAGACCCTGCCTCAGAAATATCAAAATGCCTTTTCAAACATGATTTAGTATTTATACATGGGGAAATACTGACTTTGTGATAGAAAATTCTGGTGGGCCCCCGCCTTCAGCTAATAATTATCTTGAACATTAGTCACAGCAGGACAATCAGATAAGGGTTCCTCTTGTCATAACACTCCAGGAATGGTGTAGGGTTGCCTAAACACAAAAGCCTAATCTAATGATGACAAAATCTCAGCCAAAACCCAAACTGAATGGCATTCTACAAAATACCTGACCATGCTTTCCTGCCAGATGCAAAGTGACTGCGGACCTTTCACAGCCAAGCACAATACCCACCTCTGAGTTGGATGGTGGACAAGGAACATGAAGGAACTGTGAAGGACACTGTGTGACAGTTTCTGAAACTTAAGTAGACTTTGGATTAGATATTAAAGGATTAGTGTTAAAAAAAAAAAAAAAAAAAAACTACTATTGCCAGGCAGTGGTGGCGCACGCCTTTAATCCCAGCACTTGGGAGGCAGAGGCAGGTGGATCTCTGTGAGTTTGAGGCCAGCCTGGTCTACAAAGCGAGTTCTAGGAAAGGTGCAAAGCTACACAGAGAAACCCTGTCTCGAAAAATGGAAAAAAAATAAAAGAAAAAAACTTTTATTTACATTGTTAATGTTCTGATCCCACCTCTTTGCGCCATCCTGTGTACTGACATAAAGTCTTTTTTTAAAAGATTTATTTATGTATGTATGTATGTATGTATGTATGTATACAGTGTTCTGCCTGCATGTTTGCCTGCAGGTCAGAAGAGGGCACCAGATCTCATTGTAGATGGTTGTGAGCCACCATGTGGTTGCTGGGAATTGAACTCAGGACCTCTGGAAGAGCAGTCAGTGCTCTTAACCTCTGAGCCAACTCTCCAGTCCAAGTCTTTTTTTTTTTTTTTTTTTTTTCAGGAAAAACTCTGCCCATTTCTCTCTCTCCTGTTCCGTTTCACTCACATGAGGTGTGCACCCCTTGACATCCCCTTTCTCTCTCTCTCTCTCTCTCTCTCTCTCTCTCTCCCTCTTTCTGTCTCTCTGCCTCATTATCTGTCTGTTATAATAAACTCTCTACATGGATGCATCCTTCTGTGTTATGTATCACTGGCTACCGCCGCCACTGCCACCGCCATGCCCTGCACGGCTTGCATCTGCCCAGCATGTTTCCCTGCACATGCGGGATACCCTCGGGGTCCCCTCCACATAATAATAATTCATAACATTGGCACCCAGCATTGCTAGGCAATCCCACTGCTTTCCCCTGCCCACCAGCAGTCTTGAGGAGATTTTGGGACACTATACTTATGTATAACATTAAAGGTCCAGCTTTAATATTATACTCTCCCAGGGGCCCAGTAGGGACGCTACCATCAGCATGGGAACGAATTCAGATGCACAAAGCTCTCTGGTCCAATTCGTTTGGTCGTCTGCCACCATTATTCAGCCACCAGTTCAGCTCTCTCAGCTCAACTCCCTCAGTTCCACTCTCTCAATTCAATCCTCTCCTCCTTCTCGCGGGACTGGTCTCTATTCTTTCCCCAGCAGCAACACCTCATGTTTAGTATACAACACAAGAACGCAAGGTCCCCACCAGAAGCTTCCTGGCAACTTTATTTGCACCCCAAAAGGGGAGAGACAAGGGTGGAGTCAGATAGCATAGGAATAAACCCGAAAAGGAATTTGTGTGATAGAAATATATCCTTACTGTGGTTAGGTGAAATCATTAGGGGTCTATCATAAATGTGTTCAACTACAAGCTTATGGTGATAGGATAGGGAAAATCTGTAGGTCACTAAAAGTTAAAACCGTCACTGTTTTCCTCTGCTGCCAGTTTCCTGACGGGGGTGGGGGTGGGGGGGCGGGGGTGGGGGGGCGGAGGTGGGGGGAGGGGGCGTGGATAGTGATAGCTAGTCAATCTGCATCACAGCTTGGAGCGCCTGGTGAGAGGAAACCCCTTTGATCTAAGAAGTTGCTCTGGCACCTTCTGATTGGTTTAATAAAGAGCTGACCGGACAATAGCTAGGCAGGAGAGGATAGGCCGGACTACCCAGCAGAGATAGAAACTCTTGGAAAAAGAGAGGTGGAATTTGCTGGCCAGATATGGAAAAAAAAATGGGACATACTGTACTGAGGAGAAGTAACAAGCCACATGACAGAATGTAGATGAATACAAATGGGTTAATTTAAGTTATAAGAGCTAGTGTGGGGCTGGAGAGATGGCTCGGGGGTTAAGAGTGCTGATTCTTCTTCCAGAGGACCTGAGTTCAATTCCCAGCACCTACACAGCAGCTCACACATGTCTATAACTCAAGTTTCAGGGGATCCCCAAACTCATGGCAAAAACACAAAAGCATATTAAAATAAAATTTATAGCTGGGCGGTGGTGGCGCACGCCTTTAATCCCAGCACTCAAGAGGCAGAGCCAGGAGGATCTCTGTGAGTTCTAGGCCAGCCTGGGCTCCAAGTGAGCTTCAGGAAAGGCACAAAGCTACGCAGAGAAACCCTGTCTCGAAAAACCAAAATATATATGTGTGTGTGTGTGTGTGTGTGTGTGTGTGTGTGTGTATAAAAGAGCTAGTGTGAACAAGCCTAAGCTAAGGCCCAGCTTTTGTAATTTAAAAAAAAAAAAAAAGTTGCTCTGGGCGGTGAGAAAGAGAAGACCTGACCTGAACCTGAACCTGATTTGCACAAGAAACAAAGCTATGCATCTAGGGGACAGGCACTTGGTCTGGGAGACAGATTGTCTCTGAAAGGACGGTTTACCTTAGTGAGGGTGGGGCTACAAGTGTCTAGCAGGTGGTCTGGTAGCTATCTGTTCCTCACTTGTCTTTCAAGGGTTTGTTTGGGGTTGACCCTATCTTAGAAGTAGCTTTGGGAGGATATTTGCAAAAGACAGATAACCAAAACAAATACTAAAAAGGAGCCAGCCGGGAGCTCAGAGGCAGAAGGTTCTGTCTACGTGACTTTATCCAAGTACTTTGAAATGGAGGTTCACACACACATACACATTCTAGGAGAATTATGACCACAAGGAATTCATAGCAAGGTACAACTGAATATTAAGCTGTGTAACACCAGGTAGACCTTGCTAAAAGGCTTCCCATTTGACTGACCCTTGGTCTGGTCAAGGTAGAGTTTATATTATACAGTTGGACTTTTCTTCTTTCTCCTTCTTCTTTCCTTCTTTCTCCTCCTCCTCCTCCTCCCCTCCCCTCCCCCTCCCCCCCCTCCTCCTTCTCCTCCTCCTCCAAGACAGGGTTTCTCTGTGTAGCTTTGGTGCCTGTCCTGGAGTTCACTCTGTAGACCGGGCTGGCCTTGAACTCACAGAGATCCGCCTGGCTCTACCTCTTGAGTGCTGGGATTAAAGACCTGCGCCACCACTGCCCGGCTACAACTAGACTTCTATTTCATATTCCTGTGGCTCGCCACACTGTAGCACCCACTATTTTTCCTGATGGAGGACCACGGAAAACTCTTGACCCTATTGGATCGGTAGGATTCTTCCCTTTCCTTTTGGCCATTTTCCCACAACTGAGGATTGGCTCGTCTCTCTTGATCATGGTGCTGGTACCACTTCTCTTTCGGGTTCTAAGCCCCTTGGGCCTATGCCCTCCATGGCCCATGGCCATTGTGACGGCAGTCCATTAGCTATCCTGAGCCGTTTGTTCTCTGGGATGCTGGAGGTCAGTCTCGTTTCACTTGCTCTCTGTTAGGCTTATAGCCCCTTGGCCCGTGCTCCCATGCCACAGCATACGGAGGCAGCCTGTGCCCTTCTACAGCCCATGGCCGCCGTGACAATGGTCCTTTGGACATCTTGCACTATTATACCTCGTTGTGGAGAAATGCGCCTACCCGATCCCAGCCTCTTCCCTGTCGTCCACCCCTCCCACGTTTCTCCAGCCTCAGCTGACCGTTACATCATCGCCCGACACATGTACAATTGCCCCTCCGGCAGCCCATGGACTGGCTGCACAAATAATTGGTTACTTTGAAAGACCCCCGCTCCATTATGAGGATATGGGGCGTTGGGCCGATGTTATGCCCCCCCCAATAACTTGGCCTTAGAAACGCCATTCTGCAGGAATCAGAAAAACAGGAGTTCACAGCCATAGCCAGCTACCCGGCCTTGACAGAGATAGCTATGGCCAGCCTTGAGAGAGATAACTGTGGTCAGCAGCCTTGGGAGTAAGACAGTTGATATTTTATGGCTGGCCCCCTGGCCTTGAGGAATAAGCAGCTGGCCTGGACAAGGCCAAATCAGCCACACACATATGACCCCAAGTTCACCCTGGCCTTCTTTGAAACAACCAATAGGGACCCTGTAACTATGCTTCTCGCTTCTGTAACCGCGCCTCTGCCCCTGGGATCCCATAAAAGTCCCCCTTGCCCTAGGAAGGCGCGCAAGTCCTCCAAGAGACTTCGCCCCAGGTACCTGGTCTAAATAAACCCTCTTGCTTTTGCATCTGATCTGTGGTTTCGGTGTGTTCCTTGGGTTTGGGGTCTCTCCCGGAGAAAGATCTCAGCCGGGGGTCTTTCATTTGGTGGCCCGTACGGGGATTGAGACCCCTCCCTGGGACCACCGACCCACCATCAGGAGGTAAGCCGGCCGGCCTTGATTTATGTCATCCCTGTCCAGTCTGAGGGTTGTCTGTTTGTCTGAGTGTTAAATGTTGTTTGTTTGTCTCCGCGCCTGCGTCTGATAATCTGTCTGTGTCAGTGGATCTGAAAGGGGGGACCGACGGGTCTGGACTTCGCCGCTGAACCCTAGGAGACGTCCTAGGGAAATCTGAAACCCTGGAAGGGAGTTCCACGGGAATCTGTAGTGCCCTCTGAGGCACGATCTGTAGTGCCCTCTGTGGCACGGTCTGAAGACCCCTCCGGGGGCACGGTTTAAAGACCCCTCCGGGGGCACGGTTTTTCTGGTTTTGCTTTCGGTTTGGAACCGAAGCCGCGCAGCGCGTGTCAGTGTTATTTGTATTGGTCTGTCGTTTTTTGTTTTCTGTTTAACCGTTCTCCTCTTAAAAACAGCCATAGGACAGACTGTCATCACCCCCTTGAGCCTCATGCTTAAACACTGGTCAGACGTAAAGAAAGACACGAGCCAACAACAAAGGAGTCGTAATCAAGAAAAAAAAAAAAAAAATAGATCACTCTTTGCGAGGCCGATTGGGTTAAAATGGATGTAGGATGGCCTCGTCAGGAAACCTTTAACCTCAGTCTTATTTCACAGGTGGAGAAAAAAGTTTTTGCTTCCAGTCCCCATGGCCACCCGGACCAGGTCCCATACATTGCCATATGGAGACTCCTGACAACAGAACCTCCCCCATGGGTTAAGCCGTTTCTCTTCCCCTCAGCCCCCCGGCGGCAGCAGCGCTCGCCGAATCCCGGGGCCGAGGAAGCCAGATCGGCGGATCCCTCCCACTCCCTGTTCCTCCCTAACCCCACACCAGCGAGTCTTTTCCTCTCCCCGCGGGCCGCTGCTCCGGCGCAGGCGGGCGCGCGGGCAGGCTTGCAGGCGGGTGCGGGAAAAGGAAACGCGCAGGCAGGGCTGCCGGGAAGCTAGGGCGCCGGGACGCCCCCTGCCCAGTCCCCGCAGGCCGTCAGCGGTGATGGCGGTGGCGGCGGCGGGTGCTGGAGCTCCCCGCGCCTCCTCCCGTCCGCGCGGCCGCGGCGCGGTCGCGGGGGTCCGGGACGGCGCTGGGGGGGGCTCCCCTCACTCCCCGCTCTCCCCGGCTGTCCATGTCTCCCGTGCGGGCGGAGGAGTCCGCCCCGCCGGGCCGTGGTTTTCCGCGTGGCGCCTAACAGCGGACTTGGAGCTGGTGCAGACCAGGGGAATCTGATCGCGGAGGCCCGGGGCGGCGCGGACATGGGCACCAAGCAGAGTGGCCCCGCCGCCAACGGCCGCACCCGCGCCTACTCGGGCTCGGACCTGCCCTCCGGCGGCGCGCGCGCGCGCGCGGCGGCCCCCGGCGCGGCTGGCCGGGACCCGGGCGGCGGAGGCCCGCGGCGACACAGGCGGGGCCAGGGGCGGGGCCGGCGACCAGCCGGACCCGGGCGGCGGGGAGCCAGCTGCGGCGCAGGCGGACACGGGATGTGGCAGGGGCACGCAGGCGGGGCCGGGGATGGGGTCGGCGAGGGACCGCCCCCTGGCCGGCGACCCGCAGCGATGTGCCACGACCGGCTCCGGCCCAATATGGGGAAGGTGACTAGGGGGCGGCGTCACCCATGGACGCCGAGTCACCCCGCCCCGAGTGTTACAACCCCCCCGACAGCGCCGGAGGGACCGGCGGCTCCTGCAGCGGCCCCCAAACAGCGGAGGATGAGTTCCTGCTTCCTCCCCAATTGCCGGTCGCCTACGAGAAAGGCGGGACAAAGCAGCGAAGGTAGGGAACACCTACATCTCTGGCCAGTTGCTCTTAGCGGGTCTCCAGGGGCTCTAACCCCCTACCGATTGGGCTCAGGTTACCAGAAAGAGACGCCGGCAGCGCGTTTTTAAAAAAAGAACTTAGAGAGACACGGAGGGAGAGGAAAAACAAACAAAAAAGTCCTGGCCACTGTAATGTCTCAGGGACAGGTCAGAGAGGGAGTTAGGAAGTTAGGACGGGAGATCAAAAAAAGAACACTGCTTGACAAAGACAAAGTGCTTACTGTAAACAGAGAGGACATTGGGCTCGTGACTGATCAAAAAAAGCCTCAAGGGTCTCGGAGACCTAAGCCAAGGGTCCTCAATCTGGAGGATTGGGGAGGTCAAGGCCAGGAGACCCCCTCCCCCCGACCTAGGATAACTCTCAAGATTAGGGGGCAGCCAGTGACCTTCCTAATGGACACCGGGGCTCAACATTCAGTCCTGACCCATACCGGAGGCTCTCTCAATGACCGCACAGCTTTGGTCCAGGGGGCCACAGGTAACAGGAGGTATCAAAGGACCACCGAAAAAAAAAAAAAAAAAAAAAAAAAGGTTCAGCTGACATCTGGACAGGACCCAAAGGGAGCCCCCTACAAGTCCTAGCCCTTTAAACTGTTCGTGGACGAGAACTCAGGCTTTGCAAAAGAAATGTTGATACAGAGACTGGGGCCATGAAAGCCCGGTAGCTGCAGGATGGCCCGCCCCCCTGTCTACATGTGGTAGCCATTGCTGTTTTGCTCAAGGATGCAGGGAAACTGACTTTGGGACAGCCATTAACTGTGTTATCCTCCCATGCGGTAAAAGCTCTGGTCCAGCAGCCCTCAGATCGAATGGTGTGCAGACCAGTTGTCTCCCTCAACCCCGCAACCCTGCTGCCTGGTTCATGGATGGGAACAGCTTCCTCCAAGAAAGAGAACGGAGGACTGGAGCAGCCGTCACCACCGAATCGGAGATAGTTTGGACCTCACCACTGCCACCTGGAACATCGGCCCAAAAGGCAGAGCTGATCGCGCTGACCCAGGCCCTCCGGATGGCGGAAGCCCGGAGGACCAGGAACTAACAAAGAAAATGGGGGCGAAATAAAGCCCCGAGCGACACGCTTACATCATAGATGGACAGAGGCCTTGCCTACCAAGAAAAAAAGACCACTAACGTGGTAACCAAAAAACTCCTAGATGACATCTTTCCCAGGTATGGAATACCCCAGATATTGGGGTCAGACAATGGGCCCGCCTTCGTCTCCCAGGTAAGTCAGGAGGTGGCCAGGCTACGGGGGGGATCGATTGGAAACTTCATTGTGCATACAGCCCCCAGAGCTCAGGACAGGTAGAACGTACAAATAAAACCATTAAGGAGACTTTAACCAAATTAACGCTTGCAACTGGCACTAGAGATTGGGTGCTCCTACTCCCCCTAGCCCTTTACCGAGCCCGGAACACTCCTGGGCCTCATGGCCTAACCCCGTTCGAGATCATGTATGGGGCTCCCCCACCAATTGTAAATTTCCTTTACTCTGATATCTCCTCTTTTGCCACTAGCCCTCCAATTGATGCAAAAGACGGTGCAAAAACCCCTGCCTGCCGGGAGCAACTGAACCGCCCGGTGATGCCTCACCCATTCAAGATTGGGGACTCTGTCTAGGTCCGACGCCATCAATCCAGGAACCTAGAGCCGAGGTTGACGGGACAGCGGCTTGGGTCCACACGTCACATGTAAAGACTGCCAAGGAACCCGACGAAGCTGAGGGCACCGAGACATCTAGTTCAACGCTCTCCAAACCCACTAAAGATAAGACTCACCCGGGGGTCCCCTTGATCCCCCTAATAGTCCTCCTGACATAAGGAGGGACATCACCAGAGAGCCTGTTTCCCTGACGCTGGCCCTGTTACTGGAAAAAAATTACCATAAACAAAATAGCTGCTGGGGTAGATACAGGGACTGCAGCCCTTATGGAGACCGGCCAATTCAGACAGCTCCAAGTAGCCATGCTCAACAAAAATGATTTAAAAGATAGTTCCAAAGGTCACCGTGGTTTATGACCCTTGTCTCCACCATTATGGGCCCCCTAATCGTCCTCCTGCTCATTTTATTGTTTGGGTCATACATCCTCAACAGATTGGTGCAATTCATCAAGGATAAGGTTTCTGTTGCCCAGGCTTTGATCCTAACCAAACAATATCAGAGGCTCAGACAGTCAGAGATAGAGCTAACCCCTTATTCTCCATCCTAAAATGAAAGATTTCATTTGGTACAAAAGAAAATGGGGGAATGAAAGACCCCCGCTCCATTATGAGGATATGGGGCGTTGGGCCGATGTTATGCCCCCCCCAATAACTTGGCCTTAGAAACGCCATTCTGCAGGAATCAGAAAAACAGGAGTTCACAGCCATAGCCAGCTACCCGGCCTTGACAGAGATAGCTATGGCCAGCCTTGAGAGAGATAACTGTGGTCAGCAGCCTTGGGAGTAAGACAGTTGATATTTTATGGCTGGCCCCCTGGCCTTGAGGAATAAGCAGCTGGCCTGGACAAGGCCAAATCAGCCACACACATATGACCCCAAGTTCACCCTGGCCTTCTTTGAAACAACCAATAGGGACCCTGTAACTATGCTTCTCGCTTCTGTAACCGCGCCTCTGCCCCTGGGATCCCATAAAAGTCCCCCTTGCCCTAGGAAGGCGCGCAAGTCCTCCAAGAGACTTCGCCCCAGGTACCTGGTCTAAATAAACCCTCTTGCTTTTGCATCTGATCTGTGGTTTCGGTGTGTTCCTTGGGTTTGGGGTCTCTCCCGGAGAAAGATCTCAGCCGGGGGTCTTTCAACTTGACTGTATTTCTGTCCCCGCTGCCACCTCACGGGCCAAGCCGTGCAGAGTCAGGCCTCCCCAACAGACCAGCTTTTCCCTGCCCTGCAACCAGAGCTCCATCGACTGCTTGGAGCCCTGCCCCGCCCTCCTCCAGCAGCCTGCCTTTCCTCCGCTGCTGCCCCTACCAGGGCTTGAGAGATGGCCACGTTAACTTGTTTCTACCTAACTTAAATGCTGCATTTTGCCTGTTCCTTATCTGTTCAGTTTGCCTTGACAAAAAAAAAAAAAACCCCAAAAAAACTCCCAACATGAACATGTGGTCAGGTGCCATATTTGATAGGGGTGACCACATGATCAGGCAGTGCCATCTTAAATAAGGACAACCACGTGATAGGCCACCATCTTAAGTAAGGGCAGTCACATGGTCTAGCCGCCATCTTGGCTAAGGTCAAAACAGGCAGGTCATGTGACCTCGCTGCCATCTTTACTAAGGGCATCGTGGGTGGGGCGCTCACATCATCAGTATGGAAGGAGGTTAGGGAATTGCCGCCTGCCCGCATATTGTTTCACCATTGTTTTATGGGCGGAGGAAAAGTCCTCTGGCTTTGGCCTGGCGTTCCTTCCTCCACAGCTGCTTAGGTAGGCAGAGGGAATTTCAGTCACAGCCTGGCATTCCTTCCTCCACAGCCGCTCAGGTGGGTGGGTGGGGATAGCATACTCTTATGCCAGGATAGAATAGCGGCACTATTATAAATTTAAAATTTATAAATTTCAGGCCGGGCGGCGGTGGTGGCGCACGCCTTTAATCCCAGCACTCAGGAGGCAGAGCCAGGCGGATCTCTGTGAGTTCGAGGCCAGCCTGGGCTACAGCGTGAGATCCAGGAAAGGCGCAAAGCTACACAGAGAAACCCTGTCTCGAAAAACCAAATATATGTGTGTGTGTGTGTGTGTGTATGTATATGTGTATATATGTATATATGTATATATATATACACACACATATATATATGTTTCAGATTTTAACATTAATACAATTTTTATACTATTTGGGTCACAAACTCAGAATTTTAAACCTATAGGTATGAATCTACTGCTGCTTTTCAGCCGTCCTATCCCTGCTCCAGTTCAGGAGTCTTTCTCATGAAAGACCCCTGGCTGAGATCTTCCTCCGGGAGAGACCCCAAACCCAAGGAACACACCGAAACCACAGATCAGATGCAAAAGCAAGAGGGTTTATTTAGACCAGGTACCTGGGGCGAAGTCTCTTGGAGGACTTGCGCCCTTTCTTAGGGCAAGGGGGATTTTTTATGGGATCCCAGGGGCAGAGGCGCGGTTACAGAAGCGAGAAGCATAGTTACAGGGTCCCTATTGGTTGTTTCAAAGAAGGCCAGGGTGAACTTGGGGTCGTATGTGTGTGGCTGATTTGGCCTTGTCCAGGCCAGCTGCTTATTCCTCAAGGCCAGGGGGCCAGCCATAAAATATCCTGATTCGACTCAACTGTCTTTCTCCCAAGGCCGCCGACCACAGTTATTTCTCTCAAGGCTGAATGGCTGGCCATAGCTATCTCTGTCAAGGCCGGGTGGCTGGCTATGGCTGTGAACTCCTGTTTTTCTGATTCCATTAGAATGGCGTTTCTTAGGCTAAGTTATAGGGGGGGGGGGCGCATTTTATTGGCCCAAAGCCCCATGTCCTCATAATGGAGCGGGGGTCTTTCACTCACATGTCTATTACCAAGGATGGCATTTTTCTCCCCTGGTTTCCAATTACCAAAACTATAGGCCTGAAGGTTCCAAATCAATTCACAAATTTTAACTTCCATCTCTAGCCTATATTCCAGCAGGCTGGCAGAAACATCGAAGCAGCAGTGTAGATGTAACCAACCGTCTTATTAAATAAGAAACACAGAAACAATGTAAAAGAGAAAGCCGAGAAGTCAGAGCTCAGAGCTAAAATCTCACCCTTCCTCCTGCTGTCCCAGCTTCGCGAAAAGAGAGCTACTTCCTCTCGGTTCGTATTTTTAAAGTATGTTGTTCTGCCTTCTCATTGGTTGTAAACCCAAACACATGACTGCCTCGTCACTGTCTGAATGTACAGCCCCCTAGGTCTTAAAGGCATATGTCTCCAATGCTGGCTGTATCCCTGAACACACAGAGATCTTATGGGATTAAAGGCGTGTGCCACCACCGCCACACTCTTGCTATGGCTCTAATAGCTCTGACCCTGAACACACAGATATCTATGGGATTAAAGGCGTGTGCCACCACCGCCACACTCTTGCTATGGCTCTAATAGCTCTGACCCCCAGACAACTTTATTTATTAACATACAATCAAATTAATATTTCAGTACAAATCAAAATAATATTTCAATACAATTAGATTACCACCACACAGCAGTTATAGAACCTGCAGGGTTTTCTCAGCCATGGATGCCAGCAGAGGTTCTTGTCTATGTGACATGGACCTGCCCAGCCAAACGTAATTATTTTCTTCCTCTACTGCTAGGTCAGGTGATAAATACCCTGAACACCTGGCCCCAGTTCAGCTTGAAGCAGCTATGGAGAATATGTCCTCCCGTGTTCCCTGTTCCCAGGACAGGCTGAAAGACTAGGTCAGGAATTAAAACCCCCTGGCATAGAGGACCGATTGGCTATTTAATGCTCATTGATATTTATTAATTAAAATGACTCTGTAATAAGATAAGACACTTGACCTTTATGCAGAATCAGAGAGATATTGTATAATCTTAAAAAGTAATTATTTCTGTATAAATCATTCAGGATTATAATCTGGTTGTACTCAAAGGTTAGTCCCCCAGCCTTGCTAACTTCATTAAGCTGTAACTAACTGGGAAACCTCTATATTCAGCTTTAAGCCATATATATATGCTCTCAAAGTTATAAATACATCTAACAGATTTTCTTCTCCCAGTCCTCAAATACCTGTAGAGATCTGAGAATATGGCATTTAATAGGAAAGCTTTTTATGATAAAGAGACATGTCAGCTCCTGGCAGCAGCATCCTGTATCTTCTCCCAAGAAGACAGATGGCCACAGAACCTTCACCTGGAAGCTTAAGGCAAGACCAGCCATGCAGCAAAAAGCTGAGATCCTGTCCAGACTGTGAATTACTGGAGCAATGGAGATCGACTGTCCCCTGTGCCAAGACAGGTAGGTTGATCTCTCTAAATTCCTACTCCACAGAAAAATCTGTCAGATCTTCTGGGCCTACCACCTGAACAAATGCTTCCTTTGGGGCTCCTGCCCCCACCCCCACCCCCACCCCAACCACAGAGAGACTTGGGATTGCTACCTAGGCAGCTGGAAAGCTGTCTCACTTCTTAAATTTATCCTTCTCAGACCTGATGATGTTTGATGACCAGGGTATCAGTTTGACAGCCCCAATCCCAAGATTACTGACAGTTCATTAATAAGTTTCCTATTGAAACTACAGACAGCTATGCCTCATTCACGGACTTCATGGTACAGGAGAGATGGTTTTCAAATATAACTCCAGACATTCAAATTTTAATATTGATAAATGCAGCTTTGATAAACTGATACAACATTGACTATAAACAGTTCTTTTTTTTTTTTTTTTTTTTTTTTGGTTTTTCGAGACAGGGTTTCTCTGCGTAGCTTTGCACCTTTCCTGGGACTCACTTGGTAGCCCAGGCTGGCCTCGAACTCACAGAGATCCTCCTGGCTCTGCCTCCCGAGTGCTGGGATTAAAGGCGTGCGCCACCACCGCCCGGCTGCGACTATAAACAGTTCTTAAGAGTCCTTACATTTCTATGGATTTTCAGCCCTTTTGCTATGATGTAAATCTATTCCAGCTGTCTTACAGATACTTACAGGTCCCTGTCAAAAGTTCTACTACTGCATCAAAAAAATCTGGTCTGATGAAAACAGTCTACAGGGCCCATTCTGACCTCATCCATTTTTGAGAATATTTTGCAGTTTCCCTACTTCTGCCTGGGCCAAGGGGCTTTCCAGATACGCCAGCCCGTGCACCAGCTGGTACCAGCTCTGAGGATGCCAACCCCCAACTGAGGATGCCAACTGGGATGGATGCACCCCAACATCCAGAGAAATGGCCAGATGGGATGGCTCCTACAATCCTGAAGAACACATCCTGTGGTGATATGTTGTGTCCTCCAATATATTGTGCACCCTAATAAACTTATCTGGGGTCAGAGGACAGAACAGCCACTAGATAGACATAGAGGCCAGAAAATGGTGGCACACACACCTTTAATCCTAGCATTCTGGAGGCAGAGATCCGGATGAATCCAGTTTAAAGCCATACTGGAAACAGCCAGGCATGGTGACACATGCCTTTAATCCCAGGAAGTGATGGCAGGAAGCAGAAAGGTATATGAGGTGTGAGGACCAGGAACTAGAGCCTGGTTAAGCTTTTTAGGTGAGATCCATTTAGCTGAGATCCATTTGGATGAGGACACAGAGGCTTCCAGTCTGAGGAAACAGGATTGGCTGAGAAGTTGGCGAGGTGAGGTTAGCTGTGGCTGGTTCTGTCTCTCTGATCTTTCAGTGTTCACCCCAATACTTGGCCCCTGGGTTTGTTTATTAATAAGACTTTTTAATATTCATGCTACAACATCCCTCATTTCACTGCTGGTACCACCTCTCCAGGCTCAGGCAGGCATCTGCCTAGCAACTGGAACCTGCCTTTCCAAGATGTCCCAATGAAGGACATACCTGCTCTCATGTCTTATTCATTCATGATAACCATCTACTTTTTTCCTCCTAGTAACCTGCCCTCTCAGCACATTCAAAAGAAGATGCCCGAGATCTCTACCATGACAGCTAACTGGATGCTTCTCCAGCCACACCTCCTGCCATGAGTAACTCCAGGGTTCCTCCCGCCCCACTTTGCCCCTTTCCAGCTTGAAGTAGTCTCAAGAATCCAGTGCCCTTGTCCTCCTACTTGCTCTCATAACCCGCCTCTTTTTATAATAATCAAAATGGAGAAATGTTAATATTCTGATCCTGCCCCTTAGGGCCATCCTGTCCTGATGTAAAAGTCTCTTTTTAAGAAAAAACTCCCCCCATTTCTCTCCTCCTCTTCTTCACTCCCATGAGGTATGCGCCCCTCAGCCCCCCTCTGTCTTTCTCCCTCTTTCTGTCTATCTGCCTATTTATCTATCTATTATAATAAACTTTCCATGTGGATGCATTGTATGGGTTGTGTATCACTGGCGGCTGCTGCCGCCATGCCCTGCATGGCATGTATATCTGCCCAGCCCAAGGCTGCATCTGCCCAGCAAGTTTCCCTGCATGCTCGAGATACCCTCGGGGCTTTCCCCCACACCCCGAGTAATAATTCCTAACATAGGTCACTGTATGAAGTGTGTAAGAGAATGTCCTTGTTTTTGACAATACACACAAAAGTTGCTAGCGGCAAAAGGAACAGTTGCTTTATAAGCCTCCTAAGAACTCAATTTCAGTGGTTCAGGAAAAAAAAATATATTCATGCTTGTGCACACACAAAGGAACAAATGAATGAATCCACCATAGAGAGAATTGTGTAAGATGTGAGTAATCTGTGAGTCTGATGGATATATGATAATTCCTCAAACTATTCAGCAAGGGATTGTAATTTTTTTTTTAACTGCATGGCCAGGGCTCAAGCCTTTTGCTAGCTAGCTCTTATATCTTAAATCAGCCCATAACTATTAATCTATATATTGTCACATGTTCCGTGGCTTTACCTGTGTCCCATTACATGTTGCTCCTTGTTGGACGGCTCGCGGGCGGCTCTGGATTGTAAATTTTAATATGTCAAAACAAATCCTTTAAAGGTTGATCACCAGGATATATATGTACATGTACTAGGCAGGGCCTGCATGTATATATGTGCAGTAAGTGTGTGCATTCACCAGCTGCATGGGAGGTCATTCTATTTGTGAGAGTAGAAAAAAAAATGAGAGTCTTGACTATTAAGTTTGAAATGTGGTGGTGTGTGGTTCCCTGTACTCTAAACACCTGGGAGCAGGAGGCAGGAGGATGGCCAAGAGTGTGAGGATGGCCCAGTTTACATACTGAGTTCTAGGCCGGCTGGAGGCTCAGCCAAGATTTTTATTGAAAAACTACTACACAAAACAACCAAACATGGTGGGCGGCGGTGTGGCACACGCCTTTAATCCCAGCACTCGGGAGGCAGAGGCAGGCGGATCTCTGTGAGTTCGAGGCCAGCCTGGGCTACCAAGTGAGTCCCAGGAAAGGCGCAAAGCTACACAGAGAAACCCTGTCTCGAAAAACCAAAAAAAAAAAAGAAAAAACAAAAACAAACAGACAAACAAACAAAAACAACCAAACAAAAAGACATTGTTTAGGGCTGGAGAGATGGCTCAGCGGTTAAGAGCACTGACTATTCTTCCAAAGGTCCTGAGTTCAATTCCCAGCACCCACAAGGCAGCTCACAACTGTCTGTAACTCCAGTTCCAGGGCATCTGACACCTTCACACCAATGCACACAAAATAAAGTTAAATAAATTATTTTTTAAAAAATAGAAAAAAGCTTGAAATAGCATCCTTTTATTTGTTTAGGTTTTTTGGGGGGGAGGGGGGGAACGACAGGATTTCACTGTATTGCCTAGTCTGCCTTTGAACTGCTTTAAACCAAGTGCTGGGATTGCAGGTAAGTATCAAGACACACAGCTGGGACAGTCTGTTGATGTATATTATATATCCAGGCTGGCCTCAAACTCACGACAATTCTCCTGCCTCAGTCTTTCAAATTCAGGCTTGCAACACCCTGCCCTGTGTGATTATCTGCATACTCTGGAGTTAATTAACTGTCACGTTTTTCCATTGACTTATTTTTCGTTTAATTCCAAACCCGTTGACAATTGCTTAAACCGCCCTTCAAAAGCGCTGCGCCGACTGTGGGAAAGCCAATCCCAGGCTGTGGGAGTGAACGCTGGAGGGGCTGGAGTCGCTTTCCACCCTACCGTCAACTCAAGACCAGTTCTGCATGAGACCTCGTCCAAGGAAAACAATAAACAAATAAATAAATGAGAGATTAAGGGCCGGAGATGTAGCTCGGTACCTGCCCAGCGCAGGCGACAGAAGGAAAGAGGGAAAGGAAGAAAGAAGAGGGAGGAAGTGAAGGAGGAGGAAGAGGGGGAGGGAAGGAAGAAAAAAGAAGAGGGGGGAAAAAAGGAAAAAAAAAAAAAAAAGACTCCAATCTAGGAGTCAGGAGAAAGCAGAGTGCAGTGAGTAAGACACTGCTTGCCTCATCAACGCGAGGTCTGCCAGAGAGCACCCAGCTCCAGTGAATGCCATCTGACACTTTGCAGAGGCGGCTGGCTCTGTGCAAAAAGAATTGCCGCAATTTTCCAAGCGCAGCCGAGAGCATAATAACTTTATTGTGCCGCTTGTTTACTTCCTAATGGCAAGTTCATTCTCACTGGGCCTTCTTCAAGCCCTGGTGTCTAGACAGAGAAGAAAATTCCATCTAGAGACCTGGAACAGAGAGAGAAGTGACAATTTAATAGCTACCCCAGACCTGATGTCGGGGGACCATTGTCACCGGAAGGAAAGGATCTATTTCCTTAGTCACCAAGCTCTGTGTGTGTGGTGTGTCTGTGTGTGTGTGTGTGTGTGTGTGTTTTCTCTCTCTCTCCTGCCTTCTCTCTTCATCCATTATTATGTGGGTTCTGGGGATCAAACTCAGGTCTCCAGCTTGCCGTCCAGTCCCCCACCAGTAGAGTCTTTACCTCCACAGACGGCAATGACATTGAACACTTTTGTGTCACCTCTTCTCAAGGACTGGGAATACAGGTATGCAACATCACACCCAGTTTTATGACATTCTGGAAATCTAACCTAGGGCACTGTATATGTTAGCCAAGCACCCTACCCACAAGGCTATAACCCCAGCCCTTCTTTTTTTTTTTTTTTTTTTATTAAGAGATTTTCTATTCATTTTACATACCAACCACAGATTCCCCTGTCCTCCCTCCTCCTGCTTCCCCCCAGTCCCCCCTCCAAAGCTCCCCCATTCCCACCTCCTCCAAGGCAAGGTCTCCCATGGGTCAACAGAGCCTGGTACATTCAGCTGAGGCAGGTCCAAGCCCCTCCTCCCTGCACCAAGGCTGTACAAAGTGTCCCACCATAGGCACTAGGCTCCAAAAAGCCGGCTCATGCACTAGGAACAGGTCCCGATCCCACTGCCTGGGGGCCCCCTAAACAGTTCAAGCTAAACAACTGTCTCACTTATCCAGAGGGCCTAGCCCAGTACCATGGGGGCTCCTCAGCTACTGGTCCACAGTTCATGTGTCTCCATTAGTTTGGCTGGTTGTCTCTGTACTTTTTCCAGTCATGGTCTTGGCTTATATAATCCCTCCTCTCTCTTGTCGATTGGACTCCTGGAGCTCTGCCTGGGACCCGGCCGTGGATCTCTGCATCTGCTTCCATCAGTCACTGGATGAGGGCTCTGTGATGACAGGATATTCAGCCACCCCATCACCAGAGTAGGCCAGTTCAGGCACCCTCTCGACCATTGCCAGGAGTCTATGGTGGAGTCCTCTTTATGCATTCCTGGGAACCTCCCTAGCACTCTGCTTCTCCCTACCCCAATGGTGTCTTCATTTATCATGGTATCTCTTTCCTTGTTCTCCCACTCTGATCCTGTTCCAGCTCGAACCTCCCGCTCCCCTAGGCTCTCATTCCCCCGTCTCTTGCCCTCTATTACTCCCCTTGACCCCCCAGTTTGCTCATGTAAACTCAGAAGAACAAATATAGTATGTACTCACTCATAAGTGGATACTAGATGTAAAGCAAGGGATAACCAGACTGCAACCCACAGCTCCAGGGAGGCTAGCTAGTAAGAAGGACCCTAGGAAAGACGCAAGGATCGCCCAGGCCTTCTTTACCGTTAAGAACTGTAGATTCCCTGTGAATTCCATGGGCTCTGATTCATGAAGGGCCCCACAGGCTCATTTCCAGCTTAGCTCTGTTAGGACTGTTTGGCTTTCACTGGGTCTGCCTTAGTGGTTTGCCGTGGGGTTCTGGATTGTCTCCTTGTGGCAACAGTACCAATGGGCACCTGCTGCCACCCCCAGAAGCTGCTTGATGACTCCTTTTCCATCTCTGGCCAAATTGATAGCCTGGCTCTGCAAGCATTACCACACACAGCTGTGAGCTGTTCCCCTCGGGGCTGGCTTCGCAAGCAGAGTGGTTTTCCCCACTGAAGTCGGCAGTACGGAAAAGCCCCTTGGGCTCTTTATTCGCCTAGAATCCCTGAGAGCCACTGGACTTTAACGCACGTGCATTTCTCAGGCTTTGTGTTTCTCTTCAGTTATTGGAACTTCGGAGGTTTCTGGTGGAATCTGTAAAGAAAAGAGCCAAGACATGTATCTCTAGCTGGCCAATAAGCACGTTTAAATTTTTAGAAACAAAAATAAATTCAATTTCATTGCCATGTTGCACACACGCGCGCACACACACATTAATTTCAAGGGTTGGAAGGACACACGCCATGGCACACATGCAGAGGTCAAAGGACAACTTGCAGGAGTAGGGTTCTCTCCTTCTACCAGATGGGTCCCAGGGGCCAAACTCGGGTTGTCAGGCTTGCCAGCAAGCACCTTTACCTGCTGAACCAGTGATTCTCAACCTTCCTAATGCTGACACTCTTTAAAACAGTTCACGTTGTGGTGATCCCAACCATAAAGTTGCTACTTCATAACTGTCATTTTGCTATTGTGATGTCAACATCTGACATTTCTGTTGGGTCTTAGACGACCCCTGGGAAAGGGCCAGTTGACCTGGGAGTCGTGGGACCCACAGGTTGAGAACCAATATGCTAAACCATATCCTGTAGCGATAACCACCATCCGTTCACCATGTCCGAGCGAGGTGCTGTGGATTAAAAAATAGAGACAAGAGACAGCGAGTCATTCACCATGGCTGAATGCCGAATGCTGTTTATTGAAAGAGGGAGGAAACCTTAAATACAGGCTTACAGCACAATGGAGGATCCCCGGAGGGCAGAAGTTCCCTACCGAACATTCTTGCATCTAACCTGTTTACACCAAATGCAGGATACAGGAACAAAAAACCTCTGGTGATCTCTCCAGGGATCTTTAGGTGAAAAGGAAACCGGCAGGGAATCTGAATAGGGAGGACATCTAGTCAAGGTCAGCAAGCAAGGTGGCAGCCACTCACAGTGGGGGTCCAGGGCCCACAATTTCCCAAGCCCAGGGCTCAGTGTCATAAAGTGCTTGATACATTTGTTGTGCAAGAAAGAGTGAGGAGCTGAGCTCAGATCCCCCACACCCATGTAAGAGCCAGGCTCCCAGAGAAGCAGCTGTAACTCTAGCACCCAGAGAGAGGTGGCAATTAGATCCTTGGAGGCTTGCTGGCCAGCCAGACCAACTGAGAACAGCCAGCTCCAGATTCAGTGAGAGATTGTCTCCAAAAGGATGTGGAGAACAGCCGGAGGGGGATGCCTCAGCTTTGGAACTTCCCCTGCCCAAGGATCTACCGTGGAGAGATGTGCAAACCGCTGGGGCAGCGGACAGCTGTGGAAGCAGAACCCGAGGAAGGCTGACCCAGACAGAGAAAACTGTGGGGGCAGGAAAGGGCAGTAGAGTAAAGGAACGCGGGCAACAGTTTAAGAGTTGGGTGGCTATGGGTGTAATCCTGCTGTGAAGGCTCTTTGTATGCAAATCAGTAACGCCCAGGATTTCAGGCAAAGTGTTTTGCAATCTTCCAGCCCTACCTGGCAAGAATAGTTTACTGGGCACGACTGCATCTCAGCACTGTGCTAAGGGTGCTGATTAACATCAACATTGTTCTTCTATTGGAATTATTTATATGGATTTATACATCAATATGCATGCAGCTTATGAATAAATACTATTGCCCTTAGCCAGCCAGAGTGGAGCACGCCTTTAATCCCAGCACTTGGGAGGCAGAGGCAGATCTCTGAGAGTTTGAGGATAGCCTGGTCTACACAGTGAGTTTCAGGGCAGCCAGAGCTACATAGTAAGACTTTCTCTCTCAAAAAAAAAAAAAAAAAAAAAAAAAAAAAAGCCCACAGAAAATTACTTCCCTTACTGCTGCATCAAAGTCTTCAGAGGAAGGGTTTTCTGGAGAAAAGAGGAACAGAGGCAGCACTTGGGAGAGGACAAAAAATATTTGCTTCATTGACTATGAAACAAAGAACAAAGGAACAAAAAATTCCCTTAACTGTGCAAGAAAGGTATGATTATGAATGTAGATAGAACCCTTACACACACTAGCATATGTTGACTGGTTCTAGATCTAAGGGGAAGAACTCAGGGGTCTCACTAATAGTATGAGGTTATCTCCACGCTCTTTACAGCGGTTCCTCTTTCTCTAGCTTCACAGATGACTAGCTCACTGGCCTGTCTGTTTATTTAATATCTTTTGAGACAGGGCTCACCACAAAGCCCCAGCTGACACAGGACTCCCTATGTAGACCAGGCTGGCCTTAAATGCACAGACATCCATCCACCTGCCTCTGCTTCCTTTAACCCTAGCACTCAGGAGGCAGAGGCAGACAGATCTCTGTGAGTCCAAGGTCAAGCTTGCTCTATAGGGTAAGTTTTAGGTCAGCAAGGGCTGCATACCGAGATACTTAGACCCAAAGGTGTGCGGGGGAGGGAGGGAAACAGAGTTGGTGGCATACATCTTTAATTCCAGCACTTGAGAGCTTGGGAAAGAGAAGCAGGCAGATCTCTGTAAGTTTAGAACCAGTTTGGTCTACATATTGAGACTCTGTGTTTCAGTAATAAATAAATAGATAGATAAATAAATTAAATAAATAAATAAATGAGAAAGATTATATTAACCTGTGTGACAAGTGTAAATAAATGATACTAACCACATAACCATATCTGGACAAGTTTCCCCCAGTACTGGTTCGTTTTTCATGAATGGAAGAGAAAATAGGACTTCCCTGTTCTTGTCTGAGTTGTAAGCACCCCATCTCCTAAGACTATATGAAACAGTAAGCAAGGAAACCTATCAGCTGTGTGCATTCCTGGGTATCAAAAGTCTCAAGTGTGGTTTCTTGACTTTCTACGATCTTTTAAAAAAAGGTTTACTTAATTTGTGTGCACTACATGTGTGCAGTACCCACAGAGGCCAGAAGAGGGTGCTGGATCTCCCAGAACTGGGGCTGTCAGCCTTAATCACTAAGCTGTCTCTCCAGCCCCATTTTCTCCAGTTGTAGACCAAGGAGAATTTCCTACCTCCATCCAGATAGTTCTGTTTTATTAGTTTTATGTGCATATCTATCACATAACATTTTATTTAAAGATTTGTTTTATTTCTGTGTATACTGGGAACCTAACTCAGGTCCTCTGGAAGAATAGCAAGAGCTCTTAACTACTCAGGCATGTCTCCAGCACCATAAGATGCTGTTTAAAGAAATAATGACATTGTTTGCTCTTTTAAAATGACTTGTAAGGGGCTGGAGAAAGGACTCAGAGGTTAAGAACATTTGCTGTTCTTGCAGAGGACCCAAGTTAGGTCCCCAGCACTCACATGGTATCTCATAACTACCCATAATTCCAGGGAATGAAGACACAGAGGCATCTTAAGAATGAATCTAGCCTATCATGGCTGCAGGGCAGTCCAGCCTCAAAGGACTGAAGCACTCTTCCCTTCACCTATGGCATATTTATTTACTCTTTTTTACAGTTTAGATAGTTAATTTCTATACCTTCAAAGCAACCCAAAAGGAGCTCACAGAGACCAAATGCCAGGTGCAAATTACTTGAATTAACAGGTGCCTCGGTTTTCCGGGTTTCCTGGACCAACTTTTGCATAGGCCTTTGATCCTTGGAGCACTCTCTGATCCTTGACTCTCAAATAAGATTCACATAGGGCGATAAGAGAAACAAAAGGTAAGAGAAACAAAAGGTGTGGCTAAACAAAGGAATGATTAGGGCTAGGTGCTGTTCTCTGGAGCCAAGCCAGGAATGCCACTACAGCCCTGTCTGTCCTGGAACTCACAGAGACCCGCTGGCGGCCTCTACCTCCATTTCTTGAGTGCTGGGGTTTTCCATACCTGGTAACATTTTCATAATAACAACAACAAAGAGGCCAGGCATGGTGGTCCGTGCCTTTAACACCAGCACTCAAGAAGGCAGAGGCAAGAGGGTCTCTGTGAGTTCAAGGCCAGACTGGTCTACGTAGGTGAGTTCCAGGACACCAGCCAGGCCTACATAGACAGATCCTGTCTCAAAAGAGCCAAACCATGCTTAACCAACCAAACAACAATAACAACAAAACTATAAGAGAAAAGAAAAAGAAAGAAAGAAAAAAAGGACAAAACTATAAGAGAACATGAAGATTTGGGGCTGGGATGTCCACAGCTCAGTGGTAGAGAACTTTTGCCCAGAATATATAAGTCCCTGTGTTTGATCCCCAATATCAAACTAAGAAGGAAGAAGGGGGTGGGAAAGGAGGATTTTTACTGAGACATTTCCATGGTTTACAGCAAATGTTGCTTGGGTTCAAAGGCATGAGTGCCGCTCCATAGAAGAAAGATGCCTTTCCAGAAGAGCTTCAGTGCTCCGGAGTGTGATGTAACCATTCCTCTGGTTTATTGCAAGCTTCAAGGTGAGCATCTGGATTTTCCTGTTTATCAAGGAAGTGGGACTCATCATTATCATTATCACTGTGACTGCCTTATCAGCTCCATCAAGGAGAGGGCTATTGAAACAGACAATTACTGCTAACCTCCCATGAACCAAGGCATCGGGTAGTTACAAAACACTGTGGGCATATAGGTCACTCTGTTCCCTCCCCCTTGGTGTGCACACACTCTGAAGGTTTTGATGGTAAAGGAAAAGTACTCGGTGCTCTTCTTAGTGGGCCGAGAAGACTACGGCTCCTGCCTTAGATCACAAACAAAGCTATTAGAATTCCTGATCTCAAACCCTGGCAGATTGCACCTCCTCTACTACATGGTCACCCTTGATCTTTGTAACTTCCCCCATGCTCACCCCTCAGTTACTGAGGCCCACAGTTACTCAGATGTGTTTAACCAAATTGTCATCAAACATTTGTGAAGTAAAATCCATCAGTAAAGCTCATTGGTTTGACTTTATTTGGGGGTGCAAAGGATTAAACCCATGGTCTTCTGTGTGCTACGCAAATGCTCTACCACTGAGCCACCACCCAGGCTGACAGGAATACATCAGGACCTGACACCTTTTTTTGTGCACCTACCAGGTGAAGCAAGCTTGAACCTGAGGCCTTGTACATGCCAGGCAAGTGCCCTACCACCAACCTACGTCTCCAGATCTGTTTTCTAATTTTTATTTTGAAATGGTCTTCCTAAGTTGTTCCAGCTGCCCTGGAACTCACTCTGTCGCCCCGGGCAGACCTTGAACTTGACATTTTCCTTCCTCGGCCTCTTGAGTAGCTAGGATTACAAGCCTGAGCCACGAGGCCTTGGTCTGATAACTCAGTTGTCTTTTTTAGTATCTCACAGGGATAAACTCCAGGTCCCCTTTGGAGACTGAGCATGTTCAAATCTCTTATGTCAAATGATTTAATATTTGCATATAACATATACATATAATATGCTTTACATTATCTCCCAGTTATTTATAATACCTTTACATTGTATCATCCTTAGGAAAGAATAGTGAGTCTGCATTGGGGGTGGAGAGTCTACACTGTCTGGTATAGAAACAATGTCGTTTTATTTTGTTTTAGAGAAGGAGGGGATGGGGGAAGAAAGGAGAAAGAGGAAGTCTTCTTCCTTGTCTCTTCCCTGCAACTGGAGAGCTCAGCACGAAGGCAGCTGCTCACAACCCAGGCCAGGGTCATCTTGAACTTGGCCATGACCTCCTGAATTCCAAGACTGAAGAACTGTGAGAAATGGGTAAGTCTATGTTTAAGCCACTCAGTTAGGGAGGGCTGGAGAGATGCTCCAGCCCTGCCAGAGTCCTGATTGCTCTCCTAGAGGACCTGGGTTCAATTCCCAGCACTCAATTGTTCATGACTCTAGTTTCGGGGCATCTGACACCCTCACACAGACATACACGTAGGCAAAACACCAGTGCACATAAAATAAAAACAAATTATTTCAAAAGGAAAAGAAGCCGGGCGGTGGTGGCCTTTAATCCCAGCACTCGGGAGGCAGAGGTAGGTGGATCTCTGTGAGTTCGAGGCCAGGCTGGTCTACAGAGCGAGTTCCAGGAAAGGCACAAAGCTACACAGAGAAACCCTGTCTCGGGGGAAAAAAAAAGAAAAGAAAAGAAAAGTTACTCAGTGAGGACATTTTGTAAGTGTGGCCAAAACTGGCTGAGAGAGCTATCATGGTAATTAAAACTCTGTTTACCTTAGAGTTATTTTGCTGATAAGGCCTCCTAAACTGTGAAAGAGGAAAACTTTTAGTGACAGTTGATAAGCAGCAGAGTGCCACACAAAGCATTGGTGGACCAGAGTTGTGAAAGTCCTATGAAGGTCAGGATTCCAAAATCTGTAATCATATTGCCAAAGCAAGAAGCGCTCAGTTCAGAACAAAGAATTGCCTGTCAGGAAGATAATCATCAGGGATCCCTGATAATTGCACAGTGCCTGCTCCCTTTATTTTAAACTTAAGTCTAATGCTTCGGGCACAACCATCCTGATACTTAGAATCATACTTAAAAAGCACTTTAGAAGAGCTTTTTAAAATCAACTTTCAGAATATACTTCATTAACTGTGGGGGAGAGGGAAGGCGGTGGAGACAAGGTGTCCTATAGCCCAAGCTGTCTTTTAACTCACTATGTAGCTCAAGCTGGTTATGTACTCCTGATCCTCCTGCCTCTGCCTCAGGACTATTAGGATTGCAGTGTGTGTTGCCACACCCAGCTGTCTTACTAACTTTTAATCGTTTTTCGGAGGCTGGAGAAATGACTGTTAAGAAAGTGCCTGTTGCTCTTGCAGGGGACCCAGATTCACTATCCAGCAGCCCACGGGTGGTTAGATTATCTGTGACTCCAGTTCCAGAGGATCTAAGATCCTCTTCTGACCTCTGTGGGCACCAGGGACACATGTGGTGTGCATATGCATTCCAACAAAACATGCACACACATGAAATAAAAATAATAAAATCTTTTAAAAAATAGAAATGAAGTAGCTTTCTCCTCTTTTCTTTGTTTTTGTTTTGTTTGAGATAGGGTCTTGCTATGTAGCCCTGAAAACTCACTATGTAGACCAGGGTGGTCTCAAACTCATGGAGATCCACCTGCCTCTGCCTCTTGAGTGCTGGGATTAAAATCATGTGCCACTACACCCAGCTAAAACAGCTTTCTAAGATACCAAAAAAAAAAGCATTAACATTAAAATGTTACTACTAATCACTAAGTAGTTAAAAAAACTACTAATATTTAATTCTACTATTAATAAATTAAATTGAGAGGTAGGGGGAGGGAGGGGTGTGTGGTTGGTATGTAAAATGAATAAAAAAATTTCTTTGTTTTAAATCTTAATGATAAAAAATAGAAAAAAACCAAAAAAATGAAATTCAACAAGATAAAACTGGTTATGTTATGTCAAGTGTGGCGGCATATCCTTTTAATTCCAGCACTTGGGAGGCAGAGGCAGGCCTGGTTAACCTAGCAAGTTATATCAGGTCTGGGAATATAGCTCAGTTGGTAGAGGGCTTACCTAACAAAGCCCTGGGTTCCATCCCTAACACCACATAAATTTGATGTGACGGTGCTTGTCTATAATCCTGGTATTTTGGAAATGAAAGCAGAAGGATCAAGATTTCAAGGTCATCTTTAGCCACCGTGAGTTCTAGGTGTGCTAGGTGTGTAGTGGGTAGCTGCTGTCTATGACCTTGAAGCACCGCCCCTAGAGATACAGCAGATAACTGCTTTACTTGCCTATGACCTTGAAGTGCATGCCCCTAGGGCATGGCCTTTGGGTGACCTTTAAGACCTGAGATACAGGGAGGCAATTTCTCTTTGTTCCCTCTTGGGTGTGGATGCTGAGAAGGAAGACCAGCGTGGGAATATAAGAATTTGGGACTATAACTTGGCTTCCCAGGACCCTACAATAAATCTCCCATGATGTAATGAGTTTTTATCCCCTAATAAATTCCTTTGCTCATTAAGCAGACTCCATGGATTTCTTGTTATATCTGGCACCCCCCACATGGGTGGGCCATCTGTGGCCCTTATCCATGCAGAGAAGCTTCCACGTGAGCCAGCCTTTTACCCCTTCCGGCTCAGATCCTGCCCACAGACTCCGTGAGCAGTCCGTCAATCCTGGTATTTTGGGGGTGAAAGCAGGAAGATCAGGTTTCAAGGTCATCTTTAGCCACAGTGAGTTCTAGGTGTGCCTGAGTTGCATGGGATCCGGTCAAATTAAGAGTTCTCTGAGCCAGGCGGTGGTGGCGGTGGTGGCGGCGGCGGCGGCGGCGGCGGCGGCGCACACCTTTAATCCCAGAACTCAGGAGGCAGAGGCAGGTGGATCTCTATGAGTTCTAGGACAGCTAGGGCTACTATACAGTAAGACCCTGTTTAGAAAATAAAAAGTGTGCAGGGTGGGGGTGGGGAGCCACCAGCCGGGAAGGAAGTTAGGTGACTTCCTAACTTCAGATACAATGTGACCTCCGGCCTTAAGATCCAACCATCATTACTTCTGCCATCATAGTGGATTTGTACCTCTTGAACTGTCCTTAGATTGCCTCTTGTCAGGCGTTTGGCTACAGCAGTGACCGAGGTACTAATACATTGGCTGGTCTCAAACTCCTGGCTTCAAGTGGGGCCTTCTGTTGGTTAGGCGGGGGCGCTCCTGGCTGGTCACCACCCACGGCGGCCTTGCCGATGGATGTTGCGGTGGCGGAAGAATCACGAGCCATGGTTACCTTTCTAAAGCCTAGAGCTTTATTGGGAAAGGGGGGGGCGAGAGAGAGAGAGAGAGAGAGAGAGAGAGAGAGAGAGAGAGAGAGAGAGAGAGAGAGAGAGAGAGAGAGAGAGAGAGAGAGAGAGAGAGAGAGAGGCGGCGGGGAGGGGGGAGAATACGGAAGGGGAGAATGGAGAAGAGAGAGGGCACAGAGAGGGCATGCCTGCTTGCCTTTTTAGGCTGGGATGTCCTTGCAGGCTGGTGACGTAATTAGGACATAATCCTTCCACTTTCCACCTCAGCCTCCTGTCCCACTGTACTTGGTTCTATCAAGTTTTTAAAATGATGGTAAGAAGTATGATTTTTTTTTTTTAAATTTTAGACTCACTTATTTTGTGTGTATGAGTGTTTTGCCTGTCTTTCTGTAGGTTCACCTTGAGCATGCTTAATGTCCATGGATCCCCTGGAACTGGAGTTACAGACTGATGTGAGCCACCGCATGGGTGGTGTAAATTGAATCCAGGTCCTCTCTTAATGGCTGAGCCATCTCTCCAGTCCCCAAAAGTATAATTTTTTTCAGCAGATGTGATCACGGTCATCTTTGGCTACATAGTAAGTTGAAGACAGCCTGGTTTGTGTAAGAGTCTGTCTCAAAAGCAGAGAAACAGTCCGCTGTGCATACAGGTGTGTTTAATCCCATCACTCGGGAGGAAGGGGGTGCAGAGCTCTGTGAGTTTGAGGCTGGCATGATCTACATAGAAAGTTCCAGGCTGAACCAGGAGGATCACACAATGGAAAAATCACAGCCTAGGCTACACAGGGAGGCTCTGTCTCAAACACAAACACGAAAGGCGGAAGTATATGTGAAAAAGGAACCGGAGAATAGTAAGAATTGCAAAGGAAAAGGCCAGAACTGAGTGAGAGAAGTCACCGTGTTCGTGGACTGGTGTGTATCAGACCTTACTATAGAAAGCAGGACAAGGTGGTCTGGATGACACTGAGAGCCGTGGATCCTCGGGGAGGAGTTCGCCCACACTATAGGTAGGCCTGCCGGCTTACAGGAAACCTCAACGGCTCTGGAGCTGACTCTGATGTTTCCTGCTACTGACGGTCTTGTTCTAACCTAGTTACCACTGGAAACTAGTAATGGAATCCTGGCACCTCCCACAACCTCACTGCAAAGGACAGTTCTTTCTCAAGATTCTTATCAGAAAACCAGTTCTTCTTCTTTAATTGAATTTTTTTGGTTAGCATACATCATGCAAATGAGGTTCCCTGTGGCCTTTTCTTTTCTTTCTTTTTTCCTTCCGTCCTTTCCTTCTTCCTTCCTTCCTCCCTTCCTCCCTTCCTCCCTTCCTTTCTTTCTTTCTTTCTTTCTTTCTTTCTTTCTTTCTTTCTTTCTTTCTTTCTTTCTTTCTTTCTTTCTTTCTTTCAAGACACACCTCTCTGTTATGCAGTGCTGGCTGTTCTGGAATTCACTGTGTAGACTAGGTTGGCCTCCAACTCTTCGAGGTACTAGAGATCCCCCTGTGTCTGCCTCCCGAGTGCTAGGATCAATGGGGGGTGCTACCATGCTGGGCTCCTACATACATATTCTTCATATTTATACATTTGAAATCTAGCGTATATAAGAGAAATCACATTTGCCCTTTCTTTTTCTTTTCTTTTCTTTCTTTTTTGGACAGGCCTTAACTCTACAGCCAGGCTGACTTGAAATTCACTACACAGCCCAAGCTGATCTTGAACTCATAGAGATCTGACTCAGCTTTCCAAGGGCTACACTTACAGGACTGTTCCACACATCCAGTATTGTAAACCGACTTTGCTACACATCAGCTCAGTCTTTCAGTTGCCCAAAGAGATGCATTTATGCATGTCATCACAGAATGACTCCCGTGCATCCCTCTTTCCCCCCAGAATCTGAAGGGGCAGATCAAAGGCCACTGCACACTAATTTCTCACTTGTGTTTTCATTAGCTCAATTAGTGACTTGGCAGGTGGAATCTAAGCTTTGTAGAAGTTGATCAGATGCAAAAGGACAGACCGTGAGGGCTCTAGTGCAGATCCTTAGCTGATTGAAAATGGAGACGAAAGAGGGTGGCCCCGCCCCCGCCAAGCAATGTCATCCATCTTGAATATCTTCCAAATGCCCATGTCTTAAAGGTTTGGTCCTCAGGATGGTGCCACTGGCAGATGGTGGAACCATCAGGAAAAAGGGCCTGTGGGAGGATTTTAGGTCACTGGGAGCATGCCTTTAGGGGGAACTCTGGGGGTCTAGAGAGGTGATTCAGCCAGTAAAAGTAGTAACCACACAAGCCTGACAAACTGGGTTTGATCCCAGGACCCAGGTAAAAAGTCAAATGTATCAGTAATCCCAGCGTTCCTAGGGAGACAGAGACGGAAACTGGCCTGAGGCTTGGTGGCCAGCTGATGGGAAGTCAGCCTGCAGCAGAAATGAGAGCGCTTGTCTAAAACAAGGTAGAGGGTGAGAACTAACTTTGGAAAGTTGTTCTCTGACCTCCACATTTGTGTTCCCTCCCTGACCACCACACAAAATAAATTCGCGACATTAAAAGCAAAACTTTCAGGGAGGATTGTGAGACCCTGTCCTCATTCCATTCTTTTCTCCTGTTGCTTCCTAGCCACAAAGGTAAGCCTTTTGACCTGCTGTGGGTTTTCTACCACAATCGTCTGGCATGCCTGCCAGAGGCCCAAAGCAATGTGTCACCCCGTTCCTGGGCTGGAACCTCCCAAATGATGAACCAAGACAATCTTTCTCAGTTCGTAATTATCCCGGAGTTTCAGTATTGTGATGGATGGCTGATTAGCACATCTGCCCGCAGGGGCCAGGCATGAGGAAACGAGTGAAAGCCAGGTGTGTGTGGGGGGCTGGGAGACTCAACCCCCTGCTGCTGTGTGAGCTGGGGAGGGTGAGGAAAGGCTGCCATTTGCAAAGCCAGGAAATCAACACTCAGCCAGAGGAGGTAAGAGTCGGGGTGCCACACACTGAAGAAGTGGCTCACACTTCCAAGAATTAAAGGGCATCCATGGAGGCTTTGAAACACGATTTCCATCAAGCTAATCCTCCTCTAAGTCCTGGATTTCTTTCTTTGGTCATTTGCCCTAAATTGCTCAAAGCACGATACTGTACTTGGCAAGAAACAGCTAAAGCAATTTAGGCCTTTAGCTTCCAGTTGCAGAGGTGAGGCCAGTGCCTCTGATAGCGTTTGAGGTTAGACCTTTACTTGTGTTGCATAGATAGATAGATAGATAGATAGATAGATAGATAGATAGATAATATTCCTATATAGTTTATATATATGTATAATTATAGAGGATAAATCTTTTGATAAGTATAAAGTTGGTTTAATATCTCCTTCTGATTTTTATTTTATTTTAGACCAGAGTCTCACTCTGTGTCCCAGGCTACCCTCAAACTCACCGCAATCCTCACCATGCCTGGCCTGGCGGGGTCACTTACAAAACCGCTGGTGCCTGAGAGGCAGTGGTACTGCTGAAACCAACCAGCCCCAGGGATCTCTGTCTTTCTTTATTACCTCCTATTTACTACAAATAGCTGGGCAGACGGGAACGGTGAATGGAGTCTAAGGGAAGATGTCGGGAGGGTCTTGTACCTAGTTAGTTGCTGTGCCCTTCTGCTTCTTTCTTTACCAGTAATGTCTGGTTTCATTTTGAGACTACCTCATTAGCACAGGTTGGCCTCTGAGCACAGAAGACCATGAGCATGGTCTGCATGTTTTTTTGTTTTTTTTTTCTAGTATGCCTTCCTTGTGGGAACTCCGTTTTGAGGGGCCAAGTTGGGCTAGCCCAATCTCCTTTCTTACGTATCCCAACACCATCATTGCCACAGCAGCAAATGACCCTGACTCCCCACATCCTGCATCCCTGAGGTGGCAGAGCCCAGGCTCAGAGGAGCCACACAGGGTCAGCACAGCGTTCTTTCCTGGCCTTTGAACTCACTATGTAGCTGAAGATGTCATCAAACTTTGAATCCTCTTGTTTCTACTGCTGGAGTGCTGGGGTCACAGCCGTGTGCCACCTCAGCAGTTAGGAGTTCCAAGACAGGCGCCAAAGCTACACAGAGAAACCCTGTCTCAAAAAACCAAAATAAATAAATAAATAAATAGGAAGTAAAATTAGATAAAAATGTGAGCTGTAGGGGATAGTGATATTTGTTGCTCAGTGGTAGAGACACCCCCCCAAGCCCCTATTTTCTGAGGTAGTCTTGTGTCATGTAGCCCAGGCTCCAGCCTCAAACTCACTATGTAGCTGAGGATGGCCTTGAACTCCTGATCCCAAGTCCTGGGTTACAAGTGTGAACCACCATGCTTCCACATTACACTAAGACCCTCATCTTAACACGTAAAACAGTCTGGGGAGATGGCTCAGATGGGACCTGAGTTTAGATCCCAGCACTCACCTTAAAACATCAGGTGTGGCTGCCTGTAACCCCAGTGCCATAGAGTCTGGAGACAGGAGGATGACTGGGTCTTGCTGGTCTTCAGCCTAGATCCAGGTTCAGCAAGAGACCCTGTCTCAAAGGAACAAGGTGGAGAAAGATACAGCAGGATCCCCAGTGTTCTCCTGGGCCTTCCTATACACTCAGGTGCATGTACTTGAGCATACATGTGTGCTTATACATCTCGTATAATACACACTAAACCTTAGAGTGTGCTATAGTAGACTGTACGTTTAGCATGCTCAGTGCACCTGCCCTTCAGTTCTAAACCCAGCAACAGAAACACACACACACACAAACACACCATCAACAGTGTGTGTGTGTGTGTGTAAACAATACACATTTAACTCCCAAATGACATTAAAAAACAAGCATACACTACGGAAATGTTCCAGGACATGGCCCCAAACACATCAGCTCTGCGTGTTATTTTGAGACGCACCGGGTGCAGGAGGGGAGCCTTGCCCTGCTCGTTTCTTCCTGAAACTGACAGTGAAACCTCCCTTGAGATAATGTCCTCTTTGCCAGGAAGGAAGAAATCTCTTATCACAGGCCTCTGCAAACCCACGCTGGGATGGATCCGAGAAAACAAAGCTCCTCCAATAACTCTTCTCCGCCACCCCACCCCACCCCCAGCACCCAGTGACTTCTGTACGAGTTACCGTTTCCTGGCTCAGATCCCTCACTTCTTTACAATGTAGAATTTCTCTAAAAGATGCGGCAGCTTTCTGTCCTGGCCACTTAGTGGTCTGTCCATTCCCCTTCGCAGGTCCCCAAAATTAATAGAGTGCGTACACTGTTCTTCTGTCCCTCCATCTTGGCTCATTTTATTTCTTGATCACAACTGTGGTCTCAAGCACAAGAGGAGAATTTTTTTCTCTCTCTCTCCAACACTTCCCATTGAATTGGACCATATAATAATGGTCTATTGTGCCTGAATTTTCCAGATGAACCATGCTACTTAGATAATCAATCACTGTGAACGACAAGAAGGCAAGATTACACTAGAATCACACAGAGTTTGACTTTAAGACGTTAAATGAGACAATCTTTTTATTTTCTTTGTGTTGTGCTGGGTATGAAGGTCAAGGTCTTACACATGCTAGGGAAATACTATTACCACTGAGCTCTACTCCACAGACCAAAAATTGTTTTGTTTTGTTTTGTTTGTTTGTTTTGTTTTTGTTTTTTTTTTAAACTTGAGTATATACCCTGTGAACGAAGATGTTCACAGAAGCCTGAAAAGAGCATCAGATACCCTGGAGCTGAAGCTACAGGCACATGTGAGCCACCAGGTATTCGTGCTAGGAACCAAACCCAGATCCTCTGCAAGAGCAGGCCTTGGATCTTAACTACTGGGCTGTCTCTTCAGTCCAAAAAACTAGTTCTTATAAAACACACTGGTGCCGGGTGTGGTGGTGCACACCTTTAATCCCAGCACTCGGGAGGCAGAGGCAGGTTTAAGGCCAGCCTGGTCTACAGAGTGAGTTCCAGGATAGGCTCCAAAGCTACACAGAGAAATCCTGTCTTGAAAAACAAAAACAAACAAACAAACAAAACAAAACAAAACAAAAAAAAAAACCAGCTATGGGACCAGGACCTGTCCTTGGTGCGTGAGATGACTTTTTGGAACCTAGGGCCTATGCTGAGACATTTTGTTCAGCCTTGGTGTAGGGAGGAGGGAACTGGACCCTGCCTCAACTGAATCTACCAGGCTGAGCTGAATCCCCAGGGGAGACCTTGCCTTGAAGGAAGCAGGAATGGGGGGGGGGTGAATTGGGGGGGAAGGCTGGGGGGTGGGAGGAGGGAGGACAGGGGAATCCGTGGCTGATACGTAAAATTAAATTAATTATAAGATGAAAAAAAAAAGAAAAACCACATTGATGATTTCATTAACTCATTCTGGTAGCCACGGTGGCTTTATGTTAGTAAGGATTGGCAGAAACGATCAAGATTAGCTATGTAACTCAGGTCTCGGATCAGGTTTTATTTCTTAGGGACCACACATACTACAGGAATTGGTTTGTAGCTCTACATGTAAAAAAATCATGGTAAGTGACTGCATACAATTTGAACCCAGGGCGTGCACATAGACTTATGCTTATACTAAATGCTTATTTTACTAATCCAGGTGTTTATGAGTCATGCTCTCTGCATTTATAGATATAGATTAGTCATACCTGAATGCAGCCGTTACTGCAGAGACTCTGGTGAAAAGTGCTGAGCGTAAGTGACCAGTGAATGCTCAGCCCCAGTGGGGACATTTGTACCACTCTGATCCTCTAAGGCTGGAAGAGAAGGCAGAGAGAGAGAGAGAGAGAGAGAGAGAGAGAGAGAGAGAGAGAGAGAGAGAGAGAGAGAGAGAGAAGATGGAGGGAGAAGAGGATCAGGAGGAAGTCTGTCTCCCTGCATGACACAGCCAGAGCAGCAGGGACCCTAGGGTAAAGTCACTTTGATTGAATTCTGGAGAGAGCCACCCACATAATATCCAACCTTCAAGTTCACTACACAGTGCCTCGAGTTGGTCTTCAGCTGAGATTTGGTCACTGGGTCTCAGAGAGTGTTTATCAGGGAAATCTTCGTCTGCTTCAGACTTCAAGAACAGGGGTTTCCCATCTCAGAGAGGATATCTGCACTGAGGTCCTGACTTCACCTTCCTGTCCTGCAGGCCCCACCGACCGCATGGCACAACGGATATCCTCTGCTCTGCAGCCACAGGGCAGCAGCAGGTTCTTCTCTGCAGCCACAGGGCAGCAGCAGGTTCTGCAGACACTGCTGTCTCAGTCGGATCCCTATTAATTCCCTGGGGAGCTAAATAAAGCCTTCTGGATGCCGCCTATGTGTTTTCTGTAATTCTATACTTTTTTTTTTCTTTGTTTTGTTTTTTTGAGATAGGTTTCTCTGTGTAGTTTTGGTGCCTGTCTTGGATCTCACTCTGTAGACCAGGCCTGAGTGCTGGGATTAAAGGTGTGTGCCACCACTGCCTGGCCAGATTCTATACTTTTAACAGATATGTCATAGATATTTAAACTCCCCTCTCATTGTTTTATTGATTTAGTAGTGTGTGGTTATTACTTTTTTTTTTTGTTTTTCGAGACAGGGTTTCTCTGTGTAGCTTTGCTCCTTTTCTGGATCTCACTCTGTAGACCAGGCTGGCCTCGAACTCACAGAGATCCGCCTGCCTCTGCCTCCCGAGTGCTGGGATTAGGTTATTACTATTTTTACAAATACCATTTAATTTTATATACTTATGGTTTTGAGTACATGACATATACTAAAAATATATAACCCTACATACTTATATCTAGCCAAATAATATCACACACCATATAGTAATTACTTTTTACCTTATTCTATTTAATTGTTTATTTATGTATTTTTGAGACGAGGTCTTACTCTGTAGCCCAGGCTGGCTTTGGACTCACAGTGATCCTCCTGCCCAGTCTACTGAGTGCTGGGGTGATGAGGACAAGCCACCACACCTGACTTTTTGTTTTGTTTGAGTATTATTGAGAGGGAGCCATAGTGAATACGTGGCCAGAGGACAATGTTATGGAGTCATCTCTCTCTTTTGACCCTAGCTTTAAAGTAGTGGTTCTGTCTTTCTACCTTATGTCGGACCTGGGAATTGAACTGGCGCATTCGGTTTGGTCCATGAGCACCTTGACCACTGAGCCAACATGCTAATGTGTACTCGCCCCCCCCAGCCCCTGCACGCTCCATGTTTTTTATTTTGTTTTATGTGTATGGGTATTTTGGCTGCATATATATATTTTACCACCTTCATGCCTGGTGCCTGTAGGAGCCAGAAGAAAGTGCTGGATTCCCTGGAACTGGAGTTACTGACAGGTATGAACGACCTCATTTGTGCCGGGACCTGGACCAGGTCCTCTGGAAGAGCAGTGGTACTCTCAGCCATCGAGCTCTCTCTAGCCCTTCTCCCCAGACGTTCCCCCACCTTTTCTCTCTTTTTTTTAAGATGAGCGGTCTCTTATAGTACAGGCTGGACTGTAATCAAGGAATATCAAACTCTTATTTTTTTTTTTTTTTGGTTTTTTGAGACAGGGTTTCTCTGTGTAGCTTTGCGCCTTTCCTGGAACTCACTTTGGAGACCAGGCTGGCCTCGAACTCACAAAGATGCCTCTGCCTCCCGAGTGCTGGGATTAAAAGCGTGCACCACCACCGCCCGGCAGCTAGGAATATTTAATTCTTAATCTTTCTACCTTCATCTTCCAAGGACTAATGTCGCATGGTAACTGTCAAGAACACACATGGATATTCTTAAAGCTGAATATAGCTGGATGGTCATGCTGTACGCCTTTAATCCCATCACTCAGGAGGCAGAGGCAAGCAGATTTCTATGAGTTCAACACCAGCCTGGTCTACAGAGTGAGTTCCAGGACAGCCAGGACTGTTACACAGAGAAATTCTGTTTCAAACCAAAACTAAAACCAAACCAAACCAACCAAACAAACAAAACAAAAAAAACGCTGAATATAAAATCTTAACACTGACAAATCATGCAGTTTTTTTTGTCTTTTATACACACACACACACACACACACACACACACACACACACACACACACAATCCTAGTTGACACACTTCAGTTGGCAAGAATAGTTAGTAAGAAGCAGAACCACAGACGCCAAAAAGCAAGGTTAGTACATTTAGGGACCTTCCTGGACCCTGGAACTATGGACTAGGCCTTTGATGGATTGAGTCTTTGTTCCCGTTTTGACAGGTGCTGGGTTTGAAGGTCAGCATGGTGCCACTACCATGGTGTCGGTTGTGCTAAGGACTGGGAGCTTGCTTCGATAGGATTATAGGCCAGGGTCATCATGCTGGACCAACAGTTTGTCATCCTCACTTCCTGTTTGTTTGGGAGATGTTAGTGACTGACCTAGCCATGTGCTCTGTCACTGAGACATTTCTTTAGTCCTTGATTATGCTCCCACCCTCCACCTCTCCCTTCCTCCATCCCTCCCTCCCTCTATTCCTCCCTTCCTAGCTCTAATGTCACTATGTGGTCCTTGTTGACCTAGAACCTGTGGCCTCAGGTTTTTCTCCTGCCTCAACCTCTTGAACACCACATACCGCCAGGCATGGCTTCCATATGAATTTGTTTTGGGATTTCAAATAAATGGAAATCATCAACCAGTAATGTGCTTCCATCGTAGTTTGAATCCTCTGAATTTTCATGGCTTCAAAAACAAAACTTAGGCGGATCGCTGTGAGTTCGAGGCCAGCCTGGGCTACCAAGTGAGCTCCAGGAAAGGCGCAAAACTACGCAGAGAAACCCTGTCTCGAAAAACCAAAAAAAAAACAAAAAAAAAAAAACTTATCCCCCGTGTGGTAAGTGACATTAAGAGGGCTGCCATTGGAATTGGAATACAAGTGACTGATTATTGAATTAACCATCACCCTGTGGATTGGCACATCTAGAAACTTGGTGAGATCAGCACCAGGGTTTTCTCTTGTCTTCTCTCTCCTCCCTCTTCTTCCCCCACTCCCTCAGTACTGAGGACTGAACCTAGAGTCCCACACGTCCTAGATCATGAGTTCATTAGTTCTTCTCCACTGGGCTACGGCCCTAACCTTCCTTTACCTTTTCTTTTGTGCCTTTGTCCCAGGAAGCTGCACAGGCTGGCCTTGAACCTCACAGCCCAGAGAGGATCACCATGCCTCCCCGCCTTCCGAGGTTTTCAAGCCCAGGCCCAGCCTTAGCCTTGAGTCTCTTAAAATAATAGGAGAGTAAATTAACTTATGCCGTGTCAAGGGGAAAACTATGAGGTTTTGTTCACTCAACCAGCCAGAAAGAAGTGTTTGGATATGAGTCACGGGGAGAAGGATGGTTTCACAGTCAACACTGAAACAAAACCAGCAAAAAGCAGATGAGTTTGCTCCAACGTCCCTTTCCTTATCCAGCAGGAAAGAAACAATAGGAAATAACTGCTCAGTTAGCATCAACTTATTTAGAAATAATTTGGGTGGTTTGGTTTTTGAGACAAGGTCTCACTTAATAGCTCTGGCTGCCTGGAACTTGCTATGCAGACCAGGCTTGCCTCAAACTCACAGAAATCTAAGCCTGTGGCTCCTGAGTGCCTGGACTAAAGGCGTGTGCTGGCAAGGCCAGCTTGGTAAATCATTAATGGAGGATTAGGGCGCAGGACCATTCATTATCATCCTGACTTTGATCGGCCTCCTGGTGAAACCCAGGCTGTTACCTCTCGATCTCTCTCCTGATTTCCTCAAAGGCCAGATAACAACTTAGTTCCTTGTTGAATGTGGAACTTTGATGTGGGTGACTGCATTTGGATTCTGAGCTTGATCTCTTAGGAACGAGCAGAACATTGGCCTAAAACAATGTTGATCCAATAACATCAATCAGTTTATATTACTCTTCATTAATTTTCTCTTTCTTTTATAACTTATTTTTGTTTCATATCCATTGGTGTTTTGCCTGCACATATGCCTGTATGAGGGATCCCTTGGAATTGGAATTACAGACAGTTGTGAGCTGCCCTGTGGGTGCTGGGAATTGAACCGGGGTCTTCCGGAAGAGCAGCCAGTGCTCCTAATGGTTAAACCATCTCTCCAGCCCTGATATTCCTATCCATCCAACACATTTACATTAACTTGTTTGCAAACTGTTCAGGAAGGAGGGTGCGCTGGTCTATCCCTGTAGTCTCAGGACTCAGGAGGCTGAAGCAAGACCTTTGAGAGTCCCCGGCCAGCCTGGGCTACATAGACAGGCTCTGCTAAACAAAACAAAGCCTTTCGGGGGTGCCATTTCTCCCTAGAGGAAGCACTTATTCATTTGTGCATGTCCGTTTGATTACTCTCTTAGTAGAGGCTTCTGAAGTGTGTAGTTAGCGAATGTCTGTCGGGAACCTGGAGATTTAGCACAGTGGTGGAGCATTTCCTTGGCATGTGCTGGGTCTGAGTTAGAAGCCAGCATGGCAAGATGAGAAAGGGGGAAAATGTGTAGCTCAGGTGTATTCCAAGGAAATGCTTTTAGTAAACAGTCATGCTTTGTGGATGCTTTGTGAATCTTCCAGTCCTGCCTGGAACTTGGTTCAGTTTCTGTAGCAGGAGTGAAAGGAAAATAAGACCCTACCCCTGCCTGACAGACAGTTCTCCTCCCAGCCCTCCCACCTCCATTGTCTCCATGTAAACTGGTGACCATGGGACTGGGGAAATGGTTTAGCAGGTCAGGGCTCTGGCAGCCCAGCGATGATCGATGATTGCCTAAGAAACTGAGTTCATAATCCTGGGCACGACACCGTGTGGAAGAACAGACTCCACGAAACTGTCCTCTGACCTCCTCTCGTGTGCCAGAGCATGGGTGCCCCCACACAAACATACAGTAACAGTAACAGGGGGCTGGAGAGATGGCCCAGGGGTTAAGAGGGCAAAGCGCTCTTGCAGAGGACCTGAGTTCCATTCCTAGCACCCTCAAAGGGCCGCCCGCTCCCAACCATCTGCAACCAATACCTTCTTCTGGCCTCTGAGAACGCCTGCACTCACATATCCACACACAAATGTATAGCCGTATAATTAAAAGTAAAATAAATCTTTTTTTTTTTTTAAAAGATAAAATAGTGACAATAATTTATTCCAGTATCATTGTAAGGATCAAAGGAAATAATGTATTCAAGTTTTTGGGAATGTGCTATATAGCATGCTGTTGATATTCCAGTATTCATTTTGTTCGCTTGCTTGCTCATTTTAATTTTAAAGGTTTTTTTTTTTTTTAATTTTTATGTGTGCCATGTATGTGCACCAAGTGTATACCAGGTGCCCTCAGAGGACAGAAGAGGATTGCAGGTCCCCTGGAAGTGGAGTTAAGGACAGTTAGCAGTCTCCATATGGGTGCTTTCTGGGAACCAAAGCCAGGTCTTTGGCAAGAGCAGCAGGTGTTCTTAACTGCTGAGTCAAATCTCCAGCCTTGTTTAGGTACCAAAGTTAGCGGCTAAACCAAAATGGGAAAACCTTTGAGAAGGGGAATGATTATGTTCCCAATAAATGTAAAATGGTATCCCTGGCCAGGTGTGATGATGCATGCCCCTAATCCCGGCCCTGGGAGATGGAAGCAGAAAAAGAGAAATTCAAGACCAGCTTTGGTTACATTACAAGTTCAAGGCCAGCCTGGGCTACATGGGACCTTGTGTCAAAAAACAAAAGTAAAAACAAAACTAAGCCGGGCGGTGGTGGTGGTGGTGGCGGCGGCGGCGGCGGCGGCGGCGGCGGCGGCGGCGGCGGCGGCGGCGCACGCCTTTAATCTCAGCACTCGGGAGGCAGAGCCAGGCAGATCTCTGTGAGTTCGAGGCCAGCCTGGGCTACCAAGTGAGTTCCAGGAAAGGAGCAAAGCTACACAGAGAAACCCTGTCTTGAAAAAACAAAACAAAACAAAACAAAACAAAAAACAAAAAAAAAAAACCTAAAAAAAAATCAGCCCAGCACTGAAGCTGGGTGATAGGCTTTTGTACCCCGATATCAGGTGTCTCCACTGAAGCAGTAAGCCAGATCAAGCCGAATTAGAAAGACTAGGTTTCTTGGGCCAAGCACTCTCAGGTGACTTTCCATCCCCTAGAGGTGAGGCGGGGAAAGGGAACAGGAGAAATCACATGGCCTGGAGGGGGCTTAATTACCCTGCAGGCTCTGCCTTGAGCAGGGAAGGAGCTTCGGGGGAGAAGCCTGGACTTTTGGTGGTCTTTCTGAGAGAGGTGGGGTTTGGAATGGGGGAGCCGGGGATGCCATCTGAACACGGGGCACTGGGGCAAATGTCCAGAACTTGAGAAGTTGAAAGAGAACCTTTCATTCCAGGCAGACTGGACTACCGGGCAATACTTGATTTGAAAACAACAACAACAACAACAACAGAAACAGTTGAGTGTGGAGGTGCACACATGTAATTACAGCACATGGGAAGAGAATCAAGAAATTCCAGAGTTCAAAGCCATCCTTGCTGCGTGTAGGGGGGCACACCTTTAGTCCTAGCACATAGGAGGCTGAGGCAGGTGGATCCTGGTGAGTCTGAGGCCAGCCTGGTCGGCCTGGTGAGTTCTAGGCCAGCCAGTGCTAGGCAGTGAGAAAATAAGGCAAACAAAAAGCAAGAGTTCAAAGCCATTGTAAATTACTAGTGACTTCCAGGTCAGCCTGGGGTATACTAGACTCTTTTCAAAAATGAAAATGTATCCAACGAACAAGACAAAAACAAAAAAACAAACAAAAAAACAACCAACCAAACAAAAACCTCCCAAACCTTGAAAGAGAATGTGGGTGTGTGAAAAAATATGTTTAATCCTAGGTGCTGAAATGAAACCCAAATATGGTTGCACCTTAGCTCCAAAGGAAGGCTTCCCTTTACCTGCCTTCCTTCCTTCTTTTTTTTTTTTTCTTTTTGGCAGGTATAGGCGCGCTTTGTGTGTGTGTGTGTGTGTGTGTGTGTGTATCTGTGTGTATCTGTGTGTGTGTGTATCTGTGTGTGTGTGTGTGTGTATGTGTGTGTGTGTGTGTGTGTGTGTGTATGTGTGTGTGTGTATGTGTGTGTTGTTGACATTCCATGCTGTTGAGCTGACTGCAGGCTGTGCAGTGTGTTCTGGGATCCCAACTTGGTGAGCTGTCACCCATGTTGGGCTGGGTCTTGGTGATCAGCTGTCTTTGAGTCACATCTTGAAGGGACACTAGCCCACTCCAGCATGTGGCCCTGGCAGGACTTTCCTCTCTCCTCCCCGTTGCCTTGCTAAAACCCATTAGATTACATTCCTAAAGCTAGCCACCAAGGTCTATTCTAGCCACCAAGGTCTATTCTAGCCACCAAGGTCTATTCCCTTATTTGGCCACTTCCTCCTCCTGCGGCTGACCACTAAGGTCCAGCTATCAAACCATTGAAGTCCAGCTATCAGAAGCCCCCTTTGGCTCACCTAATTAACATGCCCAATCAAAATTAAACACCTCATCCTAACACAGGGTTTCCCATTTTACCTTTACAGACCGCCACATCTGTCTCCTCTCTACCCAGAGGCAGTCCTTTGTCCCACCGGGACAAATACCCCTGCCCCCTTTCCTTTGTCCCCTTCCCCTTCTCCCTCGTCCCTTATCTCCTCTACCACTGCATCCTAGCCCATTCTAACACAGACCTCCCCCCTTTTCTCTGCTTAAAAATTACACCTGGAGGTCATTTGCTGCTCTTTTTCTGCCTGAGTCAGAAAGCAGCCCCTTTACCTTTTCCTCCCTGCTTAATAAAGGAGCTAGCTCTCTGTGAAAACAGGTGTTTGGGTGTGGTTTGTGCCTAATCTGGGGTCTGGGAGGGAGCCCTTGATGTGCAGAAGTCCCCTTCCCATCTGGTCCTCTGAGTAACCCCAATAAAATTGATTCATTACGTTGGACTTTGGTGGTATCCATAGTTGGTCTGTCCTGGGATCCCTATCTGGGCTGAGTAGTCCTGTATGTGCTGTGTCTCTCAGGAAAAGTTCTGTCACACTGTAACAGTGTTGATAAATTGGTCTGGTTTTTGAGACTGCGCTCTTGTAACCCAGACGGCCCCTAATTCACAATGTAGCCAATCCCTGTAATCCCCGTTCTTGGGAAGTAGAAGCTGGAGACTCAGGAGACCAAGGTCATCTCAGCTTCATGAGACTGTCTCAAAAATAAAAATGATTTTAAAAAGGTATTTACCATTCAACCTCGAGTTTCTTTTTTCTCATCTTTTCCTTTTGACTGTAGTCTATGTAAGGAGATTCTTTTTCCTCTCAAGAGGAGCTTGCTCCACAATATTCTAATTGCTCATTCCGTAAGCCTTCTCCACCTTGTAAAACTTTTACAAAGGAATTCAGATCTTTTAATCTTCCCCACCTTGCAAAACTTTTATGCAAATATTTAATCCTCCACCCTGCCTCCCTGTTAAACATTTGTTTACACACACACACACACACACACACACACACACACACACACACACACACACACACACACGGCGATGGCCTAGGGCAGCAGACCTCTTTTCCTTTTTCTTTACCTCCTTTATTCACATTTTTGAAAAACTAGCCAATCTTGAAAGAGTGTGAGGTTAGACGCCAGTCAATGGGGAAACAACATCACAACCTGCATGCAAATAAAAGCCACGTGAGGCTGGGGTTGCTGGAGCCCGCCTTTAATCACAGCCCTGGAAAGGCAGCTGCAGGTTATCTCTGAGTTTAGCTACATAGTGAGTTCCAGGCCAGCCAGAGCTATATAGTAAGACATTGTTTCCAAAAAAACCCAAAGAAAACAAAGTGAACCTCCTGTCTCATCCTTTCCTTTTGTTTGTGTGATTGTTTGTGGGATGCCAAGAATATCTGTTTGCAACACCTAGAAATTAAGTATCATTCCTTAGCAGAACTTGAGATCTCCTTGCAATGAACTTTCATAGTCCCCCTCCCTCTGATGGACTCCTCAGACAATTTAAAGATTGTCAATGAAAAAAAATTTTTTTTATTATATTTAATATGTATGCGTAGGTTAAAGGTCAGAGAAGAAACCTGTAGAAGTCAGTTCTCTCCACCCTGGGATTAAACTCCAATGCTCATTTGGCGGCGGTCACTCTCTGTCCTGAGGCGTCTCATCAACCATCAGAATGTGGATTTAACGAGTTAAATGTCTTCTAAAGTAAACGGAGCACACAGACATTTCCAATTTCCATTTCCATTTCCCCGGATTTCTGGAAGTGTTTTCTTTTCAGGCCGGCAGAAGCCACTGAGCACACAGCTTTTTACAATGTATACAAGACCTCCTTACAAACGTCTCCTTTGTTCAAATGCTCTAACGGAGGTGGCAGACACAGGGCCACGAGAGAACAATGAAAAATGCTTGTTCCTAGCAGGGAAGGAGTAGGATTTGAGCTAGAGATTCAGACAGAATTTGGGAGGAGAACTGTATTTGAAACACTGAAAAGAATGTACAAGCACGATGTTGAACAGAATTTACGGAAGACCCTTATTTTAGACAAGGCCCCACTAGGCTGCAGCAAACGAATCAAAACAGTCTCTCTGCTAAAGGCGTATGCCACCAAAGCCCAAACTGTCTCTGTCTCCACTTCTACAAGGAGAGTTAACTTTGAAATGGCCACTTCGCCCACTTTGTAACCTTTGAAACACTTTGGATCCTCCCGCCTCCACCTCCCAAGTGCTGGAATTACAGGCATGCACTACCATACACAGCTTGTAGGAATGGATTTTTTAAAGTTCATGCATTCATTTATATTCATTCAATTATTCAATAATATTTGTTTGAGGTGCTAAGGATATAAAAATCAAGGATAATCTTCCTGGGGCAGAGGCAGGAGGATAGCTACAAGTTTGAGGTCAGCCTGGTTAACATAGGTAAATCCCAGGGTATCCAGGCTACATAGTAAGACCTTGTATCAAACACACACACACACACACACACACACACACACACACACACACACACAATGCATGGTGGTTCATCCTATAACCTTACAATTTGGTAGTCTGAGGTTGTTTCAACACAAACAAAATGCCCAGTTGTAGCACACACCCATTACCTCAGCAGTTGGAAGTCGGGCCCAGTGGAATCTCCTGAAGTTGGACCGGTCACAGCATGTCCTGGGTCCACTCCCCTAGCCATGTGTCCTCAGCCGTGGAAGATGTCATAGCAGCCCAGAGCATCACTTCTAGGTGCTCGCATGTGTATGTGGCAGTGTGTGTGCCACTGGGCTCAGTCAGATAGTTTGGTCTACACAGCAAGTTCCTGGCCAGCACAGCATGTCTTATTATAAATTATTTTCAGCAAATGCTAAAGTTTATAATGATGGCCTATATTCTTCAGAAACATCAACCCCCCCCCCCCCCCCCGTGTGTGTGTGTGTGTGTGTGTGTGTGTGTGTGTGTGTGTGTGTGTGCATGTGCGCATGCGTGTGTGTGCTGGGATTGAACTCAAGCCTCCTGCTTGCTGGATAAGCAGTAACACTCTCCGTAAACAGTGGTGACTTCGTACCCTATCCTACAGGCCCAGGGTATCTCTTTTCATACTTTGTCTCCTTTACTGGGCTGTGAACACTTTTACTTATTTATTTTGATATGGTATCTTGTTATGTAGACCCAGTTTGCCTCCAACTCCAACTCCTCCCATCTCCACCTCCAAGTGCTGGGATTATAGGTGTGTACCATCACCTCACGCTCCACACTTGCAGCAATTCGAAGGCCAGGGCAATGAGGAATTCCTCTCTCTGTGACTTCAGCAAGCGGAATGGAAGGAGGTGGGATTAGTCTTTCTCGAGAAATAAAAAATATATATATATATATATATACATGTATATTTATACACATGCACACACACACACATTTGGTTTTTGGAGTCAGGGTTTCTCTGTGTAGCCCTGGCTATCCTAGAAGTCACTCTGTAGACCTAACTAGTCACTCTATGGCTTCTAACTCAGGGATCTGCCTGCCTCGGCCTCCTGAGTGCTGGATTAAGGTGTGTGCCACCACCTCCTGGCTTTTTGGCAAACGAAACTATTTCTAATGACTTACCAGCATGGAACATTTTTCAGCCTGTTTCTTGGAAGTAGTTCAGTCTTTAATTATAGACATTCATTTGCCTTGCCTGAAATAACTTTCTGGAACTAAAACTTTGAAATCTTTTAATAAAAATCGGTTCCATCTAGAAGTCAAGTTTGTAACTTGCAAGACAGAAAAGTTAAGAGTCTAAATTCTAAATAAGCCTCTTCAATTCAAAATTCAAACCTGAAATGGCAACGGGTGCCTGTACAAGCTCTTGGGAGGATCAGGAGTTCAGGGCCAGCCTCAACTACACTGCAAGGCTGATGCCAATCTAGGCTAGACTACACCATGGTTCAAAACAAGAAAAACAATGACAACAAAAAAAGAAAACAAAACGAAAAACCACCCTCAGAATTCCACATGCTGCATTCCCCCATAAATTATATGCTCTGTGCAATACTGGTAGGTGTTAGAATTCATTTAGAAAATTTTACACTTAAGTTCACTAAAGGTACATACGTGATGAGTGAAGACAGAGAGCCTGGTTTAACTTAGTAGGCGACTGGCTTTTCTCTTGCAGACCACAGCAGTGTGGGCGATCACATACCCAGGCTGTGTCCTGGATATCTACATCTTCCTAATCTTGCCACCCTTGGTCAATTGGCACGTGGCTTTCCGGACATCAACCATCCGAGACAACTCTGAAATTAGTTGCTAATTAATGACGTGAGTCGGACGATTCCGGTTGCTCGGCGGTTATTTACCTCCATTCATCACGCCCCAGTTGATCCCCGACCAATAAAACCTGCGGCTCCTGGGTCACCAGCCCTGCCCAGGACCGCACAGCATCCGGCGGGGAACCGGGCGGGAGACCGAGAGGCGTGACTTCGGCCAAAGCTCGGGTCTGCGCGCGCGCGCGCGCGGCGCGGCGCGAGCCTCCGTGAACGCGCGGGGCGGGGAGCGCGCCAGGGGAGGGGCGCGCGGGGCGCAGGGCGCGCGCGGCGGCCGCTGCGGCCTGTTGGCGCGGTCGCCGGCAGCCTCGAGCGAGTCGCGCTAGGAGCCGTGGCGCCTGTGACTGGCGGGGAGCGCGTGTCCCGATCAATTCCCTAGTGGCCCGCGACCATGTCCCTGGGGCAGCGGCTGGCGCTGCTGGCTGTCCGGCTGCAGGAGCCGCAGCGGGTGGCGAGCTTCCAGCGACTGTGTGGGGTGGAGGCGCCGCTCGGCAGCCCCGCGGAGGGCGAGGATGGGGAGAGCGAGGTTCGCGGGGCCGCGGGGAACCCTCGGCGACGGGGACAGCAGCCGGGCGCGGAGCGTAGCCCCGGCCCCGCCAAGCCCGACTGCCGTGGCGCCCCCAACGGCGTACGCAACGGGCTGCCTGCCGAGCCGGGCCCAGTCGGGCCCCGCCGCGCGGGCTCGCTGCGCCGCAACTCGCTGACGGGTGAGGAGGGCGAGCTGACGAGGGTGAGCAACTGGCCGCTCTACTACCTCTTCTGCTTCGGCACCGAGCTGGGCAACGAGCTCTTCTACATCTTCTTCTTCCCCTTCTGGATCTGGAACCTCGATCCCTTTGTGGGCCGGAGGCTGGTGATCATCTGGGTGCTGGTCATGTACCTGGGCCAGTGCACCAAGGACATCATCCGCTGGCCGCGGCCGGCCTCGCCGCCCGTCGTCAAGCTGGAGATCTTCTACAACTCAGAGTACAGCATGCCCTCCACGCATGCCATGTCCGGCACCGCCATCCCCATCGCCATGGTCCTGCTCACCTACGGCCGCTGGCAGGTACGCTGCGCCCCTCGGCTCAGACCAGTTCCCAGTCTCTGCACTTGTTTTAATTTGCCTCTTCCAGTCCTAAACCCCAACCCACGGGTACGCACAGTACCCACAAGCAGGCCCTGTCAGAGTTCTAGAAAATTAAGTGATGGCGGAAATCTAGGGACTTGACCACTAAACCATATTAATACAGTTAAATATAGTTTCTTAGCCTCCCCCACCCCCCAGGCCCCCACACAAGGAAACACTTTCCGTGTTGTGCATTTCCTTGAGCTTGGACTGACTTTTTAAACTTAGTTCGTCTTATGCGTAATAGTGATGCCTTTTTCTTAAAATGAAACACTGGGTAACCAAGACCCAGTCTCGCTGCAAAACATGGTGTTTCCGATGTAAAGTCGTTAACTTTCTTGCTAGACAGTGTTTGCAGAACAGTAATGTAATTCCGACACAGGCACATTCCAGCAGTTAAGCATGAGAGAGAGTTAAAGAACAGCAGAAAGGGAATGGAGCAGAGTCTAGGTGAGTTCCTTTTTAAAGGACTGGTTGCTGATTTGTTGAGACACAGACTTCTCTCTCGGATCTGGAGAGCCGGTTGTTAGTTGCTACACTGTTTCTGTGGCGGTAACTGTAACCAGGCACGGTTTTGCAGCCAGAGGAGTTGGATTGATTATAATCGTATATGACAGACAGCGGGAGCAACTTGACCATCAAGGAGTTTTTTAACGGTAGTCATTTTTATTTTGCCTGCTTCCTTTGGCTTCCTCATCTTGAGCTCCCTAGGGTGTGCAAGTGATACTTGAGTCTAAAATCTAATCTTTCACATGGAAGCAAAATATAGACTACTCCCTTCCATTATCTACCTTAAATTGTATTGTTTGTTAGTCTTTCTGACAAATCTCTTAAGAATAAAGTACACAGTTCTGGAGGCTCTAGGGAAATTCATTTCCTCTTTTAACCTTTCATCACACGGAATTGGGAAATGCCCACTGTATTGTAAAACTCCATTGTAGGCCTGCTTAGCCCACGCTGAGTTTCAGTATGGGTAAATCTTATCTGAAATCCCCGCCTCCCTTACTGTGCAGAGCATCTCGTTTATAGTAACAGAAATCAGGCATGCACCCAGGAAGAATGACGGATGGAGGAGGGAAGCCTAACATAGAAAGTTCTTTCCTACTTCACCCCTCCCCGGTGATCCTTAGTCACATTGAGATTGCAAAGCACTGCTGCCTGTTCTGGGTGGAAAAAATATCTAAAAATCCCCATCGCATCTAAATATTCCAGAAAGCGAGATTGGCAGTGGGTTTGGCATGCTGTTTACTATGTGCATGTGTGCTGCTGTTTGTCTACATGATCAGGGGACTTTTTACTGCCTCCTCCCTGAGTACTTTTGCTGCTAATACTGCCGAGAGAGAGAGAGAGAGAGAGAGAGAGAGAGAGAGAGAGAGAGAGAGAGAGAGAGAGATGGATTGGGTTTTGCTCTTCAGTTATTCAGGACACATGCTAACAGGAAGTCTGAGAATAGTACTGCTGAATTGTTTATGGGATATAGCTTTCAATCAAGGTCATTTGAATAATCAGGCTAAGCTTATATTCTAGTGTGTATTTGTTTGTTTTTAGGCAGGGTCTCACTGTGGCGCTGGCTGGCCCCAAACTCAGAGTTCTGCCTGTCTCTGTCTCCTGAGTGCAGGGATTTTATACAACCCACTGTATTCTAGACAGGGTTATAGAAATCATCTAGTCTCAAACAGAGCTCTACACAACTACCATCTCACTGTATGTATATAGGTTTTCCTATTGTGAGCATTTCATACTTGTGGAAATATGCACCAGGTAGCCAGTTGTGACTGGCTTTTTTTACTTGGCATTCTTAAGATTCTTTTAACAGTTTCATACATGAGTATATATTTTTGAACAGTTTACCTCCTCAGCAGCTTTTCTTTTCTTTCTTTCTTTCTTTCTTTCTTTCTTTCTTTCTTTCTTTCTTTCTTTCTTTCTTTCTTTCTTTCTTCTTCTCTCTCTCTCTCTCTCTCTCTCTCTCTCTCTCTCTCTCTCTCTCTCTCTCTCTTTCTTTCTTTTTTTCTTGAGACAGAGTTTCTCCGTGTAGCTCCTGTAGTTTTGGCGCCTTTCCTGGAACTCACTCTGTAGCCCAGGCTGGCCTTGAACTCACAGAGATCCGCCTGCCTCTTCCTCTCCAGTGCTGGAATTAAAGGCGTGTGCACCACTGCTGCCCGACATCCCAGCAGCTTTTTAAAGTTCATATTGTGGCATGTATCCAGGACTTCTTTTTTTTAGTGAATAGTGTTTCATTAGATGTATGTATTGCCTTTACTTATTCTTCCATCAGTTGGAGGCCTTCAGATTTGTTTGTTCATTGATTGATTGATTGATTGATTGATTGATTGGGTATCCTGACTGGCCTGGAACTCAGTATAGAGGAGGCCACTCCTAAACCTATAATCTTCTTATATTAGCATCCAAGTGCTGTGATTGCAGACAGGCATGTGTCACTATGCTTGGGTGGGTTTATTTTTTTTTTAATGATTTATTTTATTTTGTGTATGTGTGTGTGTGTGTGTGTGTGTGTGTGTGTGTATGTACAAGTGTGTATGCAGGTGCCCCTGATAGTCAGAAAGGGCTATCAGATCCCTTGGAGTTGGAATTAGAGTCATCTGTGAACCATTATGATAGAGGTGCTGGGATCCAAACCCAGGTCCTCTGATAGAGCAGTAAGTGCTCTCAACTGTTTAGTCATCTCTCCAGCACCATTTTTGGTTGTTTTGAGGAATGCTGCTTCTAAAAATTTTCATACAAGTTTTTGTATGGATGTTTATTTTCGTTTCCTTGGTCTGTTTATTGGGGTTTGTTTTGGTTTTGAGATGGGATCTTGGTGTCTCTCAGGCTGACTCTGAACTAGACTTGAGCTTTCTCAGGAACTGGAACATGGGGTACACCACTGTGCCTGGATATTTATTATTATTATTATTATTATTACTATTATTATTGTTTTAAGACAAGGTCTTGCGGTATAGCTCAGGCTGGCCTGGAACTCATGGCCCACTATCTTAACCTGACAAACCTGATGACCCGAATTTGTTCCCAGGGCCCCTATGGTGGAAGGAGAGAGCCTATGACCTCCATACATGCTTTTCACATTTCCTCCCCTCCCCATTAATAAACATAATAAAAATATGGAAAAGTGCAGGGTGATGGTGGCGCACGCCTTTAATCCCAGCATTTGGGAGGCAGAGGCAGGCAGATTTGTGAATTCGAGGCCAGTCTGGTCTACAAAGTGAGTCCCAGGACAGCTAGGACTGTTACACAGAGAAACCCTGTCTTGAAAAATCAAATATGTATATAACTAAAATTACCATCATTATTGTTATTCTTGGTACTAGGAATTGAGCTATTTAATTTATCTTTTTTTTTTTTTTTTGGTTTTTCGAGACAGGGTTTCTTTGTGTAGCCCTGGCTGTCCTGGAACTAACTCTCTAGACTAGGCTGGCCTCGAACTCACAGAGATCCGCCTGGCTCTGCCTCCCGAGTGCTGGGATTAAAGGCGTGGGCCACCACCGCCCGGCTTAATTTATCTTTCAGTGATTTTATTTGAGAAATGAATCTGGTATAATTTCTTCCACATAGATAATTGACTGCCCTAGTATCATTTTGAGTAGTTTATCTTTCTTTCATCTATTTGCAATGCCACATCCATTGCTAATCAAGTTCCTTGATGTGTGCGGTTTTGATTCTGGCTTCCCTGTTCTGTACAACTGGGGCATTTGTCTACTGTTTATCAGCCCCTCTATCTTACTTCCTTTATTCTTTTGGACCATATCTTGATACCAGTTCAAGTGAAGTATCTTATCGGTCTACCTTTGAGTGTGTCGTGGCTAATTTGAATCTTTGCTTTCCTCTTTGCTTTCCGTTTATTTTGTTTGCTTCATGGTAGTAAGTGTCGAAACCAGGGCTTTTGGCTGGGTTTAGTGTTGCTTGTGTGTGTGTGTGTGTGTGTGTGTGTGTGTGTGTGTGTGTGTGTTTAGGTCTAATCCTTTTCCATTTTGAGGCAGGATCTTGCTAAGTTGCCCAGTTAGCCTTGAACTCACTCTGTAGCTCAGGCTGGTCTCCAACTTGGAATCCTCCTGTCTTACCCTCCCAAGTCCCTTCAATTACAGGTCTGTACCACCATACCCAAGTCTCAGTTTATATTTTAAAGAATTGCCCCCCAAAATGTTGAACTTTACTGAAGTTGCAATGAAATTGTAAGCTGAAGAGTATTGATGGCATTACACTAGTGAATCTGAGCTGTGATGAGCTATGAATAAGGCGGATAGACTCATTATTTCTTTTTTTATAGTTCCCCCAAAATTGAGGTTTATTTCTAGTTACTTCACTTTTTTGCTTTGTTTTGTTTTGTTTCTCTGTGTAGCTTTGAAGCCTTTCCTGGAGCTCACTCTGTAGCCCAGGCTGGCCTTGAACTCATTGCCTCCCAGTGCTGGGATTAAAGGCGTGTGCCACCACCACCCAACCACATTTTTGTTACTATCATGAATGAAATAAAAATGCAAGAGATTATATTATACATTAGACTCAGCTACAGTGTCCTTGTTGAACTTTCCATTAATTTAATAATTTGTACAGACATTCCCATGTGTTCATTACAGAGGAAATCATGTCAGCTGAGTAATGACAAGTATATTTCTTTCGTTATAATTATATATATTTATTCTCCTGTTCAAGAAAGAGCTCTAATCAAGATAATGCTCGAGTCAACAAATAAAAACTTATCAATTTGTCATCACTTCTATGCAGTATGGGCAGGCTCTGCACACAGGCCTGGGAGACAGCAAATATGATTGTTATATCAAGTGGAGTAGGTTGGTATTTGGGGAAGAATCTTCTGTCTTTAGCCCAGGGAAAGTTCTAGATCACTGGGGACAGGGAAAGCAGCTCACGGAGAAGGTTGTTTTACCAGCTCCAGGGAGAGATGATAGGGATCTGTCTTGCTGTCAGCTCTTCCTTGCAAACAGTGGCCTGCTGCCCAGCTTTGCTCTGTTTTATTTTGGCTTTGATGATATTGGAGATCGAACCCAGGGCCTCACGTGCTAAGCATGAACTTGTGCTGTACCCCAGTTCTGCTGTCTGGTGGTTTTTTTTTATTGGCCTGTCAAGTATGAATGGATTTTGTGTGTTTAAAGAATTAAGAAGGAAAGCCGAGTGGTGGTTGCACACGCCTTTAATCCCAGCACTGGGAGGCAGAGGCAGGGGGATCTCTGTGAGTTCAAGGCCAGTCTGGGCTACAGAGTGAGTTCCAAGAAAGGCTCAAAGCTATGCAGAGAAACTCTGTTTTGAACCCCCCTCCCCCCGCAAAAAAAAAAAAATAATTCAGAAGGAGCCAAAAGCATATTTTTGGGGGGGTGGGGGGGTTTCGAGACAGGGTTTCTCTGCGTAGCTTTGTGCCTTTCCTGGAGCTCACTTGGTAGCCCAGGCTGGCCTCAAACTCACAGAGATCCCCCTGCCTCTGCCTCCCGAGTGCTGGGATTAAAGGCGTGGGCCGCCGCCGCCTGACAAAAGTATATTTTATGACATGAAAATTGTATGAATCTCAAAATGTTCTTGTCTAGCTAAAACTTACAGGAACTGATCACACCCCAAAAGCTCACAACAACAACAACAAAACACAACAACAGAAACATCTCGTATTGAGGGGAGGACAGCTGTCACCAAGGAGCTGGAGCCTTTGACATCTTTAACACAGCCACTTGCAGTGATCAAAGAGGCAGTTCTCTCCATGATAGATGTGCACAGATTTGGTGCCAGCACTTAACTGGCAGGTAGAATCACATGAATGGAATATTGTCCTGAAAGGACACACAATGAGAAGAATGCGGCGGCCAACCAAATACCTTTTAAGATACCAATATTTAAGGACTCTGTAAAGTGTGTGTCAAAAGTCAGATGGAAAAATGGCCCAGCCATCAAGAGCTCATACTGCTCTTGCAGAGGACCCAACATATCCCAGCTTCTCCAATGTAACTCCAGCTCCGGGGGATCTGGCGCCCTCTTCTGGCTCCCAAGAGTACCTGTACTCAGGTGCAGATACTTGCAGGCAGACATATAATTAAGAAATACATCTTAAAAAATAAACACCCTGCTGGGCATGATGGTGTAAGCAATGATCTCAACACCGGGAAGACAGGCAGGTAGATCTCTAGAACTCCCTGGCCAGCCTGTAAGCCCCTTGGCGAGTGACAGGCCAGTGAGAGCGGTATCTCAACAAAACATAGATAGCTGTCCCGATAACCAACATCCACGGTTGTCCTCTGGGCTTCCCCATGCAGATGTAGATGCACACATACATGCCAAGAGAGAGACAGAGAGACAGAGACATATTAACATTTAAAGAGAGGATAAAGAAAAAAAGAGAATCTAAATGCCCATCTGAGAGATAAGAAAATATCTTAGGGAGTTGCCGAGATGGCTCAGCATTAAAGAGCACTTGCATTATAATTATGAAGACCACAGTTTGGATCCTAGCATGCACACCAGGCTGGGCATCCTGAGGGTGCCTGTCACCCCAAACTCCTGGCAGGAGCAGAGACAGAATTGCTAAAGCTTGCTGGCTTCCGCCTTGGCTGAGAAAAACATGAGCCCCAGGTTCAGGGAGAGACCCTGCCTCAAAGAATAGGCAGAGAGTGGTAGAGATTAATGACACCCTCTTCTGCTCTCCATATGCACGTATAGGCACTTGTCCCCACACAGACAAATTCTGTCTCTCACACATAAAATACGAAAAGTCGCCTTGAAAAAGCTATCTTAGAAATATCGAAGGTGAGGTAGACGTGGTGGTACACTTCTTTAATCCCAACACTCGGAAGGTAGAAACAGGTGATCTCTGTGTATCTGAGGCCAGCCTAGATTATATAGCTTGTTTCAGGCCAACCAGGGGTGCATAAAGGAATCCCTTTCTAAAGAGGGGTGGTGGTGGTGTAACTAGGTGTGTGCATGCATGTATATGCAGGGTTCTCATAACAAATGCATCTGGACTAGGTTAAGCAAAAGGAGGAAGTTGATTTGTAGACTATCTGAAGCATTTTGTAGAAACCAAGATCCAGGAAGTGCTGCTGGGCCACTTGAGGGGTTGAGGCCAGGCTGTGGAACGAGACCCTGCCTCAGAGCTCACTCTACACCTTCCCTCCTGCCCCTGTCCGCTCTTCTGTGCCTGGACTTGCATGTGTCCGCCTCATCCAGCTCTACATTATTTACAAGTTCCGTCAGACCGCAGACTCTCCAGCCGCTAGCTCCACCTAGTCAGGGCCAAGCGTCCACACTAGACTCAAATATTGATGGTCAGGGGAGTGGCGTGAGCATGTCTCTAGGGCCACACTGTGGGTGTGCAGGGCACAGTTAGATGAGACAGTACCATGAAAAGAATACGCCACAGACAAAGCCAGAAGTGAAAGCAAGAGCGTGCGTTCTGGAGGAGCCAGGAGCATGGGTAAATTCAGCACAAGCACTGAGACTCACAGGCTTGCAGAGGCTAAGAAAAGTTGGCTGACTGCTGGCATGCCTGTTTTCTTCGTTAGGATTTGGAAGCGGTGGGGACCATATTGTATATCAAGTTCATGATTCTGTATTTAATATCATTAAGACCACATTATACGTCGCGCTTACTGCTTTTGTTCAGTAGTATGGGTGATGCTTAGTTTCCTGTATCATTTTGCTACGCCACCGTGTATAGATTTTTGACCAGTGATCTAGATGCTTCTGTAAAGGTACATTTTTAGATATATAATTAATGTTTTTATTTCCAGTAAACTCTAGCTACACACCATCAATATTTATTTGTTTGTTTGTTTGTTTATTTGTTTGTTTCTTTTAAAGACTGTGTTTCTCTGTGTAGCATGGGTGTCCTAGAACTCACTCTATAGACCAGGCTGCCTTCAAACCCAGAGGTCTGCCTGCCTCTGTTTCTTGAGTGCTAGGATTAAAGGCACATACCACCACTGCCTGGCTTATTTTTATTTATTTATTTATTTATTTATTTATTTATTTATTTATTTATTTATTGGTTTTTTCGAGACAGGGTTTCTCTGTGTAGCTTTGCGTCTTTCCTAGAATTCACATGGTAGCCCAGGCTGGCCTCGAACTCACAGAGATCCGCCTGGCTCTGCCTCCCGAGTGCTGGGATTAAAGGTGTGTGCCACCACTGCCCGGCTTTTTTTATTTTTAAATTTATTATTGTTGTTGTTATTCTTTTTTTTTTTTTTTTTTTTTTTGGTGTTTGTTTTTGAGACAGGATCTTTCTGTCCTGGTACTCACTATGTAGACCAAGCTGGCCTTGAACTCACAGAAATCCAATTGCCTTTGCCTCCTAAGTGCTGGGATTAAAGGCATATGCCAGTACACCTAGCTAAAAAAATTTTCAAACATGTCTGTCTATTAATTTATTTATTTGGTGTGTGTGTGTGTGTGTGTGTGTGTGTGTGTGTGTGTGTGTGTGTGTAAGTCAGAGAACAACTTGGTGGGAGACAGTTCTCTCCATCTGTAGGTTCCAGGTTTTGAACTCAGGAAGTCGGGCTTGCCCTATAAGAGGGAATTTTGCTACCAGATTCCTTCAAATTTGAGCCACATCTCAGTTCTTCCTTGGATCCCCAGCCCATGGGTTTGGGACTTGTGCGACTCCACAGTGGCTTGAGCTAGCTCCTCAATGTAAATTTCTTTCTATATTGTAATGTGCAGACATGTTCTATAGGTTATTTCTCTGGAGAACCATGGTCGAAGCATGTCATGAAACTGTTTAATTCTGCCTGGCGGTATCGCATGCCTTCAATCCCAGCACTCGGGAGGCAGAGGAAGGCGGATCTTTGTGAGTTCGAGGCCAGCCTGGTCTACAGAGCAAGTTCCAGGAAAGGCTCAAAGCTACACAGAGAAACCCTGTCTCAAAAAAAACCAAAACCAAAAAAAACAAAAAAACCCAAACCGTTTAATTCCTACACAGTACTATAGAAAGAACCAGGCCTCACATGTGCTAGGCAAGTGCTCTACCACTGAGATACCTGTGGCCTCCCCCACCCCCGCCCCCGCCCCCTTTTTATTTTAAGGCCTTTTCTTGCTAATTTACTACTTCCTCTGTAGCCCAGACTTACTTTGTGCAATCCTCCTGCACCAGCTTCCCAAATAAAATGTTCTTATATTCCTCAAAGATGATTTTTACACTGTAGGCTTAGTTCTGTCTTGAATATTAGTTCCCCCCATTTAGACAGGAGGAGCCTGAGACGGAAGACTGTGCTGTGGCCACCCCAGGGTCCCACAGCAGAAGAAACAGACGCAGTCAGCCTAGCTCACAGCCCTGTGAAAACCCTTACCTAGCAGGTAGCCCTGTCTTCCCCGGGTCAGCTTGCACCCGGGCAGGTAAGGACGTGGAAGCTGGTCCCTGCCCCTGAGAAGAGGCAAACTCAGAACCCTCCTCTGCCTGATGGACTCGAGAACCCAGAGCCTGTCTCTGTGGGACATGGCTGTGCATACAGCTGGTGTCTCTTCCGAGTGAGGGTTCTCTGGGATACTTTGGGGCTTTGCTAAAGCTGCTTTTTCTCGTCCAATACAATTTAAGCTGATTTTCGTCGTTCACTTTTGAGACTTCCGGTAAATGCATTTTGTAAATGGCAGGCAGCAAGTCTGTGTCTGTGACCAGTGAGTGCTGTTGACACGGCTCCCACACACAGACCAAGATAATGATCCCCTCTGTGTCCACCAAGTCCGCAGCACGGTGTGGTGTAAATCGTCTTGTGACAGTTTTGATATGTGAGTCCTCACCCACATTTCTGTCCTTAGTGTAGACTCCGAGAATTGCCCAGCCATTGTCTGTGAACGTGTATGTTGTGTGTGGTCTCTCACATCCTGACATGCTTCCCACACAGACTACAACTTTCACTTCATTAGCAGAATACAAGAACAGGAGAAATCTGTCCTCAGTGAGCCACCGTTGCCCTGTTGTGTGATAGGCTGTGTACTTACTAAAACTCAAAACTGTTTTTTCTTTTCCCCTGCTGTCTGTCTTTGTCCCATACTGCAATTATTCTGAACAAATTAAATTGTATTTAAAAGGGTTGGAGTGTAATTCATCGATAGAGCGCTCCCTGGCACTCAGCCGTTGGTTCAATCCCTGGTGTCTCAAAAAAAAAAAAAAAAAGGGAGAAGTATTTTTAGAGACAGTTTTTGAAATTGCTTTAATTGCAAGTCGTTTTACTGGCTCTTTTCGCTCCCTCCCATGGAAGGCGCCACAGTGTACCAGACAGTTCTGATCATGTGTGATAAGCAGCCAGGAAAGCGTGTCCGCCTGAAGAAAACCATTTTGTAGAATAACTGAAGGAAACGGTTCACTTGGGTTTCCTTGTTATCAAGGCCGTGCAATGAAAAAGTTAACAGCGTTGCGAGATGAAAAGGCCCTAAACCAGGCTGGCGGCTCACGCCTGTAATCCCAGTACCCGTTATCGGTCCGTCCACAGTGAGTTTGAGACCAGCCTGGGCTGCATGAGAGAGACCCTGTCTCCAGAAAACAAAACCAACCAACCAACAAATGCATCTGGGAGAGCCAGGTGTGGTGGGGCACATGCCCTGGCACGGCCAAGGCCCTGGGGTCCATCCCTAGCCCCGTAAGAAGAATTGTTTAGGGCGCCGTGGAATCTGTTGGGCACACATCTGCGTGCACTTGGAAATCATGTAAGGCACTTACTAATTTGTACTTTTGTCATCCCCCTCCCCCTCAGCCCTTTTTAAAGACAGCATCTCACTATGTAGCCCAGGCTAGCTTCAAACTTCAGCAACCCTCCTGCTTTTTTTTTGGTTTTTCGAGACAGGGTTTCTCTGTGTAGCTTTGCGCCTTTTCTGGATCTCGCACTGTAGACCAGGCTGGCCTCCAGCTCACAAAGATCCGCCTGCCTCTGCCTCCCGAGTGCTTTAATCCTCCGGGATTAAAGGAGTGCGCCACCATCGCCCGGCGTATTGGAATTGAACCTCTTTGCACTCTGCTCCTCCAACCACTGTTTGTCTTTAGTTTCATTGAGGAACTCAATGTATAATTAGGGTGTCATGGAATCTGTTGGGCACACACATTATACACCACCCAAGTACGCTCTTCCCAGGTTAACTCTGCTCTCCATCATCCCGTTTTCCTTCCCACAGCCAGCTGATTCCAAGAGCAGCCTGCTGGTCATGTAGCCCTGGCTGGTCTGCAGCTCACTGTGTAGACCACCAGGTTGGCCTCAAACTGGTGCTAAAGTTACAGGCATGTGTCACCATGTTTGATTCCCACCAAAATTTTTCTCAATGGGATTTGAAATATAATGGAGGGCACAGAAGTAGAAAACTAATTACAAAGGGTTCCTCTCCAATGGGGAGGGAAAACACCACACTGCAGCTGGCCAATGGCAGCCACTCCTGGGTGGGAGAGAGTGAGGGTGCCAGTCTTCCTCCCAGGGAAGTCAGGGTGCTTATATAGACTGGACTCGGGTGGTGTTCAGAGTGTCTCCTACCTGTCCTCCTGGAGCATGGGCAGCAACCAGGTCTGGACAGTCAACCAGGATGAGCCACTTCCCACAAAGAGGGATGGGGCAACGGGACCTGTCATTGACTTCATTGGCTCAGCCATCCTCGCCAAAGCATTTTGTCAATGTCTGCCGTGGGCCGCGCCTCCCTGGGCACTGAGAAGGACAAAGAGGAGTCGAAAGCCTACAGTGTTGATAGGGTTTTATAGCATGGTGATTTTGTTTTTTTTTTTTTAATTTGCTTGTATCTGTCTTAACTTCATTTCCTCTCTCTCCTTTAGTACCCTCTTCTGTACGGGCTGATTCTCATTCCCTGCTGGAGTTCTCTGGTTTGCCTGAGTAGAGTCTACATGGGAATGCACTCCATCCTGGTAAGAAAACAGGCTGTCCTTAATACTTGTTCTCTTCTGAGCCTGGCAGAAGAAAACTTTGCAAACTGAAGTCCAATGATGATATGACCTGTTGTCATACAAAGGAACACACGGACAGAGCAAGAGTAGCTTGGCACGGCAATGTCTTTCTGGAAAAAGAGTGTGCCAGAACCCAAACCAGCTATTGAGAGTTCACTAGGTTTTTATTCAGACACACCCAGGCGTGGCTGTGTCTCCCCCCACTGGCTGGGGCACCATCTCTGTCCTTCGGGATGGGCTGATCTTAACACTGGTTCAAAGGAAATGGGGGAAGGAGTCAGGCCCTCAGGCCATCAAGTTCCAGGACCGGGGAAGGGCTTTGTGTAAACAAGAGTTTTACTGGCTGTGGGAGATTAAAAGATTTACATGAAATTTTTACAAGACGGGGGATTAATGGAATGTTGGCCCTGGACGAGCGAGCTACTTTTGATAGCTAGGCAGGAGAACACATTTCTCACAAAGCCGGAATGAGAAAATACAGTTTGTAAGTAGTCCTCATTTTGCAAAACCATCATCATAATGACCTGTGGCTTGCTGATATGTCAGACCTTGTATTTCGCTTTTCCCTGCAATGCTGAGCATGCGTCAGAAGCTTCAGGCATGCGGAACCCTCGGTGGGATGCCTCTCCTTCCTGCTTGGCTGTCTCTTGTGCTCCGCCCTCTGGGGATGCTCCTCAGAGCCTTTCATACCTTTCCCTTGTCTTTCTCAAGGGCGGTCAGGTGCCTCTTCTCCCCTTCGTCCTGAACTGGACTCCCTCTGCCTTTCGGCCGCCCCACGGTGGACTGTCAGTTCTTTAGATCATATCAGTGTGTTTTGTCTCTCCACCCTCAGGATCGAATAAGACGTCCTAGGGATTTATTGCATATTAGCTTGTAAATGGAGGATCAAATAAAAAGATGGCAAAGTAAACTAATTTATGAAATCATAAGTTTTCTGATGGGTTATACTGATTTTTTTTTCTTGTTATTTTTAGAAAGTTTCGTTTAGGGCTCTAGTTGGTGTCGTGAACCTGGGAGAGTGGGGCCTAAAATTGAGGCAGATGAGCCTGGCTTGGCTAACGCCTTTAATCCCAGCACTTGAGAGGCAGAGGCGGCGGATCTGAGTTCGAGGTCAGCCTGGTCTACAAACGAGTTCCAGGACAGCCAAGATTGTTACATAGAGAAACCCTGTCCCGAAACCCGCCACCCTCAAAGAAAAAAAGAGGCAGACAAAAGTCTCATGCTGTACCAACTTTATTCAGAGGGAGCATCAGAGGGTTAGGAAAGGTCACCCGAGTAACGTGTTTGTGAGTCCACGCTGTATGTAAGCAACAAAGACAAGCTACTTGTTTCAAAAACCTGTCTCTCCTTAGAGACACATGAATAACAACAGCTGAAGTCAACTCTCTCTATCCACTACACCTGGGAGGAGCACAAACACATTCCAAGAACAATTTGGTGTTTTGAAGGAACTGAGGTCACAAGACTTGTTTTCTCACAAGCATGTAGAATTCTCACATAACTCCATTGTTGCTCTGTGTTCTGACAGTGTTCTACTTGTAGCAAGATCTCCGTGGCTTATTTCATGGCTGTAGAAATATTGGTATTCTCCTCACTCTGCCTATTTTATTATCAGACTACACTTCTTTTTGTCTGGTTGTTTGTTTTGTTTTTTTGTTTTTTGAGATAGGGTTTCTTTGTGTATGTAGCCTTGGCTGTCCTGGAACTAGGTCTGTAGAACTCACAGAGATCCACCTGCCTCTGCCTCCCCAGTGCTGGGATTACCTGATATTTAGAGTGTTTTTAATCTTTTTGTTGTACTGAGAATTGAACTGAGGGTCTTGGACATACCCATCAAGTACTCTACGAACAAAGCATATCTCCAGCCCTGGCCACACAATTTTATCTATCTATCTATCTATCTATCTATCTATCTATCTATCTATCTATCTATCTATCTATCTATCTATTAGTGAAGAAAGTGAATTGCTAATATTTCTTAGGGAAAATTTACTTTTATCTCTAAATTTATTATCATTCCAAGAGGAATAAATATCTGATTATTGAATATATGATCTCAAAAATACTGTTCTTTAAAATTGAAAATGTAGCCATGCATACATCTTTAATCCTAGCATTCAAGAGGTAGAGACTGGAAGACCTCTGTGACCATCCTGGGTCTGCATTGTGAGCTACAGGCCAACCAGGGCTATATGAGGAGACCCTGTCTCAAAACAAAACAAAAATGTTTAGTGATTGATCAAACATTTCTGCTGAGTTCAGTGTACTCTTTATATACCAGATTACATCTATTCTTGAATCATCTGGAGTAAAAACAATATTGCCACTAGTTTTATCTTTTTTAAGATTTACTTTACTTTTTTAATTATGTGTATGTGGAGGGCATGTGTGTGCACATGACTGCAGGAGCCTGCAGAGACCAGAGACATTAGACCCCTGGAGCTGGAGCTGCAGGCAGTTATGAGACCCCCTACATGGGCTAGGACCTGAACCTGGGTCCTCTGCAGACACAGTGCATTCTTATAACTGCTGAGCCATATCCACTTTTCAATTCCTGAATCGGCAGGCCTAACTCTTTATGGATTTGATTTTTTTTTAAACTTTTTTTTTAAAGATTTATTTATTTATTATGTATACAGCATGTATGACTGTAGGCCAGAAGAGTGCACCAGATCTCATCACAGATGGTTGTGAGCCACCATGTGGTTGCTGGGAATTGAACTCAGGACCTCTGGAAGAGTAGTCAGTGCTCTTAACCTCTGAGCCATCTCTCCAGCACCATGGATTTGATTTTTATGTTATTTTGTTTTTACGTATTTCAGCACCAAGGATTGAACCTAGGGACCTCACATGTAGCCAGACTAGCTACATGCAAAAACCTTTTTTTTTTTTTTTTTGAGACAGCGTCACAGACAAGTTGCCCAGGCTGACCTTGAACTCCTTCTGTAGCCGCAGCTGGCCTTGAACAGTCAGCCCTCCTGCCTTAGCTTACTTAGTCCCCCAAGCAGTTGGAATTGTTTTCCTGTACTATCATGCCAGGCACCCCTAATTGTTTAATTACTCAATGACCAGTTTGCCCCCAAAGGACATATAACTTGTCTTATTAAAAATAGCTGCAGGGTGGGGCTCCATTATTCAATTCCCAGCACCCACATATCCACTCACAAGTGTCTAACCCCATTCCACAGGATCTGTTGCCCTCTAATGATCTCCGAGGGCTCCTCCTGCATGTGTGTGGTGCACATGAACTCATGCAAACACACACACATACATATAAAGAAGAGTAGCTACAGGGGCCAGCAAGATGGCTTAGTGGCTGGACACACTTAAAGGCATATACCACCACGCCTGGCAGTTTTCCTTTTCATAGTAGCGTCAGGTATAGCTTTCAAGTATTGCAGATAATAATTCTGTACAGTAACTATGACTGTCACTACCAGTCAATAATATATTGCTTGATGATATTCAGCAGTCGGCATTTTGTTTTCGAGACAAGGTTCCACGTAGCTTACGTTGGTTTGGACCTGTGATGCTCCTGCCTCCAGAGTGCTGGAATTATAGACATGCACTACCATGCCTGGCCCAGTTCTGTAACATTATGAATCTGATAATATTTCTTCAATTTGTACTTCTCATATATGTTAGCATTTAAAATAGTTACTTGTGTTTTGAATTATTTTTTATAACAATTGGTGTCTGTTAACTATTAAACTAGTATGGACTATAGGTAGAGTGTACCCCACGGACTGCTCTCAGATACTCATACAACCCTAGGCTGCTGTCTTCACTAGCATTAAGGGCACTCAAGTAATGTTCGAGAAATAATTTGTAAGAAATACTTCATTCAGTGCCTGACATACTTTGTTATCAATATAATTCAAAGAACAAACACTTTGTTTTTAATATGTTCTTTCCTAGTCCTCAAAAAAGTAAAGATTAGTATATCTGTTTTTATTTTTGTTTTTTTTTTTTCAGTCATTACCAAACATAGCTTTCAAAATTCGATTTCTTAAACACGTTTTTTTTGTTTGTTTGTTTTGTTTTGTTCTGGCTTTTTTTGGTAAAGGTGTATTTGTGTATGGGGCAGTGCTGGGAACTGAACCTGGGTCTTCTGGAAGAGCAGCAAGTGCTCTAGACCACTGAGCCATCTCTCCAGCCCTTTGTGGTTTTTTTTGTTTTTTGTTTTGTTTTTCAAGACAGGGTTTCTCTGTGTAGCTTTGCACCTTTCCTGGAATTTGCTTTGGAGACCAGGCTGGCCTCGAACTCACAGAGATCCGCCTGTCTCTGCCTCTGGAGTGCTGGGATTAAAGGTGAGCGCCACCACCGCCCCAGCCAGCCCTATGTTTTAAACCTGTTTGTTTTTTCGATACAGAGTCTTGCTCTGAGTGGCCTAGAATTCTCTATGTAACCTAAACCAGCCTCCAGTTCACAGTTTAAAGAAAACACACACAAAACCATTGTGACAGGAGACTTTGATTCTAATCTTAACATCACTTACAGCTGCCTAAAACTGTAATCTCTGGGCTGGAGAGGTGGCTCAGAGGTTAAGAGCACTGCTTGCTCTTCCAAAGGTCCTGAGTTCAATTCCCAGCAACCACATGGTGGCTCACAACCATCTGTAATGAGATCTGGTGCCCTCTTCTGGCCTGCAGAGATAAGTGCAGACAGAACACTATACATAATAAATAAATAAATTTTAAAAAAAGATTACATTTATAAAAAAAACTGTAATCTTTGTTTTCTTACTAATATTGTTATTTCCAGTCTTTCCCCTCCAAACATAAACTTCATGATAGCACACAGCATCATTTCTTTGAGTAATAAATATAATCTTCCTTCTGCATGTAAACATCACAGTAGCCAACATATTGTTCATAACCTGACTATAAATATACATACATCGTACATGTAGTTAATGAAAGAGCAGAACTAGAAAAACCGTCTTTTATTAGCAAATCCTTTTTATTGGCCAGGTTGTGCTACCGCACGCCTTTCATCTCAGTACTCCAGAGCCAGAGGCAGGCGGATCTCTGTGAGTTCAAGGCCAGCCTGGTCTACAGAGTGACTTCCAGGGCAGCCAGAGCTACATAGAGAAACCCTGTCTGAAACAACAAAAACAAAACGAACTAAATAAATAAATCTGATTCCATGGATATCAGTGGTTAGAACTAGAGCAAAAAAGGGAAAAAAGAACTTCTGATCTCCTGCCTCTACTTGCTAAGTGCTGGGGTTATGGGTGCACACTACTCTGCCTGATTTTTACAGTGCTGAGGATCAAGCCCCTAGCTCCATGCATGCCAAGCAAACACTCTACCCACTGGGCTACATCCCAGCCCACATTCTAGTACTATGCCGTGGTTGGTTTGTAAGGTTTATTTTAAAGTTAAACACCCCAAATAGCATTATACTAACTGTACTTTTATCTTTTCTAGGATGTCATTGCTGGGTTCCTCTATACCATTTTAATCCTGGTTGTCTTCTACCCGCTTGTGGACCTGATTGACAACTTCAACCAAACTTACAAATATGCCCCGCTCATCATCATCGGGCTTCACTTAGCTCTGGGCATCTTTTCCTTCACTCTTGACACCTGGAGCACATCCCGAGGAGACACGGCTGAGATTCTGGGCAGTGGTGCTGGAATTGCGTGTGGCTCTCATGCTGCGTATAACCTGGGTCTGTTATTAGACCCTTCTCCACACAAATTACCCTTAGCCAGCCCCCCTTTCACCGCCACTCTGCTTGGAAAAGCCATATTACGGGTCGCCATAGGAATGATCTTTGTCATGATGGTAAGGGACATAATGAAGAAGATCACCATTCCTTTAGCCTGTAAACTCTTCAGTATTCCGTGTGACGATGTCCGCCAAGCGAGGCAGCACATGGAAGTGGAGCTACCGTATCGGTATATCACCTATGGAATGGTTGGGTTCTCCATCACGTATTTGGTTCCTTGCGTATTTTCCTTCATTGGTATCTCGTGATGGAGAAGTGTTGTTTATTATAAGAAAGGAGGCTACCAGTTATATCTAAAACTATGCTCCAGGTAAAACTCGGGTCAGAGGCATTTGCAAGAATTTAACTTAAACAAGTAAATTCTGCAGCCGGTGCATTTTACCTTTGCACATCCAGACGTTTTGGGTGGCCTGAGCTCTTTCAGCACTGAGAAGTGATACGGCCATTTAGAATGTTCACAAAATGTTTGGAGAGTTCTGTGCTGTTACAAATTGTAGTTATATATAATATATATTAAGGTATGCAGTGTGCAAATGTGTATCTAGTATGTATTATATATATAATTATTTACCTAAGAACTGTGGGGTGTGTTGAAAAATCAATAACAGTATGCAGTTGTGCCTGCATTTTGGGGATTAATGCAGGCAGGTTGTTATTAACAAATGGGTTTACCGTTGATTTCCTATGGGAGCCATTTCCTAGTTGAATTGATAACTACCAGACAGAATCCACATGCTACCACATCCTGATTTACCGCCTCTTTTACACTGCCATCCCCTTCCATGTTATCCATGATGTTGAACATGGGAGGCATTTTTAATGGACCAAGTTTTGGGGAAAATGTGTTTTTTGGATTTATTTCTTTCTTTCTTTTTTAAAGTTCTGTACACTGTGTTGAATGTACTTTTTTTTTTTCCCTCAACTGTTTTGGTTGTCAGTTTAAGAATTCAGGTACCGGATTTTATTGCTTGCTAACTGTGCCTTTCCTTTGCTGAATTCAGAGACACCATGTATACTGTGATGTAAAAGTAAGACTCTAATTCTATCTTAAGCTACATAATCAGGCAAATATTTTAAAAATATATATCAAACTAACACATAGAAGTAAATGACCCATAACTCTTCAGTGTTTTTAAGAAGAAATGTGGAATAGCTAAATTTTCTCACTAATTTATTGGAAAGTTAAATGGATACGTATTTCCACTTTTGTAGGTATTTTTCTGCGTGTTGCAAGTTATAGGAACAATATATATCTTGATTGTTTATAATACAGGTAAATATTTCCTGTGAGTGGAAATGCAACTGAAATTTATAGATGAGAAAATGTACACCGTTTCTATGTAAAGAAGCCATTTTTTAAATTATTTGGCAAGGATTGGGTTTCCCGCTGTTAACTTTGAATTACCCTCTCTTTAGCAACCCACAGTAGATGATAAAAATCCAAATGTGAAATATCAGTAGTTTAGATTCTATTATTTTCCCAACTTATTATTTTTACAGTGGAAAACTTTAGTGTGATAGTGAACTATTTTTTTTCTGTCTGCCTTTATATTTTGAAGTGTGATTGTAATTAGGTTAACATTACATTTATTTATAGTGAGCTTTTCATAAAGAAGAGAATTAACTTTCCATATAAATGAGCATCAGGTATGGAGTTAATGACTTTAGTGCAATATCTCTGATTATTCAGAAGGAAAATGTTTCTATTTTGGACAACATAAGTATTTGAGCTCATATTTTTATAATCCTGATTGAAAATTTAGGGGCCTGGTAATTTTTACCCAAACGGAATCTGATGAACGTAAGCAAACCAGTTTGGGCCCCTGGGCTCCCGGGAGCAGAAAGTGGGTGCTTAGAAAGCGATCGGTACGCTGGAAGCTGGAAGCCGGCAGCGGCGCAGCTTTCTAGAAGGGTGTACTTAGCGCATTGAATTGTAAGGAGGGTCCCATGCTTTGGGTCTGTTATCCTATTAATTTTTTTTTTGTGTAGCTTAAAGAGAATTTGAAAATAATCTATTTCTTTGTGTTATATTATTTTTTGTTTGATGACAGGTTCTATGCTAAATGTATTTGAAAATAAAAGCCAAATTCAAGATTGAAAGGACCTCCGTTCTGTTTGCCTCTTGTGTACATGTCTGGGTTTTTGTGGGGTGGGGTGGGAGAGGTGATTCTAGACAGGGTTTCTCTGTATAGCCCTGGCTGTTCTGGAACTCACTGTGTAGACCAGGCTGGCCTTGAACTCACAGATGGACCTACCTCCTGAGTGCTGGGATTAAAGTTGTGTGCCACTGTGCCTGGTGACCAGTGTCTGTAATACCTGGTGAGGTTTTAAATATTATTTCTAGGTTTCCATCATCCCAGCAGCTTTTCTTCTAAAGCATTTTCTTTTTCAAAAATTGGTGAATTCTGTTGTTTTTAGAAATGAATGACACTGAAGAATTTTTTTTTTTTTTTTCCGAGACAGGGTTTCTCTGTGTAGCTTTGCTTCTTTCCTGGAACTCACTCTGTAGTCCAGGTTGGCCTCGAACTCACAGAGATCCGCCTGGCTCTGCTTCCCGAGTGCTGGGATTAAAGGCGTGTGCCAGCACCGCCCAGCCTCGCTGAAGAAAATTTTAAGAGTCAAGCTTTTCCTAAAATTTCTGATTCATTATGTTTTTGAGGCAGAGTCTCATGTAGCCCAGGGTAGCCTTGCACTGCTCCTCTGTCTCTACTTCCCACGTACCGGAACCACAGGCTAGGCCACCACACCCGACTGCTCTACATTACTAAGCTTTCTGAAACTCTCCAGATCTTATGAGGAAACACGTCTTCCTTGTGAAAAACACACAGAGGGAAACTTCGAAGAACAATAAAAGATTTCCAAAAATGCTTAAGGAAGGAAACAATAATTTCATAGCCTCGGGTGAGTTAGTTCATGGTCGTCAGCCCGACTGTGCCTCCTCCAGACACAGAATTCTGTATCCAGCAGCAACAAGGTGCGAGCGAGCGAGCGAGCGAGCAGCACCCCTTGTCCTGTGTCTGCGAGCTGACCGTCCGTCCTAGACAGAGCTTCATGGTTCTGTGGCTTACAGCTCCCAACAGCTGAAAGGACCACAGCTGTCTCTTTGCCATCTCAGTCTTGGTGCGTTTTGCATTTGTTTAGAAATCCTGTCCCTGGTTACAAGGGACAGACACGACAGGGAATCTTTTTGTTTCCTAAGGTGCCTCTTCAATTTTCTTTAAGCAAATGATTTTTAAGTTGTTTTATTTATTTAAAATTTTTTTAAGATTTATTTATTTATTTATTATGCATATAATGTTCTGCCTGCGTGTATGCCTGCAGGCCAGAAAAGGGAACCAGATCTCATTTTAGATGGTTGTGAGCCACCATGTGGTTGCTAGGAATTGAACTCAGGACCTTTGGAAGAACAGCCAGTGCTCTTAACCGCTGAGTCATCTCTCCAGCCCTTAAGTTGTTTTATAGCTTTGACATCTTGTCTTATTATTATAATATTTGTTTATTTTGAGACAGGGTCTCTGAGCCCTGGCTATCTTGGAACTCACTAGGTAGACCAGGCTGGCCTGAACTCACAGAGGTCACTCTGCCTCTGCCTCTCTTCTGTCTCTCCCTCCCGAGTGCTGGGATTAAAGGCGTGTGCCGCCACCACTCAGGCATCATTTGTCTTTTATAAAAATGGGTATTGGTGGTTTGTCTGTGTGTGCCTAGTGCCTGAGGAGGTCAGAAGAAAGTGAGTCCGCCCTACTGGAGTTACAGGTGGCTGTGAGCTGCTACGAGGGTGCAGGGGATTGAATTCTGGTCTTCTGAAAAAGCAGCAAGGCCTCTTAAGTACTGAGTCGTCTTTCCAACTAAAATGTATTCTTTACTTTTCCAATTTAGCATAGTCCCTAGATGACTGTGATCCCCCTTGCCTGTAATCCCAGCAACCAGGAAGCGGAGGCAGGGGAATCAGGAACTTGAATTCTTGACCACATGACAGGTGGGAAGGCCGACCTGGGCTACAAAAATACCCCATCTCAAAAAGCAAAAAATAGGGCTGTGTACAAGGTCAGTGGGAGACCATCTGCCTAGCATGCATGAGGCCCTGGGGTTCAACCCCAATATTTCAAAAAATGAACCAAAAATAAACAATTCATTATCTTTCTTCAGATGTCATCTCCATGGGGGAAAAAAGATACTTGTTCATCTTTTTCTGCCATTGCTGGGATACAGCATTCAATAGATATACTGTGGATTGTCTATGGATTGATTATGCAATTCTTAGACAAGCTTCAGTAAGTGCGCACGCGTGCGTGCGTGAGCGTGTGTGTGTGTGTGTGTGTGTGTGTGTGTGTGTGTGGTAGTTAGGAACATTTGTAGCATTCTGATTTGGTAAAAGTTTAAAATTGCTTTTTAGCATTTTATTTTTTCTTTGTTTTGTTTTTTTTTTGAGACAGGGTTTCTCTGGGTAGCCCTGGCTGTCCTGGAACTCACTCTGTAGCCCAGACTGGCCTCGAACTCAGAGATTCTTCTGCCTCTGCCTCCTGAGTTCTGGGATTAAAGGCATGCACCACCAGGCCTGGCTAAAAATAGAGCGTTTACATGTAATATATTTCCCTAAAAATTATTTTCACCTTCTTGAGACGCTGTGCAATTATAGAGTGATGGAGTATTTTAGGGCTACTTGGGATCTTAGAACAGCTTGTAAGACCTCCTTTAGAGTATTAGTAGATAACCATGTGCAATATCCTATTTGTTTATCCCTAGAGATATGATTTCCTTGTTGCCCAGACTGCCTGGGAACTCACTATTTAGCCCAAGCTGATCTTGAACTCCATTCTGCCTCTGTCTTCCAAGTGCTAGGATCACAGACAAGGTATGCACATTGCACTGGCCCTGGCTTAGAATATTAATTTTAAAAAGTACTCCATCGCTAGGCGATGGTGGCTCATGCCTTTAATCCCAGCACTCGGGAGGCAGAGGCAGGCAGATCTCTGTGAGTTCGAGGCCAGCCTGGTCTACAAAGCGAGTTCCAGGAAAGCGCAAAGCTACACAGAGAAACCCTGTCTCGAGGAAAAAAAAAACAAAACTCCATCAAGCCATTTTAACTTTTGGATGAAATTACACTAATTTGAAAGCAATGAAAACTATTGTTTGATAGACATTTAAATATTTATTTTCTGCTTTTTAAAAAAATCTGTAATAAGGGAAAATATACATTTTGAGTATTATTTACCAACTTTTTTTATATTAGTTGTGGACTTGGGTGATATACCATGGCTGCTGTAACTGCAATTACTTTAAAGAGGAGCCCCAAGGTGTAAGAGGAAGCTCTGATAGCCACCACCTTCGAAACTCCTAGAAGGTTAGATAGCAGCTCAGCGACACACCCATGAACCTACCCAGAGAGGGTGAGGAATTCCATCAAGGGGCTAAGGACCTTTGCAGACCAGCTACAAAGGTCCCGGTTCTGCGAAGAAGGCTCCCTCTGGGATTTGCTGGCATGCCCTGGGAAGGAAGTTCAAGTTTATTTCTTATGCTGCTGCACTTACAAGACCTTGGGACTTCCTCCATGCATTGAAATAGAAACCGGCCACACATCTGCCTCATCTGACTCCTGGAGACGTGAAGATTCTGGTTGGGAAGGGTGTTTGCTGCCTGAAGCAAAAATACCATGAGTTTTGCTTGTATGTATGAAATGTCCGCAGCATACAAGTGGTTTTCTTTCTTAAAAAAATTACTTGCACCTTATTTATTGGAGTGGGGAGGTGGGCATGTGGGCTTCAAAGGGCAACTTGAGGAAATCAGTTCTCTCTCTTCGACAAGGAGGTCCTGGAGATAGTTGAACTATGATGTTCTGCCTGTCAGCAAGCACCTCTACCCACTGAAACATCTCACTAGTCCTGTTGTTTTAACATTTCTAAGAAGACTCCTAGCTTCATGAGGTTTTCTGTTACTTAGAAAAGACTTGATGGCCACATTGTCATGTGTTGATCTAAGTAACTGACAAAAAGTAATTGTTGAGGACCTGCAAATACAGACATTGCACACAGTGCCACACAGACATCTGGAACTCCACTTCAGGGGGTCTGATGCCAAATTAATGACTCTCTAGGCACTAGGGACTCATGTGGTGCATGTACATAGAGACATGCAGGCATCATTTACATGTATAAAAAATAAAAACATTTGAAAAGAACTGGGTATGGTGGCACATGTCTTTAATCACAGCATTCTAGAGACAGAAGGAGGCAATATCTGAGTTTGAGGCCAGCCTGATCTACAGAGCAAGTTCCAGGGCAGCCAGGGCTACACAGAGAAACCCTGTCTCAAAAAAAGAAAAGAACATTTAACGATATAATTAAATCATATATAGAAATTGATTGGGGCTGGAGAAGCACATATTGCCCTTCTAGGACCTGGGCTCCATCCCCAGCACCCACATGGTAGTAACCACCTCGGGCACCAGACATTTTTGTGGTAAAGATACACATGTGTAGGCAAAACACTCAAAAAATAAGATAAATCTAAACAATAAAAAGATCCATGATATCTGGGTGATGATGGTGTATGCTTTTAATCCCAGCACTGGGGAGGCAGAAACAGATGGATTAGCCTGGTCTACAGAATTAGTTCCAGGACAGCCAGAGATACACAGAGAAACCCTGTCTCAAAAAACAAACAAACATCCTTAAAATGTAATCTGGATGTTCCTGAAACAGTCTTTAGAAAGATTTCCTTTAATATCCCAATAGTGACTTAATACCCCTACCCCTTAAAGAACACCCAAAACCAAAACCCAGCAAACAAAAACAGCCACGGAATAATGTCTCAGGTGAGCAAAACTAAAGGGCTTTTGTGTTGTTTTTAACTAAGTTGTTCTATTTACCAATAAAGGAGTCAGATGTTGGGGTGAAAACCTACTAGATCAGAGAAGCCAAAAAGCAGCCAGCTGACCTTCCTTTTTGCCTGGAGACCCAGGAAGAGAGCTTCTCTCCACACCGCCCCAAATCTGAGAGACCTCAGATCTCTACGTCCCTGCCTTCCCCTTCCTGTCAGCTAGTTGTTGGCTCCGAACCCGACTCAAGGTTGATTTTATTAACACAGTCCAGTCTCAGAGAGCAATCAAATATCCTACAACACTTTTGTTTCCACATCTTTTTATTTAATGCTAATCGGTAACATGGTAACTTCTTGTTATGTAAAGAATTATATGGGGGATGGAGAGATGGCTCAGAGGTTAAGAGTACTGACTGCTCTTCCATAAGACCCAGGTTCAATTCCCAGCACCACATGGCAGCTCACAACTGTCTGTAACTCCAGTTTCAGGTGGTCCAACACCCTCACACAGATATATATGCAAGCAAAACACCAATGCACATAAATAAAAATAATTTAAAAATTATGTGCATTGTTATAATGCATGTCTCAAAACTATATAAAAGGGTAAAATCCTAATGACATTTCCATCTTGTATCTGTCAGAGAACTTTTACATACTATTGATGATATTGTATAATGGGTTCGAGGCCAGCCTGGTCTACAGAGGGAGTTCCAGAATAGCCAGGACTACACATGTAGCGGTAACGCCCGCGTCACCGCTAACCGTTCACCACGTCTGAGCGAAGGGCTGCGGATTAAAAAATAGAGACAAGAGACAGCGGGTCATTCGTACGATTGGATGTCGAATGCCGTTTATTGAAAGAGGGGAGAAACCTTAAATACGTACAGACTTACAGCACAAATGGAGGAAACCCCGGAGGGCAGAAGTTCGTTGTCAATGGTCTACATTCCAGACTCAATGTTCGACCATCTAGCATCTAAGTAGTTAACGCCCAAAATACAGGATACACAACAAGGAACTTCCCTTAAGCATTCAGAAGGGTGGATACCAGCAGGGAATCCGAATAGGGAGGACACAAGGAACTTCCCTTAAGCATTCAGAAGGGTGGATACCGGCAGGGAATCCGAATAGGGAGGAATTCTGATCAAGGTCAAGCAAGCAAGGCCACAGCCACTCCCAGTCGGGGGCCAGGGCCGATGGTGCCCACAGTTCCCCCCTTTTTATTAAATGAGCTTTTGACTTAGGTTGCGTGGGACCAGCAGACCACCTTACCCGTCATAGAGACACTTGCCCAGGCCACACAAATGCTCTGTCTTAGGTTGGTGGCAGCCGCCCAAGCATTACCCGTCTCTGAATACTCATTATCATACAGACTCAACCATGTGAGCTGTAGAGTGACTGCTGCCAAAGATCTCAAAGTGGCACTGGGCTTGCAATCTGTGCGACACAGAAAAGACCAACAGAAGTCCGAACCCACCCATAGCCAGGAGGCTAAAGGCAATTGAACCATTCCCTTCTAAAACGAGCCTTGCTGTAAATAGGAGTCCTTGTAAGGTGGTATCCCATAAGCAAATGGAACTTGAGTTTTAATAATTTTTTACAACTTACAAAGCCAATTATAATGTATAAAAGTGGAATTAAATTTGTCATGCCCAATAAGAAGAAAGATTAACTAACTGTGGTAGCTACTTTTGCTGCCAGGGTCTCCATTGTGCTAGCTGTAGTAACCAATTATGAAATAGCAATCCCAGAAACAATAGCAGCAGTGACCACCACTGCTAAAACAGCAACAACGGCAACAGCGATGTCAGAGTCTCTTCTGGAGCGTGTGAGCATCATCTGTGTCTAGCTGCCACAGTCCACTGGCATGGACACGGCTCCAGGAACACGAACCACCAAGGCCCATTTTTCTTGATCCCAGCACTACTTAGGCTGGCAGGTCTGCAAGAGAACAACTAAGAAACAAAGAAAACAGAAAACAAAAACAGCAAACAAGGAGTAGAACTAATGGCCTCAATAATGGCCACATTCAGGCTCACAAATTTTGAGGTATCTTCAAAAAAGGCTAGATGAATTTCAGGAGGCAAATAAATGTTGCACAGAGCCATTCCTGAAAAGTAGGTACTGCACCAGCTTGAGGGGGGTTGCAAAATGCGAAAAAGGCTTAGCTGGCATGCTACTGTTTACAACTGAAGTTCATTGACCTTCAGAGTTATCCTTAATCTCCAAGGTGTGGTACATTCTCAATGTTTTTTGAAAAAAGTTACCATACATTACCTTCTGAGGAATTCAACCACATGGCTACAGTTCCTAGGCTTAGAATAATGTTTGCCAAGGCTGGCCATATTGGGCTCTCAATCCCCATCGGCATCAGAAGGGGAGAGTTTTTTACGAAGGCCCAATAGGTCTCTGCCATGTTGGGATTCAGCAGCAGCCACAGGGCGCACACAGCGTTCAGGAACCCAGAGAGGAATGTCATTGTCCTGTGGGAAGACACAAACAGATCCCCGGGCCCACACCAACACCGGATCGGGTCCCCTCCAAGTGCCAGTAGAAAGATCTTTCCATTGCACCAGAGGATGATTTGCAACAGGAGCCCTCCAGTGCTTATCTGCAGCAGATACTCCAGCAGAATCCACCGATAAAAAATTTAAAATATATAAAACAAGGGAAAGAATAGAATGTGGAGAGGAAAGATGAGCCCCTAACTCCCCCTTTTTTACTTTAGCAATATAAGTTTTTAAGGTACGATGGCAGCGTTCTACTATAGCCTGTCCTTGAGGATTATAAGGAATACCAGTCTTATTAACAATAGAAAAATCTTGGCAGAATTTTGAAAATCCCGTACTACTATAGGCGGGACCATTATCAGTTTTTATGCATTTTGGCACTCCCATGTAAGCAAAAGCATGAAAACAATGATTCTTTACATAAATACAATAAGGGAGAATTAAGATCTATACTGCACGTGAGCCTGTTTCAGGGTCTCTTGTACACGTTGTAGGGCTACATGTCCTTTAGCTGTTAATTTACAGGGAGATGAAGGGTCAGGGTCGCCCTTTAAGACATCATACAAGGGGCGAAGCTGACCTGTTGGAATTTTTAAAGTGGGCCGAAGCCATTGAATATCTCCCAGAAAGGTTTGGAAATCATTAAGTGTGTGTAGCTGATCCATACGCAGAGTAATCTTTTGTGGGCGTATGCCCGTGCGTAACAATTCATGACCTAAATAATGATAGGGAAAAGATACCTGTACCTTTTCTGGGGCTATCTGTAAATTAGCCAAGCTAAGAACCTCTTGTAAATAAGAAAAGGCATCAAAAACAAGTTTTTTATCTTTAGCAGCCATTAATATATCATCCATATAGTGAATTATATAAACACCTGGAAAAGCTTTTCGAACTGGAGCTAGGGCCAAAGACACATAAATTTGACATATAGTAGGGCTATTGGCCATTCCTTGAGGCAATACCACCCACTGATATCTCTGATAAGGTTCCTTAAGATTTTCTGAAGGAACACTGAAAGCAAATCGAGGACTGTCCTCGGGATGCAAAGGAATGGTGAAGAAACAATCCCTCAAGTCAACCACAATTAAATGCCAATGCTTAGGAATTGCCACAGGGGCAGGCAAGCCAGGCTGTGTTGCTCCCATGAGAAGCATGGTTTTATTTACGGCTCTAAGATCCTGTAACAGCCTCCATTTTCCTGATTTCTTTTTAATAACAAATATAGGTGAGTTCCAAGGTGAAGTGGAAGGAATGATATGTCCAGCATCTAACTGCTCCTTAACCAATGCATACGCAGCCTCCAATTTTCCTTAGTAAGGGGCCACTGCTCCACCCATACAGGGTCATCACTCTTCCAAGTGATTTTTATCGGTTGTATTATTGAAGGCTGCTGTGCAGTGACCTCTATGGAAAAGACCCTAATCCTCTAGTATCGCCAGGACCCCTAATGACACAGTTTTTGTCTGCCGCAGGTTGTGGGCCTCCTTGAAACATTTTCCCTAAGCCTCTGTCCGGGCAGTAGCCCTGACTCTTCAGCATCTGTTGTACAGGCTGTGTAGTAACACTGTTCTCATACCATTTAACACATCTCGTCCCCACAAGTTCACTGGAATGTCAGGTAGCACAAATGGTTGAAAAGTTCCTCCATGACCTTCCTCATCCTTCCAATTTAAAAGTAGCCTGCTCTGTAATGGCATCTGAGCTGTGCTGATACCTTGTAGGTTAGAGGTAGAATTTTTAAGGGGCCAATTGGGATCTCAGGATTCCTGTGAAATTATAGATATATCCAGCACCAGAATCCAATAATCTTTCAATCTCAATCCCATATAATTTTATATTTAATTTATGCTGTTTATCATCGATAACTGTTTGTCAAAACACCTTTTTTCCTGTACTTTCAAAGCCTCCAGTTCTATATATCAGCGCCATTTTTAATTAAAATATGAAAGCAATAATAATTGAGAAATTCTATCACCAGTTTTTGTTTTTATGGTCCTTTTTATATGTGTCAATAATAAAAGTATTAAATATAATTTCTATAGGATTTGGAAAGGTAAACTTTAGGTAATACTCTTGAGTATTTTTATAAAATCTTAAAAAGATTCTTTTTTATAGATCCCAAATTACACATTAGCACAAATAGCCAATTATTAACAATGTGGACCAAACAATTTACCTGTATTTTATTTACTGGAAAATTAATTTTGTAACCTCTTTATCAGTAAGAGATTATTATTTATGGGTTTATCTTAGCAACATTATTTAATAAGCTAATAACCCAAACCATTTTAGGTGTTATATTTTTATAGAATTAAACCAAGAATTTCTAGAAAGCAACTTAAATTGTAGAGCCAAATTTTCAGTAATGATCAACAGACAAGACCATACCAAATATATAGTTTAAAATTATGAATTTTGTTCCTTTAGTTTATCTACCATGAGGATCAAACATTTATCAAGACAATCAAAAGAACAGAACATCCTTTATTCAAACAGCATTGACTTAGCATTTAATGTCCTGACCGAAACCATTTTTCACCAGAAGTTAGGCCCGGTTTAAACTTTTAGCGCTAGTCCCTTTCCAGCCCCAGCTCACTGGCTCTGTCCAGTGCTCAGGCTCTATTGTCAGCGCCTACCTGGGCCGCACCCCATCACGGCTCTGCCTCCCATCGGCTGTACCTGTCCACCCGCTGCTTTGGGCTATCTCGTGCACGCCTTTGTCCGCCAGCCACTGGGCGCGCCCCGCACACACAAACTCATGTTTAAACTTTCTACTCCCATGAAAGGACTACCTAATAACGAGTTATTCCCACCATAAGGGAAAAACAGAAAAACATTTTCCACAAAGGGATCCTAAATATTGAATTATTCCCACTCTGAGGGAAAAATAAAAAAAACATTTGAACCAAAATTAAGCAAACAGACAGCAAAACTTTAAGCTCTGGGCTCGCTTGCTGTTCAGCCAGCAGCAATGAGGCCTACCTGCCGATTCTTTGTAATTCAGATGCTGCCGCTCTGCACTTGCAGAAAGAAAAAACTCAAGAGTTTTCAGCTATCCTGAAAGCTCTACAACTGGAAAAAATCTTTTCTTCCTCCATTACCACAGGAAGAGGCTTCTCTCTTTCCTTTATCCTTTCTCTACAGGGCCCAAATCTTTAGGCCTAGTTTCAAAAATTTTTCCCCTTTTTACCGGGAAAATCCTTTTTTCTTGATTAAAATTTTTTCTCCCTTTTCTAACGGGAAATTTCCTTTCCTTCCCTCTTCTCTATTGGGAAGATTTCCTTTTTCATTTAAAATCTTTAGCTGTCTTGCCCTTACTTAACTTTGGTGCCTTCCTGCTTCAACAGTCCAATTAACTGACTGTGAGCTAATTGCACCCATACCAATCCACTCTTACCTTAAAATGCCGGCCGGCCTTCCAAGAGTGTCCGTCAGCTGGTCCTTCTTTCCCAGATCTCGGTAGGAACCTCCATTTGTAGCGGTAACGCCCGCGTCACCGCTAACCGTTCACCACGTCTGAGCGAAGGGCTGCGGATTAAAAAATAGAGACAAGAGACAGCGGGTCATTCGTACGATTGGATGTCGAATGCCGTTTATTGAAAGAGGGGAGAAACCTTAAATACGTACAGACTTACAGCACAAATGGAGGAAACCCCGGAGGGCAGAAGTTCGTTGTCAATGGTCTACATTCCAGACTCAATGTTCGACCATCTAGCATCTAAGTAGTTAACGCCCAAAATACAGGATACACAACAAGGAACTTCCCTTAAGCATTCAGAAGGGTGGATACCGGCAGGGAATCCGAATAGGGAGGAATTCTGATCAAGGTCAAGCAAGCAAGGCCACAGCCACTCCCAGTCGGGGGCCAGGGCCGATGGTGCCCACATACACAGAGAAACCCTGTCTCAGAAAATCAAAACCAAAACAAAAAAAACAACAACGAGAGAGAGAGAGAGAGAGAGAGAGAGAGAGAGAGAGAGAGAGAGAGAGAGAGAGAGAGAAGGGGAGACAACATAGGTTTTCTAGGCCTTCCAAGACACAATTAAGTCCGGTCTACATTTATGACAGAGTAAAGTCAGTTTCCATTCCAACTCTTTGTGATGAATCACTTTTGCCATCTCTGCTGGGAAGAAGCAAGGTTTTCTCCCTCCCTCGTTTCCTCGGGATTGACATTTGACAATTTGACAGGACCACATCATGAGTAAGCTCAGCATTTCATGTCTGCTTGGGGTTAGGCCAGGCAAGATAAAGATGATGAATAATCAGTTTTTCAAGAGATAAAAGGAGGAACCCTGGGAGGATTCATCTCATCAACTTGACTCTGTTCAGGAGCATCAACGAAACACTCCTCTCGATGTGTCTGAGAATATTTCGAGAAATATTTAACTAACGAAGGAAGACCCGCCCTAAATATGGGTAGAGCCATCCCATGGGTCGAGGTCCTGGGAAGAATGAAAAAGAGAAGGTCAGCTGAGCACCACTATTCACTCTTCTGCTTTCTGACTGTGTTCAACAAGACACCTTACACACTTGCTGAGGTGCCCTCCCCCAGGCTCTCGCTGAGGTGCCCTCCCCCACGCTCTCACTGAGGTGCCCTCCCCCATGCTCTCACTGAGGTGCCCGCCCCATGCTCTCACTGAGGTGCCCTCCCCCACGCTCTCACTGAGGTGTCCTCTCCACCATGATGAACCATACCCTCAAGCTGCGAGTTCACTTAAACCCTGTCTTCTTTAAGTTGGTTTTCTTTTTCATGTATTTTGTCCTAGCAATGAAATAAGTAATTCAGGAGACTGGTACCCACAAGTGGGTCTGTGGTCGTGAGGTCCCTCTGACTGTGTAAACCACAGGCTTTTCAAACACGACCACTGACCTGTTAGATAGAAAGGTCCTAGAATGCAGTCAGCAGGGCTTACCAGGGAATTCTGGGAGGAGTCTGGAAGACCAGAGTGCCAAGAGAAATGTGAGAATGGATGGAGTAGACCCAGGATTTTCAGTCTCAAAGCCATCAAGGACTCTATCAAGGACCAGGCTAGATGGCATCTCCACTGGGACAAAAGGAAATGTGGCCCAACTCATGAAAATGCAAATTTATTTTTACAGAATCCTTAAAATTCTGAGTATCTGTTTAGTGTGTGTGTGTGTGTGTGTGTGTGTGTGTGTGTGTGTGTGTGTGTGTGTTTGGGGTACGTGCATGTGTGCCATGGTATGCACCTGGAGGCCAGAAGACAATATGGAAACTGGTTCTCTTCTACCATGTGAGTCCAGAGGACTGAACCCAGAGAGTCAGGTTTGCTGGCAAACACTTTATTCATCTCATCAACTATCAAAAATGTATGTTTAGGGCTGGAGAGATGGCTCAAAGGTTAAGAGCACTAACTGCTCTTCCAGAGGTCCTGAGTTCAATTCCCAGCAACCACATGGTGGCTCACAACCATCTGTAAGAAGATCTGGTGCCCTCTTCTGGCCTGCAGTCATACATGCTGTATATATAATAAATAAATAAATCTTTTTTTAAAAAAAGTGTACATAGCCGGGCGGTGGTGGCGCACGCCTTTAATCCCAGCACTCGGGAGGCAGAGGCAGGTGGATCTCTGTGAGTTCGAGGCCAGCCTGGTCTCCAAAGCGAGTTCCAGGAAAGGCGCAAAGCTACACAGAGAAACCCTATCTCAAAAAACCAAAAAAAAAAAAAAAAAAAAAAAAAAAAGTGTATGTTTAATGAGTTACATTTCTTCTAAATCTAATTGAACAAACACGGAGCTGGAGAGATGACTCAGTGGCTAGGAGCACTAGCTGCTTTTCAGGAGGACTCAGGTTTGGGTCCTAGTACCCACATGGTGGCTCACAACTCCAGTTCCAGGATATCTGCTGCCTTCTTCTGATCTCCTGGGGCACCTGGCACACATGTGGTCCACATCCATCCATACAGGCAAAACATTCAGCCACAGAAAATAAAAATAAGTGTGAGAGCTGAAGTTACCTGGTAAGTTTTATTTACTGTACCCTAGAGATCCATTGAGGCAGATAAGGCCCACATGCCAGATGAATGGGCTAAGCCTCAAGTAAGAAAAAGCTGTGACATTTGCAGTAGCACCTTGACTCAAAGGAGTCTGAAGCTGGACCCCCAAGGTGACAACTGCCGATGTAAGACCCAGGGCCAAATCGAGAAACACAATAACCATAGAAGCTAAGCCTGCCAAGCAGCCCACACATAGATACCTCAGCCCTTTGTTTGATAAACAAGCTTGCTTGCAACTCCCAGAGTCTGTGTCGTTGACTCCGGGTCTTCTTATCCCCTGCCCCCGGGGTACCCGGGTTGGTAGAGCCAGAACAGCAACAATCCATGAAACAAAATGCCTCTGATCTGCACGCCCCTTGCGCAAGGACAGACAGTTCCTGAAATGCTGGAGGCTATTGTTTATGGGAGATGACAAGCCACATGTTTTCACACCCCTAAACAAGTTTGTTTGGCTCCTCTGATGGGCTTGATCACATGTGGGCAGGAGGTTCACAGGCAGCAAATACATTGGGATGGATGCTTGCCCATGATCGGACCTGATAGGAAGGACTTAAGCTGCAAACAGTGCCATTTCCCAGGAACCTGGGTACAGGAGTGGCCAAAGCCCATCCACCTAGTCAGGATTTAATTAAAGCTTGCTTCAAATTTGGCTTTCAACTGTGGTAGTGGTCTTATTCTGGACTGGTGGGATTAACATAAGTAAATCTAGCTGTGGTGGTTTGAAAGAAAATGGCCCCCCAAAGGGAGTGGCACTGTTAGGAGGTGTGGCCTAGTTGGAGTGGGTGTGGTCTTGTTGGAGGAAGTGTGTCACTGTGGGGGTGGGCTTTGAAATCTCATTTGCCGAGGGCTGTGGGAGTATACAGCAGGTGACAGCTGGTGTTTGACAAGTTGACCCATCAGACAGATAACTCTCTGATGGGGAGCCCTACCTGGCAAGGCTGTGGGGTCACTGGCTGTGGAAACCGGTTGTATCTCTGGGCACACATTTAGCTGTGGATTTCTGTTTAAGCTGTATAATTCTGATGAACAGAAATATTACCAGAATATTCTTCTTGACTGACACAGGAAAGTAACAGTATTCTCGGTCTCAAAGTCAGCCTTTTACACATTTTGCAAAGACCTTAGAACTAGTCCAAAACTGACTAAGCTGCCCCTACAGAATATTGCAAAGACTACTTCCCAGGTGTTGTTTATTGCTAAGTCAAGGCCAGGCTGTTTACAACAAGACACAGTCCTTGCAGTAGCTCCCTTTCTGCACATACCCTGACTGTACCCTGACCGCTCAAGGTTCAGCCAATTGTTTAATGTCTGGGACCCCTCACCAACTTAGAGTTGCCGCTTTGCAGCAAACTCCATAGCATAGGTTTGGGGGTTCCAAACCTGCAGGAGTTAGCCACATTCGCCCACTTTCCCTGTGCAGATGGCTGCTGGATCTTTCGCTTCAGTTCTCTCCTGGTGGGTTCTGGCTTTCTCTGAGGCCCCTCAGGCTGCTGCCACAGCGTCATCTGAATTGTCATTGTCAACAGATTTGGTGAGTCAATTGGAATTTCTTTTTTATTTTTTATTTTTTTTTTCGAGACAGGGTTTCTCTGTGTAGCTTTGCACCTTTCCTGAATCTCGCTCTGTAGCCCAGGCTGGCCTCAGACTCACAGAGATCCGCCTGCCTCTGCCTCCCGAGTGCTGGGATTAAAGGCGTGCGCCAACACTGCCTGGCTGATTGGGATTTCTTAAAGGGAGGAATTAGTTAAAAGAAAGTTTTTTTTCCCCACATTAAAAAAAATGGGAACTATTTTTATAATGAAAGGCATTTGGTCTCTGTTTGACTATACATTAAATGTTCTGAAAATGGAACAATTAAATGAGAGGATAATTAATGTGAATGGGATAGATGTAATGTCAATTATAAATATTATTTGTTTGATCATTTTTGTTTTATCATTTAAAAAGTTGGTTAATATTAGTGCCAAGATAAAAGTTTTAGAAGAACCTGTTTAAACAGATCATAGAGATATTCAGATCCAGACAGAAGGTTTTAAAGGAGAACCAACACTAATTAGTAAACTAAAATGATAAAATTACACCTCTGTAACGCTATTGAGTTTAAGACTCCAACAAAATATCATCTGCTCAAGGGCCCTGCAGAGCTGAGGGCCATTGGTCCAGGTCTGAAATAAGTCAATAACAGGAGGGTGGCTTGTTAATTATTAACTCCCAGGTCAAATGGTAAGGGCCTAAAGTATTCTTCCCAGCTTGGAAATTAACCTTTGCTGTCAGATGTCCAGCTTTCCCTGCTCAAAGAGGCCAGGCAATGCAGCGGCCCCTTCCCATTTGAAGTACCGTCCAGTGTGTGCTGGGAACGTCTGTGGGACGTTCACCAGCATCTCTGCCTTTCCCCACACTCCCATTAAATAAATATTTCTCAAACAGGTGTTCAATAGAAACTCTTCTGATAGAGGCTGGCATGTCTTAAAAAGTTTCCATCCAAGCCAGGCAATGGTGGCACACTCCTTTGATCCCAGCACTCAGGAGGTGAATCTCTGTGAGTTTGAGGCCAGCCTGGTCTACAGAGTGAGTTCCAGGACAGATAGGACTACACAGAGAAATCCTGTCTCGAAAAACAAAACAAAACAAAAACAAAAGTCTGTTCTATTTCTGTAGACGGTATTTCTAGACTGAGAATGTCAGTCTTGAGAAGAGTGTTCTGGACGTAGTAAAAAGTACATTTGCAGTTTGAAAAGTCAGTGATGTGTGTACATAGAAAAGAACTGTAGTTATTTTCCCCAAAGAACAAGCTTCTGGAAGCCAACTGTCATGGCATAGTCTTACAATCACAGCACTTGAGGTGCTTGAGGCAGGAGGCTTGCCATAAGTCTGAGGCAATATGGGTTATAGCCTGAGTTCCAGGCTACCCTGAGGCTAGAGAGCAAGCTCTGTTTCAGTACACAACATCGGAGTACAGGGAAAACCTGTTTCCCCATTCACCATCAACACTGGTAGGATAGCATTAAACGTTCTCTTTTTTTTTTCATTCTGAATAAAAATGCCTCAGGCTAAAAATGATGTTACTGCCAAAATGTTTGTCTTTTATGTGCTCTGTATGTCTATGCTTACATTAATTTTAAAAGTGTATGCGCGCGCGCGTGTGTGTGTGTGTGTGTGTGTGTGTGTGTGTGTGTGTGTGTGTGTGTGCAGGTATGCATGTGTGCATGTGGAGACCAGGGATCAATGCTGGGTCTTTCTCACCACTCTGCACTTTATTTTTTGAGACAGGGTCTCTCGCTGAACCTGGTACTCAACAATTGGCTAGGCTGTCTGGCTATTAACTTCAGGGATTCACCTGCCTCTGCTGTGGGATGGTCTGTATGTCAAATTACTCTGATTGGTCAATAAATAAGACACTGATTGGCTAGTGGCTAGGCAGCAAGTATAGGCAGGACTAACAAAGAGGAAAAAAGAAAGAGCAGGAAGGCGGGAGGAGTCACTGTCAGCTGCCACCATGACAAGCAGCATGTGAAGACACCAGTAAGCCACGAGGCAAGGTATAGATTTATGGAAATAGATTAATTTAAGCTATAAGAACAGTTAGCAAGAAGCCTGCCACAGCCATACAGTTTGTAAGCAATATAAGTCCCTGTGTTGACTTGGTTGGGTCTGAGCGGCTGTGGGACTGGCGGGTGACAGAGATTTGTCCTGACTGTGGGCAAAGCAGGAAAACTCTAGCTACACGCCTCTGTCTGAGAGTACGAGGATTACAGATGTGCACTATCATACCTAGTTTTTATGTGGGTGCTAAGTATCCCAACTCAGCCCTGGCTGTCCTGGAACATTGCTATGTAGACCAGGCTGACCTTGAACTCATGGAGATCCACCTGCCTCTGCCTTCCAAGTGCTGGTATTTATATAAAGTAGGGGTGTCAGCACCAGCTGTATAGAATGAGGACATGACTGCTCCAAGGTACAGCTGAGGGGAAGGTCTTTATTGTAGATATGAGGGAGAGAACGGCCAGAGGCATCTGGAAGAGTCCAGAGCAGGGAGAGAAAGTGGCAGACTGAACACAGCCAGTAGACTGAACCAGGCCACGAGAGGAGAGGAGGGGGAGGGTGACAGAGGAGGAGAAGAGAGAGAGAGTGCGAAGGAGATGAGAGCCAAGGGCGGAGGACCAAGAGAGAGCCAAGAGAGCGAAGAGGGCGAAGAGGGCGCATGGCCATGGCCGAAATGACAGGCTTATATAGGAATGAGAAGCTGGGGGAAGGGAAGCCCACCGGCTGGAGAAGTTTAGGGTAGGGGGTGGGGTGTGAGGAGCCAGGATGCCAGCATGGACTCGAACAGGCACTTGCAGTACTGAGAGAGCCTGGAGCCCCCCCCCCCCCCCCCCCGTGCTCTTTGGTATGTTAATAAGCGCCGCAGTTAACCATTCCTCCTGAGTTCCTGTTGGCCCTGACGGGACCAAAGGCATGCACCAAGGCTCATGTTAGTTTCTAACTGAGTTTTGTTTTAAATATAGGGAAAGTATTGAGCTTTGGGCATTAAAATTATAAATAGCTGCCTTTATGATTTTAATCTATTCTGTGTATTGTTCCATTTACCAATGAGATGGGCATGTCTATCTTACCTGGCCCAAGGGCACGTGCTTATAATCCTACCACTTGGAAGGTGGAAACAGAAGGACTGCAAATTTTGGAGCCAGCCTGGGCTACATAGCAAGAGCTTATCCACAACAACAACAAAATAAAACAAAGCCACTTTAGTACAGGCTCATGCCTGTAATCCCAGCACTCCGGAAGCCCCCGCAGGGCGTTTGCTTACATTTAAACCCACAGTGATTACTAGGCTAGGTAGCAAAGCCTGGTCTCAAAAAAATAAAGGCAAACAGGGCCAGGTATGATGGTGTATGCCTTTAATCCCAGCTCCAGGAAGGCTGAGGAAGACACATCTCTGTGAGTTCTAGGTTAGCCTGGTCCACACAGATTTCCAGGCCAGCCAGAGCTATGTAGTGAGACTCTCTTTGGACAAACACACAAAAGGCAAACAAACAACAAAACCTCCACAACACAACAAAGTAGTCATGTCTATCAAAGCATTCATCTTTCTGGAATTATCTTTTCTTTTTCTTTTATTTTTTTAAGCAGGCAAACTATTTGTTAGCTCATACACAAAATATCATAACTGTATACAAACTAAATAAATAAATCTTTAAAAACAAAAACATGTCAAATGCAAAGTTGCTTGAGGATCTGGTTTTATTTTGTTTTGTTTTAATTAATTCATTCTGTAATTTTTTACATGCATGTAGGTCAGAGGACAACTAGCAGGACTTAGCTCTCTCTCTCTATCATGGGGGTAACCAGGGATTGAACTCCAGTCATCAGCCTTGGAAGCAAACGTGTTTTCCTCCTGAGCTAATGTTAACCCTGAGATTCACAAGAGAAAAATCAGTTCCACCATCTTGAGCCAAATTTTAAGCAAGCGTTAATTAAATACTGAGCAGGATGGACTTTTTGGTCTGGACCACTCCCTGGAGTCCCCAGCTGCGTCGAGACAAGACTGCCTTGTTGTTGGGTTGTAGGGGCTGTTCAAGGACAAACCCTTAAAAACAAACAGCCCTGTATTTTCCCATGTGTCTCCGCTGTTATTTTCCAAGAACTACAACTCCCAGCATCCCAGGAAGTTCCTTGGTCCCTGGGCAGGTGGGGCACACAGATTAACTTTTGGGTCTTATATATCTCCCTGGTCCTGAAGGTCTGGCTTTATATTTAATTCAAAAAAAATTTTTTTCTGGTTTTTCGAGACAGGGTTTCTCTGTGTAGCTTTGCACCTTTCCTGGAGCTCACTCGGTAGCCCAGGCTGGCCTCGAACTCACAGAGATCCGCCTGGCTCTGCCTCCCGAGTGCTGGGATTAAAGGCGTGGGCCACCAACGCCCGGCTATATTTAATTCAATTTTTGATTTCCATGTCCACTACAGATGAAAAACCTGCTTCTGAAAGTTGCAGAAGCTAGGCATAGCAGTACTCCAAGCATTTGGGAGGCAGAGGCAGAAGTGACAAGTTGGAGTTGAGACTGTGTTGTATTTTTTTTAAAGATTTATTTATTGATTTTTTTTTTTTTTTTTTTTTTTGGTTTTTTGAGACAGGGTTTCTCTGTGTAGCTTTGCGCCTTTTCCTGGAACTCACTTGGTAGCCCAGGCTGGCCTCGAACTCACAGAGATCCACCTGGCTCTGCCTCCCGAGTGCTGGGATTAAAGGCGTGTGCCACCACTGCCCGGGCTGTATTTTATGTATACACTAGAAAAAAGAATCTGATCCCACTACAGATGGTTGTGAGCCACCATGTGGTTGCTGGGAATTGAACTCAGGACCTCTGGAAGAGCAGTCAAGTGCTTTTAACCACTGAGCCATCTCCCCAGCCCCTGTGTTGTATTTTGAGACCCTGGCTTAGACTAAATAAAGTATTTATTTATTTATAGGGCTGGAAAGATGACTCCGTGGTTTAGAGCACTGGCTGCTCTTTCAAAGGACACAGGTTCGATTCCTAGCACCCACATGGAAGCTCACAATCCTCTCTAGCTCCAGTTCCAGGAGACCTAATACCCTTGTTTAATCTTTGAAGGCACCGAGCATCAATGTGATGCACATTCATACATGCAGGCAAAAAGCTCACATTAAAAAAAAATTAATCTAATAATAAAAAATTCAATATAAGTCTTCATTTGGAAGAATTTCCAGGAGTTTCAACAATTTTGGTTCTAAATGTCAGTGCACTTGAATTTGTATTGGGGACATATCACTTACAGCAATAAAATCAAAGAACTATGGAATTATTTCAGTTGCACTTAGTTTGGATAAGCAATTATCTTCCACTAATTGTTGAAAGATCACCCTTACCTCAAAGGAACAGTTCCTATTTTTTTTCTTTTTTCTTTTCTTTCCAACTCCCACCTGGGTATATTTGGTGGTCCTTGTGCCTCCAATTCTATGGCTGATGGTGGTCTTGTAATAAATAGTCAGATGGCAGACGTGATGGCTACCAGGCTGGCCTCAAACTCACAGAGATCCACCTGCATCTGCCTCCCAAGTGCTGGGATTAAAGGTGTGCGCCGCCGCCGCCGCCGCCGCCTCCGCCGCCGCCGCCGCCGCCGCCGCCGCCGCCGCCGCCGCCGCCGCCGCCGCCGCCGCCGCCGCCGCCGCCGCCGCCGCCACCACCACCACCACCACCACCCAGCCTAGTACATTGGCTTTTTTGTTTGTTTGTTTGCTTTGGTTTTGGTTGTTGTTTTGAGACAGGGTTTCTCTGTGTAGCTTTAGAGACTTTCCTGGAACTCACCCTGTAGCCTAAGCTGGCCTCACACTCACTGAGTGCTGGGATTAAAGGTGTGCACCACCACTGCCCATCTTCTTTTTTTGTTTTTTTTTTATTAAGAGCTTTCCTATTCATTTTACATACCAACCACAGATTCTCCGGTCCTCCCTCCTCCCTCCCCCCCAACCTTCCCCCCAACCCACCCCCATTCCCACCTCCTCCAAGGCAAGGTCTTCCATGGGAGTCAGCAGAGCCTACCTAGTACATTCAGCTGAGGCAGTCCAAGCCCCTCCTTCCTGCACCAAGGCTGTACAAAGTGTCCCACCATAGGCACTAGGTTCCAAAAACCCGGCTCATGCACTAGGGACAGGTCCCAGTCCCACTGCCTGGAGGCCCCCTAAACAGTTCAAGCTAAACAACTGTCTTGCCTATCCAGAGGGCCTAGTCCAGTACCATGGACTCAGCTACTGGTCCACAGTTCATGTGTCTCCATTAGTTTGGCTGGTGGTCTCTGTACTTTTTCCAGTCATGATCGCTTGCTCATAGAATTCCTCCTCTCTCTCATCAACTGGACTCCTGGAGCTCTGCCTGGGACCCGGCCATGGATCTCTGCATCTGCTTCCATCAGTCACTGAATGAGGATTCTATGATGACAGTTAGGGTATTCAGCTATCCGATCACCAGAATATACCAGCTCAGGCACCCTCTCGGCCATTGCCAGGAGTCTATGGTGGAGTCATCTTTGTGGATTCCTGGGAACCTCCTTAGCACTCTGCTTCTCCCTATTCCTATGGTGTTTTCATTTATCATGGTTCTCTCCTTGCTCTCCCACTCTGTTCCCATTCCAGCTTGAACCTCCCACTCCCTTAAGCTCCTAAGCCCCTAAGTTTTTTTGTTGTTTTTTTTTTTTTTTTTGTTTCCAATCCAAATACTATCAGTCAATACTGCATACTACTGAGAACCACTTGTTAGGTCTGGAACACTCAGTGCTAACTAAAGTATGAAGCACCTTTTATAAAAGGAAATTGCGTAATGTATCCACATTGGCAGATTCTTAAGCATATTAATACAATATGCCAGTAACCTCTCTGTTTCATGCAAACACTTTAGTATGACTTTAATATCACATTTTAAAAAAATACTGCAAAATAGCCGGCTGAGGTGTGGCTCAGGCCTGCAATCCCAGGCCTCGGGAGGCAAAGGCAGGCAGATCTCTGTGAGGCCAGTCTGGTCCGCATAGTGAGTTATAGGCCATTCCAGGCTACATAGTGAGACCCTGCTTCAACAAAAATCAAAACAACAAAGTACTACAAAATGACTGCCAAATTTTTTAAGCACTGTTTTCATTAAAATAAGTAACCCATGAGCTGGAGAGATGGCCCAGATATTAAGAGCACTGGCTGCTCTAACCGAGGACCTGGTTAGATTCTCAGCACCCAGAATAGAGCTGCTTACAACTGTCCGTAGCTGTAGCTTTAGGAGATCTGCTGCCCTCTTCTGGCTTCCACAGGCACTGCATGCAAACGGTGCACAGATGGACCCACAGACAAAACACCCATACATATAAAATGAACATTAACTTGTTTAAAAATTAGAAAATTAGCTTAGTACTGTAATGGGGATGATATAGCAGTCTGTCTTCAACCTTCATGTTATAATCTGTCAGTAAGACAAATTAGTATGAACAGAACCGTATACTAAACAAGAATATAGTGACTAAATTTCACATGTGTTAACAACACTGTACCTGCGTCTCCCAAATGCACTTACTCTAGTGGATTCTTCTTCCTCTTCCTCTTCTCCTCCTCCTTCTCCTCCTCCTCCTCCCCCTCTTCTTCCTCCTCCTCCACCTCCTCCTCCTCTTTGTTTGTTTGAGACACTCTGTGTTACCCTGGAACTGTCCTGGCTGTCCTCAAACTCTCTTTGTAGACCAGGCTGGCCTCAAACTCACAGAGGTCTGCTTGCCTCTGCCTCCCAAATGCTAGGATTAAAGGTGTGTGCTATTACCACCTGGCTGTATATTCCTTCTTTTCATGGTTTCACCATCACGGTTAACCACATTAAAGCTTTACCATATTTCACCCTCAACCTAATGAAATAATCCACTTGAGAAAAATACAACCGTGTTGATGAAGCTAATTAAGAGTATAAGAATCCTGGGGGAGGGGGCAGAAAGATGTCTCAGTGGGTTTTTGTTTTCTGTTTGTTTGCTTGTTTTTCGAGACAGGGTTTCTCTGTGTAGTTTTGGAGCCTTTCCTGGAACTCGCTCTGTAGACCAGGCTGGCCTCAAACTCACAGAGATCCACCTGGCTCTGCCTCCCAAGTACTGGGATTAAAGGCGTGTGCCACCACTGCCTGGCTTGTCTCAGTGTCTTAAGCACTGACTGCTCTTCCAGAGGATCCAGGTTCAATCCCCGGCACCCACATGGCAGCTCACAATCATCTGTAACTCCAGTTCCAGGGGACTCAGCACCCTCTTCTGATCTCTGTACTCACCAGGCATACACATGGTGCACATATATATAGATGCAGGCAAAACACTTAAACACATAAAATTTTTAAACAGAGTATAATAGTCCTTTAATTTTGGCTGACAACCAAGACTGTGTTAATGTCTCAGAGTCTCGGTGTCCAAGCTCAGGGGTACAGTGTTTTTAAAGGCAAAACCCACAAAAATCATAATTACATCAATGTTTCTTGAGCGTCAGAGTAAGCTTGCAACATTTGTTTAGACAGAACCCCAGTAGTTATTTCAGATACAATATGACAATTTTGATTTGTATCCTTCTCGGCTCTCTCGGTTTATGTTTAGTTTGTGTAAACATTCATTATTTTTGATTACTACATCTAGACCATGGTCAGGGACCTGGAAATCTCACATGTGTTGCCAAGGCTTTGCAGGGTATGGAGGCTGGTGTTTGTGTGTGTGTGTGTGTGTGTGTGTGTGTGTGTGTGTGTGTGTGTGCGCGTTTGGAGATGGGAAGCTCTAAGAAGGCACAAATTGGAGTGAGGACAGGACGGTACTGCCTTAGTCTCTTCACTAACTCTGCATTCAGCGGCCTGGATCCATGCTTTCTCCCTTGGTACTCTCCCTACCCACCATACTCTACTTGGACTCTGCAGGAGCTCTTAGGCCACCTGTGCCTGCATCCTCCCTGGCACCAGCATTTTCTTAACAGTCACCAATGTTTTACAAAGGCAGGAGAGAGAAAGGGAGGGAGGGAGTGAGAGAGGGAGGGAGGGAGGGAGGGAGGGAGGGAGGGAGGGAGGGAGGGAGGAAAAGGACCCCCTTAACTCTCCTCCTTCAGCAGATTTTTGGTTATAAAACAAAGCAGGAGGCCAGGCAGTGGTGGCGCACGCTTTTAGTCCCAGAACTTGGGAGGCAGAGCCAGGCGGGTCTCTGTGAGTTCGAGGTCAGCCTGGTCTACAGAGTGAGATCCAGGACAGGCACCAAAACTAAACAGAGACCCTGACTCAAAAAAACAAAAACAAACAAACAAAAAAACAAAGCAGGGCCTGCAGATGTAGCTTAATTGGAAGCCCTGGGTTCAATCCCCAGCATCGCAAAAAAGCACCTGCAGCTCCAGCTTGAGGGGATCTGAGCCCACTTCTTGTTTTTTTTTTTGTGGAGACTCCCCCCCACATACACAAAAACAAAAATATTTTGTTTTAATTTTTAAAAATTATTTTTCTTTTATGTGTATTGGTGCTTTGCCTGCATACATAGCTGTGTACCATGTGTGTGCAGTACCCATAAAGGCCAAAAGAGGGCATCATGTTCCTTGGAACAGGAGTTATAAACGGTTGTGAGCCTCCATGTAGGTGATGGGATTGAACTTGGGTCCTCTGTAAGAGTAGCCAGTGCTCTTAACTACTGAGCCATCTTTCCAGCCTTGAAAATAAAATCTGAAGAAGAGGAGGAAGAGAAGAAGGAGGTGGTGGGGGAGAAAACCATACATCCAGTTCCTAGGTCTTAAAGACTAGAATTTTAGGTAAGTAATGTGGAAGGTTGTGAATCCATTCAGCAGCAGCCAGATAGTTTTCTGTTGTTTAATTTTGAAAGGCTGGGAATCAGATCAAGGCCTGACACATTCTGGGTAAGAACCCCATCACTGAGCTGTAACCCCAGTGAAAGGCTCTTGCAGGCCCAAGCATGGCAAACTTTGAGGACAGGTTTTTGTCCTTTTCTCCCTTTCCCTGACCTTCTAGAAACCTCTAGATTACATTACCAAAGCGAGCCCCCAAGGCTAGTCTATCATTTGGCCACTGAGTCATTGCTGAGACAAAACACCAAGGTTCAATAATCAAAATTCATATTTTGGCTACCACGTTCAGTCAGGATTTACCAGCTCACTCTAACGCAGACTCCCCCTTTTTCCCCTTAAAAACCCACCTGTGAAAAAATGTCTGCTTGCCTGCTGCTGCTTACTGTCTGACTTGGCAGTTCTCCCCCACCCCCACCCCTGTACACACACACACACACACACACACACACACACACACACACACACACACACATGCCCCTCTGGGGTAATAAATCTCCTCTTTGCTGAGAATTTGGTGTCTGGATGTGTCCTATACTAGCTCTGGGGGGCCCAAGCTCCCTTACACCCAATACCCTCCTCCTTTCTTTCTTTTCGTAGAAAATGTACTTCACACCCACGATTCAATGGCATTGGTTAAAAAGGAAAATCTCCCTTCTATCCCCGATTGTCCGTCAGCCAGGTTCCCTGTCAGGAAACAGGTAACCACGACACCAGCTTCTTATCGCCCCTTCCAGAAACACTCTAGTTATACCAGCTAGCATGTGGCATACGACAAATGCTTTACATTTGCCTTCCTTCAATTACCAGTAGACATTTGCTTATACGCACACAAAGCACACATTCCTTACCATGCTACCTGTTGTGCATAAAGCATAATTGTCTAATCTTTTCTCTTTCATCATGGCAAATAACGCTACCTGTTCATTTTGCATATTGTTTGAGTTTTTATAAGCACAAAATGATAGTGCTTTGTAAATTATTAGAAACAGTTATTGAACGGAGCAGTGGTGGTGTACCACCTTTAATCCCAGCACTCAGGAGGCAGAGGCAGAGGCAGGCGGATCTCTGTGAGTTTGAGGCCAGCCTGGTCTACAGAGTGAGTTCTGGGATGGCCAGGGTTACACAGAGAAACTCTGTCTCAAAAAAAAAAAAAAAATAGAGTTTCTATTTGTGTTTCCTTTTTACATGTAAAAAGAGGAAGTTAATTTTCACAAATAGTATACAGATTGATGCCTACATCTACCTTCACTAGTCTGAAGGCCAGATGATTATGCAAGTTGGGGACATCCAAGGACAAGAATGTGAGTCTGGGTGTTTGTTTCTTTTTGTCAGGCTATGGGCACACTGCACGGTGGTTAAATAAAAGATTTACCAATTACACTGTCTGACTTTAACCAACCTAAACCAATGTTAGGGCCCTGCCTAGACCTCACTTCATGGTCATTGCCCAACTCTTCACAGACTGTGACCCTTGACTTGCCGTCAGCCCATGCCCGTCTTCCTCCACTTGGGTGAACTGACCTTGAAGGTTGGGAGCTACTCAACTGGAAGGTTTATGTCCCACTACTTCTCTACCTCCTTGGCAAGCGATAGGTTGATGACTGAATGACTGTAGATTGCAAAAGGGTTGCCTCGAGGCAAGATAAACTCCCCAGTCCTAACCAGGCCCAGAGCTTCTTCTGGGGTCAAAGTTAGCATAGACCTTTGTGGTGGTTTGAATAGGAATGCACTCCATAGGCTCATATATTTAAATGCATGGTCATCAGGGAGTGGCACTACTTGATAGGGATTAGGAGGTGTGGCCTTGTTGGAGGAGGTGTGTCACTGGGGTGGGCTTTGGAGTTTCAGAAACCTAAGCCAGTCCCAGTTGCTCTCTGTCTCTCTTCCTGCTGCCTGCAGATCTGGGCGTAGAACTCTCTGCTACCGTGTCTGCCTGCACGCCGCCATGGCTCCCTGCCATGAGGATGATGGACTAAACCTCTGGAACTGTAAGCCAGCCCAATTAAATGTTTTCCTTTATAAGAGTTGGCATGGTCATGATGTCTCTTCACAGCAATAGAACTGTCACGAAGACAGCCTGACTGACCTTGCATTTTTGCCTAGTCTTTCCCCCATTCTATTGTGTTCTCTCTCTCTCTCTCTCTCTCTCTCTCTCTCTCTCTCTCTCTCTCTCTCTCTCTGGTTTCTCTGAAACAGGTTTTCTCTGTGTAGCCCTGACTGTCTTAGAACTCACTCTGTAGACCAGGCTGGCCTCAAACTCAGAGATCTGCCTGTCTCTGCTTCCTGAGTACTGGGAGTAAAGGTGTGTACCACCACCACTCAGCTTGTTTCCTCTCTCTTAAAGGTCTCAGCTGGGATCACTCTCAAGAACTCCCATAAGAACCCCTGTGTTGGCCTCTGCTTCCAGGGAACTGGGCTTAAGCAATGAACATGAGATGTCAAAGTCGTCATGTACGTACAGAAGATGACTGAGATCACTGACACCAGACAAAGCAGAGAACTCACTCTTTCCCCATTCTAGTGCATTGTCTTCTTAGCTAAAGTGTGTGACAGATGAGGTAGAAAGGAGACAGCAAAAGGAATTGAAGCCTCAAAGAAGGCTAACTGGAGCTGGTCTTAGTGACTACAGCACTTTGACATATAAGCTAAAGATAATATAAAAAAATCACATTTTAGCAAAGTATTGGAGAACTATGCATCAGTATGCATATGCAACTGGGTAACATTTCACTAAATTAAATATTTACAGAGCTGATACTTTCATTTCTTGTTATTCATTATCATGGTTAATAATGAATGGACAAGAAAATCAACTAAATAGAAAGCACCTGTAATCCTTAGAGAAGTACTTTGTGGTTTAAAAAGCTGTGCTGACGTAGAATTTTAGCAAAGAGACAAAAAGAACAAGGCATTGTGGGATGCATGCCTGTTATCCCAGATCTCAAGTTCACTGTCAGCATGTTCTACATAGTCAGTTCTAGTCCAGTCAGGCCTTCAACTCATAGAGATCCACCTGCTGCTGCCTCCTGAGTGCTGGGATTAAAGGTGTGCACCACTTCACCCTGCCTGAAACGTAATTGTAAATGCAGCACATTATATGCAAATTCCTGGCCATAAGAGATGCAAAACCAAGATTTAAAACCAAGATTGGGGTTCCATGCTAGCCTGGGCTACATGGTGAGTTTAAGGCTAGCCTGTGCCACAAGGCAAGAGTCTGTCTAGAAGAAAAAAGAAAAGTAATAGTTTACATTCTATTTGTAGACTGGTTTCTCTTCCTTGTTTTTTAACCTTCGGTTTCCTGCTTCCCAGCAGAGTATTTCTTGTACATAGGAATTAAGCTCAGGGCTGGGTGTGTGTGTGCACTTTTGCACGGGAAGAACCTTGTAGGCTGCAGGCAATGGGTTCCACTCCTAGCAACAAATCAAACAAACAAAAAGAGAAGGCCAGCCATGGTGGCACAAGCTCAGAATCCCAGCAGTCAGAAGGCAGAAGAAGCATGATTTTGAGTTCAAAGCTAGCTAGGGCTACCTAGGGAGAGACTGCAGAACCAAACCCAGTCCCGACCATTTCCTGTTACATGGTGATTTATCTCCAGGACTATATTCAGCAATTCTAAGACTCAGCAAAGCTCTGAACTCCTTCCTTTTCCTTATCTATGCTGGACAAAGGAGAACCTGGGATTTGCTTATCTCTGTCCAGAGCATTTTCCCATGGGCTGAGAGGAAAGGGTATGAGGCAGCACATTTATACCGGCATTAGGGTGGAACCCAGGATCTTAGCACGCGGAAATGCTCTGCCACAGAGCTATCCCCAGCATTATGATTTGCTTGGAAAGAAGTTGTTCTCTTTTCCTTGCAGCTTTTTCATCTAAACAGTAGTCAGTGAGTTTTTCAACGAGGAAGGGCATTTCTTGAAAAAAAAAAAAAAATCATTACATGCTGTGAGTTTACAGGAGAAATGATTACCAAAGGTAATACATTTTGTAGCACACATCAGTAATTACCATTTATTAATTTTAAATATTTAGATGTAAGTATGGGGAATTTGAAATCATTAGATAAATGTCCGTGACTGAAACAGACGTCTGTTTAGTGGTTCCTTTATCTTCTCTCACACCTAGGATTGGCTTTCACTTCAGGAGCTGGACGCTGCTTATCTGTAATCACTTGTGATCCTCTGATTACAAATTTATGCAAGTTGTCATCTTGTCTCTTTCGTCATCAGAAGAGCCACTCTTCGGTACGCTTTTTAAAATGAGGGCAAACACAGCCTGGCCGCGCAGTGTTGAGATTATTGTTATTGCTCCTGTATTAAGCTCTTGGCAATCAGAATCTGATCCAGGTTTATGAAGCTCAGCACATCTCAGGATGCCCTGTGATCTGGCAACCAGATAGGGCTTAGAAAATTGCATTCAATAACTACTTTACATACTACTCCAGAACATAAAATAAGAGTGAAATAATATGTGACTCCCAAAAGAATCCTGGTAGCCTATGCCTGTAATCCCAGAATTTGGGAGGAAGAGAGGTAGGAGGGTCAGAAACTCAAGGGCAGCCTAGGCTGCATCAAGGTCCATAAAAAAGAGGAGCCGGAGGGATCGGTCACAGTTTAAGGGTACTCGCTGCTCTTCCAGAGGTCAATTCTCAGTACTCCCATGGTGGCTCACAACTGTCTATGGTGGGACCTGATGCCCTCTTCTCGTATGCAGATCTACAAGAAGGCAAACCACCCGTATACATACAATGCATACATAAATTAAATTAATCTTTAAGCCAGGCGTGGTGGCCCACGCCTTTAATCCCTGCACTCGTGAGGCAGAGGCACGTGGATCTCTGAGATTGAGGCCAGCCTGGGCTATAGAGGGAATTATACACCCAGGACTATACAGAGAATAGCCTGTCTTGTAAAAACTAACTAAATAGTGGACAATGAAAAACTAACTAAATAACTAAATAGTGGACAATTGGTAATTTACGCTGGGACAAAATGTATCTGAAATCTTGAAACTATAGGGCTGGAGAAATAGCAGAGGTTAAGAGTACTTGCTATTCTTATAGAGGACTCAGATTTAGTTTCTTAGTGCCCACATGGCAGCCCACGACCATGTATAACTCATTCTAGCCTCCTCAAGGCACCAGGAATGCATATGATGCACATATGTATATGCAGATACTCACATATACACATAAAACAAAACTAATTTTAAATAAATCTTGAGTCATGTGGTGGTTTAAATAGGAATGGCCCCCACAGACTTACCTGTTTCAATGCTAGGTCCATAGGGAGTGGCACTATTAGGAGGTGTGGCCTTGCTGGAGTAGGCGTGGCCTTGTTGGAGTAGGTGTGGCCTTGTTGGAGGAAGTGTGTCGCTGTGGAGGCGGGCTTTGAGGTCTCATATATGCTCAAGCCACTCCCACTGTTGATAGTCTCTCCCTGCTGCCTACAGATCAAGATGTAGGAATCTCATCTCCTTCTCCAGCACCATGTCCCTCCATGATGATAGCGGACCAAAACTCTGAAACAGTAAACCGCCCATTAAATGTTTTCCTTTTTAAGAATTGCCTGGGTGGCGCACGCCTTTACTCCCAGCACTCGGGAGGCAGAGCCAGGCAGATCTCTGTGAGTTCGAGGCCAGCCTGGGCTACAGAGCGAGATCCAGGACAGGCTCCAAAACTACACAGAGAAACCCTGTCTCAAAAAAACAGAAAAAAAAAAAAGAATTGCCATGGTCGTGGTGTCTCTTCATAACAATAGACACCCTAGGGCAAGCCAGTTGTGTGTGTACCTTTAATCTCAGCACTGGGAAGGTAGAGGCAGGCATAGTTCTGTGACTTCTAGGCCAGCAGCAGGGTTAGATAGTGAGACACTATCTTACAAAAAAGAAACAAAACAAAACACCTTCCAAGGAAACAGAGGCAGGGAGGGATTTAAGCATGCACCTCCCCGCCCAGCACACTCACCCTTCCTCAATTCCACTTCTCAGTCTTCCCAGGCAGCCCCAGTGCTAACACTGAACTTCTCTGCTTTCTTCGGGGCTAACCCCAGCAGATAAACCCTGCAAACAGGAGCTGGTTTTTGACACCCTACCTGTGAGTCTGAGTCAGCCCTACAGTAGGAATAAAGGTTGGAATTCGCTCTTACAACCCTGAATGTCTCCTTTGCACTGGTTATCTTATTTACATAGCTATTTAATATTAATAAAATTCCTATGTGAGAGATCCAGTCACCTGACTAGTCATTTGAGATTTAGAGAGATTACTCCTAATGCCATTCTGATTAAGGGTCCTTATTTAAAAGAAAAAACCTGCCTAGTGTGAGTTAACTTTTACAAATTAGAATAAATTACATTTATTTAGTGTGTGGGTGTATGCACACGCATGCGATGGCACATATGTGGACAACTTTCAGGAGTTCATTCTCTTTTTGTACCATGGGAGTTCCAGACGCTGAACTCAGGGTTGCCACATTTGGCCCACTGAGCCATCTCACTGACCCTGATTTTTTTTGTTTCCTTTTCTTCCCGGTACTGGAAATGGAACCGTGTGAACATTGGGTAAGGGTTCCACCACCAAGTCACAATCTCAACTCCTTACATGTATGATGTAAATCTTTACCATTTAGAGACAGAGAGTCTATGTGGCAAGGTATACGCGGTGACTCACGCCTTATAATCCCAGCACTCAGGAGGTGGAGATCGGAAGGCTGCCATGAGTATGAGACGAGGTCAGCCTGGGTTATAGAGCAAGATCCTTTCTCAACAGATAAACATTTGAGATTTGTTTGTAAATGATATGATAGGAAACATGGGAATGTAGGTTGAGATATAAATAAGATAGGCTGTGAATTAAAGTTGTGTTAGGATTTAAATTAAAACTATGGGTTTTTTTGTTTTGTTTTTGAGACCTGGTGTTGCTATGTATCTCTGGCTAGTCTGGAACTATGTATGTCAGGCTGGCTTGGAACTCGTTAATGTAGCCCAGGCTGGCACTGAACTATTAGGGATCCTCCTGCCTTTGCCTCTTGGGTGCTAGACTTACAAGAATTAGACATCACATTTGGTTCTAACTCTTCTTTATTCAGACAGGGTCTCAGGTAGCCTAGGCCGACCTCAGGCTCCCTATGTAGTGGAAGATAAGCTCTCCCTTCACCTTTTTTTTTTTTTTTTTTTTTTTTTTTTTTTTTTTTGTGACAGAGTCTCACTGTGTATCTCTGGTTGGCCTGGAGCTCACATGTAGACCAGGCTGGCCTTGAATTCCCAATAATCCATCTGCTCTGGCCCCTAGTGCTGAGATTAAAGGTCTGCAATACTGTACTGGGCAAGGAAGATGATGTTGAATTCCTGGTTCTTTACTTCTTAAGTGCTGAGGTTACAAGTATGCAGTCATGACCAGCTCTGATTCTTTTTCTAAAAATTATATTGTGTATGGGGGTGGTCATGCGTGCACCACAGTATGCAATTGGAGGTCAGCACACAAGTTTTGGGAGTAAAGTCTCTCCTTCCATGGTGGGTTCTGGGGATTGAACTCTCCTTATCAGACTTGTGTGCCAAAGTTTTTATCTTCTGAGCCATCTCTCTGGTCCTGGCTGATTCTCTCTTTCTCTCTCTCTGTCAAGATGTGTGTGTGTGTGTGCATGTGCATGTGCATGTGTGTGTGTGTGTGTGTGTGCCCGCGCACGCACAACAGATAACGAAGAGGAGCTGGAGGCAGTTGTGAGGTACCTGACGTGAGTGCTGGGAACTGAAGTTCCATTTTCAAGAGCAGGAAGCAATCTCAACTGCTGAGCCATCTTCCCAACCCCGATTCTTAAACAGATCAGGCAGAAGAAACACTAGTATACCAAATGCTTTGTTATTCCTCCCTTCCCTCCCTCCCTCTCTCCCTCTTTGGCTTTTTGAGACAAGTTTTCTCTGTTTGCCTTGGCTGTTTTGGAACTCACTCTGTAAACCAGGCTGGTCTCGAACTCACAGAGATCCGCCTGCCTCTGCCTCCCAAGTACTGGGATTAAAGGCGTGTGCCGCCGCCGCCGCCGCCGCCGCCGCCGCCGCCGCCGCCGCCGCCGCCGCCGCCGCGCCCTCTTTTTTCTCTTAATTCAACTCATTGTATCTATTTTCCTGCTTGTTCATTCTTTAACTTTCCAGTAAAGGAAAAGGAAATGAAACTTAAACCAGCTAATTCAGGTTTTTTGTTTGTTTGTTTTTAATATTCAAGACAGCCTCACTATGCTGAGTGCTGGTAATTCAGAACAGCTGTATGAAAAGGTTTTTTGGGATGATGTAGGTGGCGGTCTTGATGGGCACAATTGTCACTTATAGGATTAGCCTTACCTCTTTGCCATTTGTATAAATGGGCGGGGTAAAGTTTGCCTTAAAGCTGATGGAGGTTGAGTACCACCCAACAAAGCAAATACCCAACTTTAATATATTTTATTATTTCATATATGTAAACAATGTATCTTGATCATATACATCTCAACTTCCTCCTTAAAGGTCCCACAGGTGTTAATCCTGTAATCCACCAGAGAAAAACCAGTTCCACCATTTTGGCCAAATTAAAGCAAATTTTTATTAAAATAGTAAATACTGACCAAGATGGAATTTGGTCAGGATCACCATCTGGAAACTTTCTTGAGTGGCCTTGAGACACATGTTGGCAGGGAATAGATGGACAAAACCCATAGGCCACCATACTTCCCCATGAGGTGAGGCTTTCTTGTTATTTCCCAAGAACTACAACTCCCAGAACCCCAGTATGTTACTGGGTCCTTGGGAAGGTGGAGTCTACACATTAACTTAAGGTCTAACACTGGTAGCTCCCAATTCCCGGCTTCTTATCTTGAAAAGAACCTTGTCACCGTGACTAGTGTACAGCAAGCCGGCACCTGACATGTTCCCGCAACCTAAGCTCTAGTTCCGAGGTCAGTCCTATGGACGTTTCCAGGAGCTCCACCCCACAACCATGAGACAAAATGTGAAACCTGGGTCTGTGAAATGAGTTCCAGGACCAGCTCTTCCTTAGGACAACCAGTGCCAGCCTGCCCACTGTCCTCAGTCACTAATCCCGAGTCTGCATGTCACTGGCCAGACAGCTGTGATGTCATTAAATCTCAAACAACTGGGATTTAGGAAAATATTCTTATTTATGCGTACAGGCGGCCGTCGAGGCCAGAAGGGGACATCAAATCCCCTGGGGCTGGGGCTACCTGTGAGCTGCATGACATGGGCACTGAGAAATGAACTTGGGTGGGTGAGCAGTACGTGCTCTGCACTTAGGAGTCATCTCTTCATATACAATTTAGGCTGATTAATATATTTCCTTGTTTTCATATAGCTATTTTAATAATACCACATACAAACATTTTGTGACTATATATGAAGGTATATATATACATTTAATGGCAAAGAGATTGTTTTTTGTTTTGTTTTTGAGACAGGATTTCATGTAGCCCAGGCTACCCTCAAATTCATTGTGTTGACCTTAAACTCCTGATGCTCTTGGTTCTACCTCCAGAGAGTTGAAATCATGGGTACCAACACACCCACCTATTTTTTTTGGGGGGGGGAGGGTTCAAAGACAGGGTTTCTCTGTGTAGTTTTGGTGCCTGTCCTGGATCTTGCTCTGTAGTCTAGGCTGGCCTCGAATTCACAGAGATCCGACCGGTTCTGCCTCCCAAGTGCTGGGATTAAAGTCATGCACCACCACTGCCTGGCACACCCACCTATTTTTATTTTAAACAGCAGTTGTCTTTCATGCCCTAATCCACTGAACTCCAGTTTTTTGTTTTTGTTTTTGTTTTTTTTTAGTTTATGTGTATGAGAGTGTTTTCGCTGCACTGATAACTGTTACCCTCTGAGATCAGAGAATGTTGGATCCTTTGGAACTGAAGTTATAGACGGTTGTAAGCTGCCATGCAGGCACTGAGAACCTAACCCTCCTCCTCTGGAAGAGCAACAAGTGCTCTTACCTGCCTCGCCATCTCTCCAGCCCCCTCTAGTGCTTTTATAAAAACCACACATTTGACAATTAGCATTAGCCAGGCTTGGAGGCCTACATACATCATGCCAGCACTTGGGAAGCAAAAGGAGGATTACTACAAATTCCAGGACAGTCTGGTCTATATAGTGGGTTCCGAAACAGCCAGCGCTATTCAATGAGACCACATCTCAAAAAACAAAAGCAAAATTTTATCATTTACTGTAGTACAAGCACCTTGTATTACATATACATTGAAGTTTATCCTATCATATCATTAATATTTTAGAATTACATTTATTTCGGACCAGAGAGATGACTCGGTTGTTAAGAACCCTTGTTACTCTACCAGAAAATCGGAGTTTGGTTCTCTGCATCCATACTGAGAGGCTCACAACCACTTACAACTTCAGTTTCTGGGGATCTGATTCTCTCTACTGGCCTCTTCAGGCCCACACATGTGGGTACACACTCACACATGTATACATAAATACAAATGCCCTGCTGTGACTTCCCTCAGTGATGGACTGTCCTTTCCTGACTTCCCTTGGTGATGGACTGTTACCTGGAAGTGTAAGATGAAATAAACTCCTTCCTCCCCAAGTTTCTTCTGGTCATGGTCATTATTATCACAGTAAGAGAAACCTAACTAAGACACATATTCAATAAAAGAATTAAAACTTGTGAAAAAAATCTACATAAGGAGTTTTCAGTATTCATAAATTGGTCTTTACAATTGCTAGGCACAAAAACATTCCTAAAAGGGTTCGCAGATATTCATGAGTCATTAAAGGCAGGGAAACTGCCCTAAACTGTATTTTAAAAGGCTAAAAGTGGTATTCAAAATTTCATCTTTAATTATACACATATATATGCTCCGACACTGGTCTCGCTTGACTTTCTATTTTTAAGTATTTTACTTTATTTGGTGTTTTATTTCAATTGTTATTTTAAGACACGGTCTCACTCTGTCTCTGCAACATCTGAGACTCAACAGAAGACAAAAGGCTTTTGAAAGAAAAGTCTAGGCCTGGCTCTTCCAGATATCACCAAACCCTTCCACCTATATATGGATGCAGCCCAGGGAATTGCAAAGAGAGGTCCTCACTCCATCCCTGTGGGCCCTTGTATTCAGGCTGAAACTGCTTTTCCTGGTGAAGGAGGCTGATAAACTGACTTTGGGGCAGGAACTGTTCCTCACTCTCCACATTCAGTTGAGGCCCTGTGAGGCTTTGAATGAAAATGGCCCCATAGGCCCATACATAGGGAGTGGCACTATTAGAAGGTGTAGCCTTGTTGGAGTAGGTGTGACCTTGTTGGAGGAAGTGTGTCACTGGGGTGGGCTTTGACGTTTTTTGGATGTCAAACCAGGCCCAGTGTCACTCTCTGTTCCTGCTGCCTGAAGATCTGGATGTAGAACTCTTAGCTCCTTCTCCAGCAATGTCTGCCTGCATGCTGCCATGCTTCCCGCCATGATGATGGATTAAACCTCTGAACTGTAAGCCAGCACCAATTAAATGTTTTCCTTTATAAGAGTTGCCATGATCATGGTGTCTGTTCACAGTAATAAAAACCCTAAGTGCCTATGAGGCACCTCAGAAAGATGGATGTCAGGTACCCAGGTAACCCATTATCAAACATTGCTCCTGGACCAGCTCCCGCATCTGGTTCTGTATAACATCAACCCTTAACTCTAGTCTCTTACCAGAGGATAACCCTGCAGAATCTCTCTCTGCACAGCTGCCTTGAAATAATGTGCCTGATTCAATCTGTCAGGCCTGAACTGATCAATGCCCTACTGCAGCAGGCAGACAAGGTTATGTATACTGATGGGAGCAGTTTTATCCAGAATGAAATTAGGTATGCTGGAGCTGTAGTGATAATCCAAGATAAGACTATTTGAGTTCAATCACTTAACTGAAGGACCCACAGCGCAACAAGCTCCTGGCACTAACTAAGGTGCTCCCTGGGGGAAAAACAAGGTCGTCACTATAGACACTGATAGCCAGTATGCTTTTTGCAAGGCCCACATACATAGGGCCCTGTACTGAGAAAGAGGGCTCCTTACCTCCATCAGTAAGGACATAAAAAGCAAAGAGGAGATCCTAACACTGTTGGGTTCCCACACCAAAAGGGAAATTTCCCCAAAACACAGGGTAACAGGGTTGTGGACTTGGCCACCCAGGAGGCAGCCTTAGAACCCCTCCAGTTTGGTGATAGCGCCTGAACCTAACCAGCTTCAGTGCTCAGACCATACATGGGAGACTGACTGGGCAAGTGAGAGAGTACCAACAAGATTGAAAAGGTTTGGTGGATGTTGCCAGACAAGGCCTGTACTTCCAATAGTTCTTGGAAGATAGCTGGTAATGGAGCGCCACCAAGCCCCTCCCCTAAGGGACACCTAAACCTCCTGAGCTCCTTAGGCCCAGATACTGCATCTCCCGGCCCCCCTAAGGGACACCTAAACCTCCTGAGCTCCTTAGGCCCAGATACTGCATCTCCCGGCCGGAGTCTTGTCAAGGACACTGCTTCCAGGTCTGTCATCTGTGGACAAGACAGGTCAACCCCAAAGGAGAGGGAAGAGTCCCGGGTGGGGTCCAGGTCCAGGAACAAACCCAGAGAGAACTGGGAACTGGAGTTTACTGAAATTGAACCTACTGCTGTTGGGTACAAGTACCTCCCGGTGTTTGAAGACATCTTCTTGGGATGAGTAGAGTCCTACCCCAACCAGGATAGAGACTGCCTCAATAATCACCAAGAAGCTTCTCCAGGAGTTAGTCCCTATGCTTAGATTGCCCATATCCCTGGGGTCTGATAAACGGCCTGGCCTTTGTAGCCCAAATATCCCCCAAATCTTGGAAAGGCATTAAACATTAATTAAATAGGCCACAAAGCTCAGGACAGGTAAAAAGATTAAAACGATAAAACTTTAAAAAATATGGCCTTGATAATGGCAAAAATTGGGCCAACCTCCTATCTTTTGCTCTGAGGGCCAGATGCAAGTTCATGAGACGGAAATTACTAATCATCCCCTCCCCAAGTCTTTACAGGCCCTGCAACAGACACAGAGGGCTGGCTAATAATTAGACAGCTAGAGAGGCTGTGCCCTTCCCCATGTCTGAGCAGGCCCACAAGTTCCAGCCTGGTGACCTTCTATGGGTAAAGAGAATCTGGACCAGAACAGAATTGAAGGCTACCTCACCAACCTACCATATCCAGCTGAAGGATATTACAGAAAGTAATGAGAGATGGTTCATCATCAGGTCCTCCAAACGGCTGTCCTAGTGTCCTTTTTGTCCCTGTGGGAAAGGCCCCAAACCTCCTTAAGACAGGGTCTTGAGTATAAGAACTTAAAAAGACCAGAACCAGGGGGATCTTAGTCTATCCACTGAGACCCAACTTACCTTCCAGGTAGATTTCTGTAAAATATTACATCCAGAGGGGAATGGCTCACTCACTGCTGGGGAGAAGCATGCCCCTGGGGCTGTGGGTCCACCAGTAAAGAGAAGGGGCTCCAATCTATCCAGTACTATGCCTGCCCAGTTGATGCCCCTCCCCAAGCAACTGTGCTTGGTATGACGGCAAAACTGAGTCCTCCTGGGGTTACGCTGCTCCCTTCATCATCTTAAAAAGGAAACCATCACCCCCTGTCTCTGATATAGTCATAAAGAGTAGGGCCTAGCAAAAGCCAAAAATTATTATTGGCAAACCAGTAAACCCTAGGAAGTCAGGTTATGAGCCCCCTAAGGTGGCAAGGCCCCAAACTCCAATTTCCCTAGGAATTTATTTGGTAACCTCAAAATTAAAGGTCTAGGAGGCAGCAGACGCCAGTCCCTCAGTGTTTGGGATGTGAGAAGAGTTTATCAGTTTCTTAACCATTCTCAACCGGACATAGGTCTGGACTCCCCCAGGCCCCACATTACGTTGGAATTGAAACTAATCAAACAATAAACTCTACTTCCAACCCTAGTGGCTGTAAATTCACCCAGGGAGAACTCCAGGGGAGGGTCCCTATTTAATGACACCAAGATACTCCTTAGATAGTTAGCTTCCCCCTGCAGGTTCCTGTAGACATGCACAGCAGGTTAATTGCAGGAATGGCACTTGAATGTATTTCCAGGCCCCAGAGACTACCTGACTTGCTTTCACTAATGGCTTAACCAAGCACATGTTTTCTGAATTGTTTACACTGGAGGAGAACCCGCATCTTGGCGTCCTCATGCCTGTTATGCCACAGGTGTTCATCAATAAGGAAAAAGAGTGCAGAGTGCACCTAAATCTAGATTCTGAGCTTCCCCGTGCACAAGGATGTGAGCTCATTTCCCTATTGGGAGAGGCAGATGTCATGGGCTCCATTACCGTTGGAACATCGACCCTGTATCAAAATAAATAAATAAAAAAAAAAAAAAAAAAAAAAAAAAAAAAAAAAAACACACGACAACGAAGCAATGCGTGGACGAGACAAGACCGGACCATCACGAACTATATAAAAGCCACAGTCTGGGGCCGAGGCAAAACTACCTCTAGATTTAGTAACTGTTTTATCCCGGACAAAGGGAGCGCTCCTGTCACCTTCAGCGTGACTGAAAGCCCGGTACATTCAAATCGGCCTGTACCGGAGGCTTTGTGATCACGCGGTTACTTCCGGTCTACCAAATCCTGCCTCACCCCCAGCAGAAGTCCCCTAGTCTTGCGTAACAACTTCCCGCTCCAGTCTGAGGAAGCGAAGGAAGTGCTGGAGGCACCAGCGTCATCTTAAAGAAACCGGCAAAGCCACCTCCACACGAAAAGGCGGAACCCACGCTGTTCTCGTCGTTTATTGGCCACACATCCAGGAAGCTGGGTGGCAGGGACTTCCGTTAACCTGACCTAGGGGGCGGCGTTGTGTGGCGCATCCCCCGTCGGCCGAGCCACGCATGCGCAGGCTTCCTGCCCTCGTCCAATCGGAAGGTAGCAAGCGGAGCCGCTCTGCTCCCGTTGCTTTGGCGCCCGCGGTTGTGGGCCGCCTCCTGGCTCTGGACCAATCCGCTTCAGCTTCCTCTATGATTTTAACCAATCAGAGGCGGAGGGCGGAGATCCGGCCGGCCGTGGGCAGAGCGTGGTTTTCCTCCAGCTCCAGTGTGGGGTTTGCTGCCGAGGTACCTTGTGCTGGGCCGGGCTGGGTGATCATCCCGGAGGGGCAGCTCTCTCTCTCTCTCGATCGGCGGTCGCCGTCGTCGTGCGGGATGCGCGTGGAAAGCTCTGGGTGGGGGAGCGCCGAGGGGAGCGGGTGGTGCGGGAGGACGGAGCACGTGCGCGCACGGGAAGCCGGGTGGGTCTCTGAGTGAGTGTCAGGCTGGGTGGCCCACGCCACTGAACGCTTGCTTCCTCTGCGTCAGTTTTCGGTGAAGGGTGGGCAGCCCCTGCTCGCTCATCCCTGCCCTTCCTCGCAGTCATTTGACATCCACCTCCTCCTGGCTCGGGTCTTTTTCCTTGTCAGAAAAGCAGACTTTTTCACTTAGGACGCGAAGCCAAGCAATACACTGTATGCTGGGGTGCCAGCTACTACGCCAAGTGACTTCCGTGTGTCGTGTCACCTAGTCCACACACCTCTACAGAGCTAGGTGCTGGCCTGGTGTGGTGGTGCACAGCAATGATCCCAGCACCGACTGGGACGCAAGAGGATCCCCGAGCTGCAGGCCAGCCAAGGCTTCCGAGAGACTTTGCCACACACACACACACACACACACACACACACACACACACACACACACACACACACCAAAAAACCCCAAGAGGTAGGTGCTGTCAGCGTCCTAAGGCTTCCTAGAGAGACTTTGCCACACACACACACACACACACACACACACACACACACCAAAAAACCCCAAGAGGTAGGTGCTGTCAGCTATTAACTGTCTCTACTAGGTTAACTCTTAATAACTTAAACTTTCATGAATATAAAATTTAAGGATGGTACAACTAGCAAAACACTGCTGTTTTCTTTCCCCCCCCCTGGAGCTGAGGACCGAACCCAGAGCTCTCTACCACTGAGCTAAATCCCCAGCCCCTGTTTTCTTTCTTACCTTGAAATTATTTAAAAAACCAAAACAATGTACCTGGAAGCCAGTTAATTGATTATTGCTATTCACATAATAAGATGAGCTGGTAGAAAGGCATCGGCTAAGGTCCTGGCTCCTAACTTCACGTGTGTGAACCCCAGCATCTTCAATTGCACGATTAAAATCAATACCAAATTGCTTCTTAGTGTTATGATAATCCAAGGGGGGAAAATGGACTTAAAGAATATGTTACTGGTATCACCTTTACCGGTTTCTGCTTGTTTAACGCGTGTGCACAGGATAGAACTGTAACAACCTGCAACCTAGGAACAATGTAAGTGTGAGATACCTGTGTGGACCACTTACTGGCCTATCGGGTTCAGGACGGTACTTATTACCCAAAGAACAAACTGAGAAGTGTCTGGTTTGTATTTTTACCTTAGATTTTATATAACATAAGGCAAAAATACATCAGCCCACATTACTTTCTGAGTTTTCTTTTACTTCTCATCAGTGCGGTTTTGGAGTTCTGTCGTTTAGTCTTTGTTTAATCTAAGTCATGACTATGTTTTCTGTGACTTTTTTTTTTCTTCGAGACAGAGTTTCTCTGTGTAGTTTTGGTGCCTGTTCTGGATCTCGCTCTGTAAACCAGGCTGGCCTTGAACTCACAGAGATCTGCCTGCCTCTGCCTCCCGAGTGCTGGGAGTAAAGGTGTGCACCACTGACGCCCGGCTGGTGTAGCTTTTTGAGACAGGGTTTCTCTGTGTATCTATGGCAGTCCTGGAACTTGCTTTGTAGACCAGGCCGCCTCAAACTCAAAGAACTTGATGTTCTCTCAAATGCTGGAATTATAGGCCTTCACCACCAACCCAAGCTGCAACTTCTGTTTATTACAAATGGAACTGAAGGCATTGCTTTTGTTGTTGTTTGAGACAGGGTCTTAAACTGTGTAGTTTTGGCTGGCCTGGAACTTTGTAGACCAGGCTAGCCTGAACTCAGAGCTCCGCCTATCTCTTCCTCCCGAGTGCTGAGATTAAAGGCCAGTGCCATCACATAAAGCTTAGACTTTGCTTTTTTGCTTTCCCACAATAATGCTAAAGAAAATTTAAAAAATAAATAAATAAGCAAACAAAATACAAATCCTATATTTTCAGTGGTCTCTTTAAAAACAAAAACGGCCAGGCGGTGGTGGTGCACGCCTTTACTCCCAGCACTTGGGAGGCAGAGGCAAGTGGATCTCTGTGAGTTCGAGGCCAGCCTGGTCTACTGAGCGAGATCCAGGAAAGGTGCAAAGCTACACAGAGAAACCCTGTCTCGGGAAACACACACACACACACACACACACACACACACACACACACACACACACCAAAAAAAAAAAAAAAAAACCCAAAGGGGAAAAAACCCTCAGGGTCTCATGGTACTCAGTCTAGCCTAGAGCTCACTGTATAGTTGAGGATGACTGAATTTAGGATCCTCCTACCTCCCTAACTCTGGAGTGTTGGGATTGCAGGTGTATACCCTGATAACATATTACATGGTCCTGCGGATTAAACCCAGGGCTTTGTGCATTGCTAAGCACACTATACCAACTGAGGCACATCCTCAGCTCAGGTGATTTCTGTGTAGTTACTAACCTGATAATAAAAAATGAGAATATGTATATTTCTGAAATGGGACCATTTCATGCTAGTTTAGGTTAATATCTTAGAGTGGATGATATACAAGTCACTGCTAAGCTTTCTTTCTTAAGGTATTATTAAATTTATGCGGGGGGGGGGGGGGGGGGCATGATACTGCAGCTGTGGAAGCCAGAGAACAACTTGGGAATTGGCTCTCTACTTCTGCCATGTAGGTTCAGGGGATCAAATTTAAGTCATTAGATGAGTAATCTCACTGGTCCTCTTGGTTTCGGAGACATTCTCACACTATACCTCAGGCTGTCCTGAATTCACTGTTTATCTTAGGCTGGCCTCACATTTAATCCTCCTTCCTCATAAACCTCCATAGCTGACTACTGCTAAACTTTTGAGAGGGCTTATTAATTTCATAGGGCTGCTGTAACCATTTACCACAAGCTCAGTGACTTCAGACATCAACTGGGCAGTGGTGGTACACACTTTTAATCCCAGCATTCAGGAGGCAGAGGCAGGCAGATCTCTGTAAGTTCAAAGCCAGCCTGGTCTACACAGTGAGTTCCAGGACAGCCAGGACTACACAGAGAAACCCTGTCTTGTCTCAAAAACAAACAAACAAACAAACAAACAAACAAAAGACTGCATGAAGGGCTGGAGAGATGGCTCAGTGATTAAGAATGCTTTCTGCATTGGGTATGGTGATGCATTCCTTTAATCCCAGCACTCTGGAAGCAGAGGCACCGATAGAGGCCAGCCTCATCTACATAGTGAGTTCCAGGACAGCCAAAGCTACAAAGACCCTGTCTCAAAAAAAACAAAACAAAACACAAAACAAAACAACAAACTGAAAAACTTCCTGCTCTTATAGAGGACCCAGGTTTGGTTCCCAGCACCCACACAGGGCAGTCGCAAGATCTGTCATTTCAGCTCCTGAAAATCTGAAGCTGTTTCTGGCCTCTTCAGGCACTAGCACCCAGGCCTACATAGACATGTGTGCATAGGTCAAAATAAGCAGCACACATGTCTTAGCTTTTAGCTTGGTCTAAAGTTGTTTACTGGGCTAATGTCAAGGTATCAAAAGCCTCTTGGACGTTTCAGAGGAAGATGTGTTTTTCTAGCCTTTTCCAGCTCCTAGTGACTGTCTATATCTGTTAGCCTGTGGCTCTTTTGTCCTTTTAAAGACAGTTTCACACTATAGCCCCAGCTGGCCTTGAATGTGGTAACTTTCCTGCATTACCCTTACAGGTGTGGAATTACATGTATGGACTATCCTGCCAGGCTCAGTTTTAGCTCCTTCTTCTGACAGTCATCTCTGGTGGCTGTTTTCCATCGTCATCTCCCTCTGTAACCAAGTCTCCACCCGCTCCCTCTCCTGAGGAAACTTGTGAGATGTACGGCTTTCCCAGATAGCCAGAAATTATTCGCCCCGTCTCAGGATGCTTACTTAGATATGTGAAGCCCTTTTGTCCTAATGAGGAACGCTGATGGGTTCTGGGAGGTAGGTGGGATTTAAGTTTCTTTGGGAGCCATTAGTGAGCCCCCCACAAAGGCTCCGATGGGTGAAACACTCTGACGGAACTGAACTTGCAGTAGTGACTTGAAGAGAAAAGGTTTGTCAGGTAACTGGTAAGTTAGACTTCCAAACAGCTGTGAGAGAACTGAACCTCTCTTCAGCTGCAAAGGTAACTGAACAATCATTCCTCTGCTATAAAACTAGAATTAATCATTTAGAAAAGTGTCATTGGATTCCAACCTACCTTAAGAATTCATGGGGCTGGAGAGATGGCTTAGCAGTTAAGAGCACTGGCTGCTCTTCCAGAGGACCCAGGTTCAATTCTCAGCAACCACATGGCAGCTCACGCCTGTCTGTAACTCCAGTTCCAGGGGATCCGACACCTTCACACAGGTACACATGCAGGCAAAACAACTATGCACATAAAATAAAGATAAATAATTTTTTAAAAAGGAATTAATGTGACTTGCCTTCAGTTCATGATGACTCTGATGCCATTTGAATTATTTATTTATGAGATCATAACATTACTGTTGTTGGGAAAGACTGCGATTCATTCCGTGGCTTCTTTCCCAGTTTACTACAATCATAGTTTTGTATATCTCCCCTGCTTTAAATAGCGTGATCATAGGTGATGGGAATTTAGGATAAGGAAACCAGCCACTCAGACAACCAGATTTGGGAGTGGTAGTGCATGGCACAGGGGAGGCAGGATTTTGAGAGTAGGAGGAAAACTGGAAGCCCCAGAGTTCAAGGCCTAGTATCAGCTACACAGTTTGAGGGCAGCCTGAGCACATGAGATCCTGTGTCAAAACAACTAAAAAACCCAACCACTTCAGACCTCTGGGTCTTATTTACTCCTTACAATATACAGTAGGCTTTATGGAGAACTGGACTGATGGGGTTCTCTCTGGTCTCTCAGCAAAAAACACAGCCGCTCTGATGACCAGAGTTTCTCCCTATCTTCACAGAAAGACGCTATCTCTTGCTAGAATTCATAGTTTTTGAGAGACGTGGGTTTGCTTTGCTAAGTACTAGTACAGATACACTGGAATACGTGTATGAAAAGCCAGCTCCAGAGAGGCATTCGTTACATAGAAACTTCATAAAGATTTGTGTTTGTTTGCTTTGATTAGGAGGGAAAGGACCAGGAGGAGCGCACGTGAGGGAAGTTTCTTGTGGGTCAGGCCTGGAAGTGCCCTCCATAATTTTCCTTCACATTCCATTGGCTAGAAGTCTTGGGCTTGGCTACATCTAACTTACCTGGTTGTCTGCCTAGCTGTTGATCTCTTGTGCTAGCAGTCAGCTAAGACACAGGCTCATCTGGCCAGCTACTTAGAACTTGCCCTCAAAGAGTCCCCAGTTTCCTAATCCTTTAAATTCTCCACTGTGCTGGCCTTTAATGCCAGCAGAGTTCTGTGGGCACAAGGCCAACCTGATCTAGGCTAGCCAGGGCTCCATAGGCCCTGTCTCAAAACCAAAACCAAAATGGATAAATTCTCCATTGGTATTTGGATGTCTTTAGACAACACTATTGTGCACCCCCCCCCCACACACACACTGATGTTAGACCCATGTTACTGTTAGATCCACAGCCAAAAGCGGCTCTCCTTTGCTCTCATGAAGTCTGGGCTTACAGTCAGAAACCGCCATGCACATTTTTCTGTTTCCTGGCTGAGTAGTGTATGAAATGAAGACATGACCTCTTCAAGGTAGTAGACGATACAGGACCAGTAGACTGAATGAGGCCTGGGGAGGGGGAGCAGGGGTGCCAGGGAGGGAGAGAATAGAGAGCAAAGAACCAAAAGCAGAGGACCAAGAAGGCAAAGGGGAGAGAGAAAGGTGGCCCAAAGGCAGGGTTATATAGGAATCAGAAGCTGGGGTAAGGGAAGCAATTTGGGGTTTAGGATAGGGGATGGGGTGAGAAGAGCCTGAGAGGAGCCTGGACGCCAGCATGCGCTTTGGTGTGCTATATACCCAGTTAGCCCTTTGTCCCGGGTTTCTTTTGGACCTGATCAGAGTCTCTTCAATGTTTCCCATTAACTTTATTCAATGCTATTAACTGTTAATGTGACATAATAAACAGCTAGAAGAGAGAATGTTTTACCACTGAGTTGTATTCTTTTTTTTTTTTTTTTTTTTTTTTTTTTTTGTGTGTGATATATATTTTTTATTTTAGAATACCATTCAGTTCTACATATCAGCCATGGGTTCCCCTATTCTCCCCCCTCCCACGCCCTCCCCTTACCCCCAGCCCACCCTCCATTCCCACCTCCTCCAGGACAAGTCCTCCCCCGAGGACTGTGATCAACTTGGTAGACTCAGTCCAGGGAGGTCCAGTCCCTTCCTCCCAGACTAAGCCAAGTGTCCCTGCATAAGTTCCTGGTTTCAAACAGCCAACTCATGGAATGAGCACAGGACTTGGTCCCACTGCCTAGATGCCTCCCAAACTGATCAAGCCAATCACTGAGTTGTATTCTTAACCCTTCCTATTAAACTATTTATTTATTTTTGACATAGGGTCTCATGCCTCATCAAGGCTGGCTGGATTGTGATTGTGTACCTGTCCCTTGTCTCCTCCGTGCCGCCCCCGCCCCCCCCCCCAAGATCTTCCTGCCTCTGACTCTCAAGAGATAGAACTAAAGGTGTGGGCCAACACTGCCCAGTCCTTCTCTCTCTCTCTCTCTCTCTCTCTCTCTCTCTCTCTCTCTCTCTCTTTTTTTTTTTTTTTTGGTTTGGTTTTTTGAGATAGGGTTTCTCTGTCCGTGTAGCTCTAGCTGTACTGGAACTCACTCTGTAGACCATGCCTGCCTTAAACTCAGAGATCCACCTGCCTCTACTTCCCAATTGCTGGGATTAAAGGTATGCGCCACCACTGCCCCAGCTTTTCTTTTCTTTCTTTCTTTCCTTCTTTCCTAAAGATTTATTTATTTATTATGTATACAGTGTTCTGTCTGCATGTCTGCATGTATGCCTGCAGGCCAGAAGAGGGCACTAGATCTCATTACAGGCGATTGTGAGCCACCATGTGGTTGCTGGGAATTGAACTCAGGACCTTTGGAAGAACAGCCAGTGCTCTTAACCGCTGAGCCATCTCTCCAGCCCCCCAGCTTCTCTTTTCGTTCTCTGACTTTAAACCCACTTCCTAGCCAAGGATGACCTGCTGGGTTTGCAGGCATCCATCACCACACCAGGCTTCCGTGGTGTTGGGTAATGGACCTAAGGCTTTGTACATGCCAGACAAGCACTCTACAAGCAGCTGTACCCTCAAGCTCCTATTTCCTCTCTCCTTGAAACATGGTCTTACTTTGTAGCCCAGGTTAGCCTTGAACTCACTCTCCTTCTGCCTCAGCCTCCGGAGTGTTGGAATCACAGACATGTGCTCAGTCCCTGAAGTGAAGTGAGGAAGTAGTGGGGCCATAGGGCAGGAAGGCTCTGCTGAGCAGGTCCGTGTTCATCCAGGAGCCTTTCCTTTTTCCCCTCTGGCTAGACCACTGCGGTCATCCTCGGTCTGGGGATAGTTACGAGCCTTGTATTCCTTCAAGTTACGTATCTCAGCAGTTGACATGCTGCCTGTTAAGTGATGCACAGAACTGAAGAATAGGGGAGGGCTGCTACATATTCTGGATGTTTTCTGAAAGTCACTCTGGGTGTTCCATCTTTCTATAAGTTTGAAAAAGTTAATTAACAGTCAACATTTTAATTTTTCAGGATTTAAAATGTCAGGCAAAGGGAAGGAGGGAAAAGACACTTGTCTTCAAGGACTATTAAGTGTAAGTGGGTGCATATTGAAATAAATAGTGGCTATAATCTCTATTTATTTGGTTATTCATTTATTTGACAAACTTTCTGTAGTCCAGGTTGACTTCTAACTTGTTACCTTCTGCCTCAGCTCTTTTTTTTTCATACATATACACACACAGAGGCACAAACATGCGTGCTCTTGCTCTTTCTCGATTGCTCTCTCTTGCTGCTAACGATTGAATCGAAGGTCTTATGCATGCTAGATGATCCCACTCCCACCTCACTACATCCCCAGCCCTACTGTTTGTCCTTTTAGATGTGCTGGTGATGGATCACAGGGCCTCACACATGCTTGAGGAAGTGATTTTCCACAGAGCTACATCTCCAGCTCCTTGCTGGCTGGATGTGGTGGTGCATAGTCTCAGGACTCCAGAGGCCAAGGCAAGCTAATCTGTGCGTTCAAGGCCAGCCTGCTCTACACAGTGAGTTCCAGGACAGCCAAGGCAGAACACAGAATTTTAGTGAAACTGCTTGCGTTACTCCTGTATCTTCACTGCCTGGCAACCTTGGTCTGTTTATTTTTAACTGCTCTGTTTATGCTTCGGTTTCCTCAGCTGTGAAACTGAATAGCAATAAGCACCTCTTAGGATGTCGTGAATATTTGAAGGGCTTAACTATGCTTGACAAACACTGTTAATTGAATAAAATTCCTCCCCCTTGACTTTATTTGACGTTGTTAGTTATTAATGTGATAAAAGATAGATGACTGATCTATTTATTTATTTTTACATTTTATTTTGTGTGTCGGGACGACGTGAGGGGATTAATTTGCTTCTACCATACAAGTTCTAGGGATCAAAGGTTACCAGGCTTGGTGCCAAGCACTTTTACCTACTGAACTGTTTCTCCCACCCACTAATTTTAATTATATCTCAAAATTGACGATGTGTTTGCTTATTTTGTTTTGTTTATTGAGATGGGGTCTTTCTACATAGCCCTGGCTGTCCTGGAACTTTCTATGTAGACCAGGTTGGCCTTGAACTTAGAGGTCTCCTTGGTTCTGTGTAAGCATTGCAGCTTGGATGGAAAGGTATCCTGGCAGTCAGGAGCCAAGAAATACCACAAAGTCTCTGTATGTGTAACAGCTTCCATCTCTGCTCCAGGGAAAGGTTCTCCAATGCAAGTGTAACAACTCTGTTCTGTTAGGGGAGAGTTTCTCCTGAGAAGTTGTTACAGCTCTGCTCCTCTAGGGGAAAGCTTTCCTAGCAGAAGTGATACAGTTGGAAGTTGTTACAGCTCTGCTCCTCTAGGGGAAAGCTTTCCTAGCGGAAGTGATACAGTTGGAAGTTGTTACAGCTCTGCTCCTCTAGGGGAAAGCTTTCCAAGCGGAAGTGATACAGTTGGAAAGTGTTACAGTTCTGCTCTGGCTCTGCTGAAAGTTGTTACAGCTGAGCTTGGCTCCATGGAAAATATCACATGGCACAAACAAACCTCCCTCATGAGATTTGTCAGGAAGGAAGAATCAGGAGGGTGGCTGTTTCTAGGGTGAGAAGCAGCAGCAAAGCGAGCAAGGTACAGAGATTTTATATTGGGGGGCGGGGCAGTGCTTTCCAAGGTGCCTTGGGATTGGTGGATTTTTGTAACTTGATTCTGGGACAAGATCAGGGATTGGTGGGATTTTCTGTTCAGGGATTGGTGGGATTTCAAGCCCTGGTCCTGGACGTGTACTATCTTGTTCAGCTTCCCCTTACCTTTTAATCTTTACTTCACTTAGTTATATGTAATACCCAGATGTGGTAGTGCACACCTGTAATCCAACAACTTGAGTGAAAGTTTGAGGCAGCACATATGATCCTGTCTCAAATGACAACATAACCAAAAGAAAAAGTAAAAGTAATGCGATTAAATCTCTACCAATCCACAGAAATAGCTTAATGATTATAGCAATTTATTGTGTGTGTGGGGTTAACTCACGATACAGGAAATAGGGATTGTAGCAGAATCCTGGGAAGGCGAGGCACACAAAAGAACTGGTAAATAACATAAGTGGGAATTAAAAAACAAAAAAACAAAACAAAACCAGGGTCCAGGGAAGATCTGAGATTTGCTGATAGTCACCTTCCCTTAAAAGTAAGCCAGGGTAGTCCTGTACAGATGTTTTCCCTCATGGCCAGCTCCTGTTATCTGTGATACTGCCGATCCAGCTCATATGGAAGGCTCTGGATGGCGCCTCCATTTCCTATTGTGTTGGCTTGTTTTTGTGAGCACGTACTAATTATACTTACTGATACATGGCTTTCATCATGACATTGTCATGAACGTAGCTATGCCGTATTTAACTTCTCCCATTGTCCTCTGTTGTCCCACTCCTGTAGACTCCCTTCCTCACAACGAGTTCCACCTGCATTTTTCAAGACCATGTAAAACCGAATGAGTTCAAGGAATTGCTGGCATGAGCCTGGGTGAGGGTTATTTATAGGGGCATGAGGCCCTGTTGATTACACCACTTAAGTAAATGTCTCTTCCTCATCCATGTTGTTACTTCTCGGCTCCTGTCAATCTTTTTATCTTGGTTCTGATTCTCTTAGAACCCTTCTTCTTCTTCTCCTTGGACCTTTAGTCCTGCATTATTCAGACCTAAGGTTGTTAGCATGCATAGCGTCAATCTGTTTTCAAGTAAGGAAGAAAGAAAATAAATGTTGAAGCTAATTTTTTTTCATGTTTTTCCCTACCTGTGATGCTTCTAGCCTTAATGTAGCACTGAGTTATTTTTGAAGGTATTCTAAACTTTCTCTTTAAGATTATAAAGTACTTTTGAGTCTTAATTAAGAACTAAGAAAGGAATTTGAGACTAACACAGTCCTCTGAGCCATTCTCAAATAATGCAACTCATGAGTCATTGGGCTATTTTTATCTTAAATGATTAATGTGTAGGTTTGTATTTTACATAAAAATATAATGTTATAAAGTACTGCATTCTGGAAATTTAAGATCATCCTATCCTTTTTGTGAAGTAAAAGTAGCATGTTGAATACTTGCTGAGTTTCTCAAAGTAGCTAGAGAGTAGATTAGTGTTTAATATTGAATGTTCTCTGCAGATAGAGAACTGTGTAATATTGAAATCTGACCAATTCCTTGGCTTCTTCAGTTCTTTCTTTCTGGAGTATGCTGGCCAGTTTATGTCAACTTGACACAAGCTAGAGTCATTGGAGAGGAAAGATCCTCAACTGAGAAAATGCCCCCATAAGATCAGGCTGTAAGCAAGCCTGTAGGGCATTTTCTTAATCAATGATTGATGGGGGAGGGTCCAGCACATTGTGGGTCTGGACTGTATAAGAAAGCAGGCTGAACAAGTCATGAGGAGCAAGCCAGTTAGCAGCACTCCTCCATGGCGTCTGCATCAACTGCTAGGTTCCTGCCCTGTTTGAGTTCCTGTCCTGACTTCCTTTGCTGATGAACAGTGATACAGAAGTGTAAGCTGAATAAGCCCTTTCCTCTCTAAATGTGGTCATGGTGTTTCACCATAGCAATAGTAAACCAAACTAAGACATGGAGTTTTATGAGAATGAAGGAGGTTGGCATGAACTGACAGTCTCAAAGCTGTGATTGTGGATGGTTCATCAATATGTTACTTTTTAGTTTATTTCTTATGTAGACCTGCTTTCTTAAAAAAAAAAAAATAAGTAGGTAGGGGAGTTGATTGTGTCTTCTGAGGCTTTAGGGTAGTTTTGTGAGCCTTCCTGTTTAACCTGCCATTGTTACATATATGAGAATAAGTCTTACCTTTGTCTTCTTGTTCTCCACTGAGTACATTTTGTGTCTGTATTTGCCTACTTTCACAGGAAGCAGGGTTGCAAGCCACAGATTGATAGAATGATTGGCACACACCTGTGATCCCTGTGTTTAGGAGGCAGGGGCAGGGGCAGGAGGATTGCTGTGAGTTCAAGACTTGGCAGGAACACAGAGTGCCAGACTAGCCAGGGCTACATAGTGAGACCCTGTCTCATAAAGATACAAAATGTTTTCTATCCTTATAAAGTTTATACTCTTTAGTAGGCAGAAGCAATGTAAAATACAGATAATTAACACATCAATTTACTTAGCATATTGCTACATGAATACCACAAGATATTGATATTTAGAGGAAGTTGAAATTCATTTTGTACTGGATTAATAAGAATTTTATGTAACCAATAGAAATTGAAGTCAATCTTGAGGTATAGATAGGAGCTAGGTGACTAAAAGGATGTGGGCTTATTTATTTATTTATTGTTTTTTTGAGACAAGGTTTCTCTGTCTAACAATCCTGGCTGTCCTGGAACTTGCTTTGTAGACCAGGCTGGCCTCAAATTTACAGGGCTCTGCCTGCCTCTGCCTCCCGAGTGCTGGGATTAAAGGTGTGCACCACCACCACCTGGCCAGGATGGAAGCAGTTGTGGAACAGAGTCTCTTCTTTTCAGCAGTCTTTATTGCTTTTATAACCCTGGGGAGGGATGTGCCTTGTGAATCTGGTAAGTTTCAGGGATTTCCTGAGACTTGTGAGTTGAATCTTAAGTAGTATCTCTCCTGACTTCCAGGCCAGCCTGGCTATAATGTTTTAAAACTCACCCCTTCCAAAATAAAGAGAAAGGTTTATGAACTATGTATATGTTTATTTTCTAGTCAGTGCCATGCTGAATTTCAGCACATTTCACCGCAGAAAATTAGTTTCTAAGAACAAAACAATTTCAGAATTTCTCCACTGGGTTGGGGTGTGGTTATTGCACACCCACCACACTAACATTTGTAGGGTGAAGCTGGAGAATCAAGTTCAAGGTCAGACTAGGCTACATAAAATCCTGTCTCAAAAAAAAAAAAAAAAAACAGTGTGTGTTTCTCCTGGGTGAAGTAAGAATTCCTTATTTTGTATTTGTAATCTTGCTTCCTATGTCCAGGACCAGTCTCGGTGCTAAATTAAGTGTTTCCTGGCCTCTGTGTTAGGAGCAAGGTTGCTGCAGAGAAGTGATAGGAAGAAAGGATGATAATGGAAAGGTAAATACTGAAGAGACACCAAGGGCCCTTATCACAGTAGGGGTCACATCCTAGTTTATTCTCATCTTTTCCTTTATCAGAGGTGATTTGATTTTGATTCTAGATGAGTAAGATTTGAAGTTAAGAGAAACAAATCATAGGAAAGCCCATTTTGGATATATTTGAAAGTTTGGTAGTAATGTACAAGAAGGTGTAGGGGTTTGAGCAGACTCTAGAGTAAAGGGATTGGAATTTGAAGAGAGATCCCAGTTGAGGTGAAAGTCCACATGCTCACATGGTGGAAATAATTTATCTTGTCAGGGAGAGAGAAACGTCTGAGAAAAATTCAGTTCCATTTCAGTTGTCAGAGTTGGCTTCAGAACCGCCTGTTACTGTGAAAATGCTGTTTGGAGACTAGAGATCCGTCCCGAGTCAGCCTGCATTCTGTGCTGTAGGACCTGGAGACTAGAGCTCCGTCCCGAGTCAGCCTGCATTCTGTGCTGTAGGACCTGGAGACTAGAGCTCCGTCCCGAGTCAGCCTGCATTCTGTGCTGTAGGACCTGGAGACTAGAGCTCCGTCCCGAGTCAGCCTGCATTCTCTGCTGTAGGACCCAGAGACTAGAGCTCCATCCCGAGTCAGCCTGCATTCTCTGCCTGAGGACCTGGAGACTAGAGCTCCGTCCCGAGTCAGCCTGCATTCTGTGCTGTAGGACCTGGAGACTAGAGCTCCGTCCCTAGTCTCGAGTCAGCCTGCATTCTGTGCTGTAGGACCTGGAGACTAGAGCTCCATCCCGAGTCAGCCTGCATTCTCTGCTGTAGGACCTGGAGACTAGAGCTCCGTCCCGAGTCAGCCTGCATTCTCTGCTGTAGGATCTGGAGACTAGAGCTCCGTCCCGAGTCAGCCTGCATTCTCTGCTGTAGGACCCGGAGACTAGAGCTCCGTCCCGAGTCAGCCTGCATTCTCTGCTGTAGGACCCAGAGACTAGAGCTCCGTCCCGAGTCAGCCTGCATTCTCTGCTGTAGGACCCAGAGACTAGAGCTCCGTCTCGAGTCAGCCTGCATTCTCTGCTGTAGGACCCAGAGACTAGAGCTCCGTCCCGAGTCAGCCTGCATTCTCTGCTGTAGGATCTGGAGACTAGAGCTCCGTCCCGAGTCAGCCTGCATTCTGTGCTGTAGGACCTGGAGACTAGAGCTCCGTCCCTAGTCTCGAGTCAGCCTGCATTCTGTGCTGTAGGACCTGGAGACTAGAGCTCCGTCCCGAGTCAGCCTGCATTCTGTGCTGTAGGACCTGGAGACTAGAGCTCCATCCCGAGTCAGCCTGCATTCTCTGCTGTAGGACCCAGAGACTAGAGCTCCATCCCGAGTCAGCCTGCATTCTCTGCCTGAGGACCTGGAGACTAGAGCTCCGTCCCGAGTCAGCCTGCATTCTGTGCTGTAGGACCTGGAGACTAGAGCTCCGTCCCTAGTCTCGAGTCAGCCTGCATTCTGTGCTGTAGGACCTGGAGACTAGAGCTCCATCCCGAGTCAGCCTGCATTCTCTGCTGTAGGACCTGGAGACTAGAGCTCCGTCCCGAGTCAGCCTGCATTCTCTGCTGTAGGACCCAGAGACTAGAGCTCCGTCCCGAGTCAGCCTGCATTCTGTGCTGTAGGACCTGGAGACTAGAGCTCCGTCCCGAGTCAGCCTGCATTCTGTGCTGTAGGACCTGGAGACTAGAGCTCCGTCCCTAGTCTCGAGTCAGCCTGCATTCTGTGCTGTAGGACCTGGAGACTAGAGCTCCGTCCCGAGTCAGCCTGCATTCTGTGCTGTAGGACCTGGAGACTAGAGCTCCATCCCGAGTCAGCCTGCATTCTCTGCTGTAGGACCCAGAGACTAGAGCTCCGTCCCGAGTCAGCCTGCATTCTCTGCTGTAGGATCTGGAGACTAGAGCTCCGTCCCGAGTCAGCCTGCATTCTGTGCTGTAGGACCTGGAGACTAGAGCTCCGTCCCTAGTCTCGAGTCAGCCTGCATTCTGTGCTGTAGGACCTGGAGACTAGAGCTCCGTCCCGAGTCAGCCTGCATTCTCTGCTGTAGGATCTGGAGACTAGAGCTCCGTCCCGAGTCAGCCTGCATTCTCTGCTGTAGGATCTGGAGACTAGAGCTCCGTCCCGAGTCAGCCTGCATTCTGTGCTGTAGGATCCACTGCTAGATGGCAGTAGTAACCAGCGCCACGGGCAAGGAAGGCAGGTTTGAAGTGATGGGGCCAGTGTGAGGCAGTGAAGTAGCAATCAGCAGGTCCTTTTTTTCCACTCATTTTTATCCTTCACATCAGATCTATAAAGTAAGTAAAGTGTTCTTTCTCTTAATAACGGGTGTTTACAGGGTGATTCAAGAATTACTCCTCTGTTGCTTCTCTGTTAAGCTTTTACTGTGTTCAGAAGAGAGGAAATGAGTTTAGAACTTACAAGATTCTGATCTTATGATATTGAACAAATGCTTAATGACTTATTGCATACATATTAGAAAAGACTAAATATATTTAAAGTTTTACCAGTGTTTGTTTTTTTTTTTTACTTTTCCCAACTCCTATATTTATGACCTAAAGACTGCTCTTCTACAGACACTGTCCCACTGAAATGATCTAAACCTGCCTCCTTGCTCAGCTGTGTATGATAACTGCGCCTTCTTGTTCAATCTGTATTTCATAACCCCACCTCCTTGGTCGGCCATATGCTGTACCCCACCTCCCCCGTTCAACTCTATATAATGACATGTTGAACTTTGGGGGGTGCTGTGGCTTCTCCATCCAGGAGCCCAGACAGTCCGATCGCAGCTTTCCTGTTTCTCTGTATGTGTGTCCGTCCTTTCTTCATTCCAGGGTTCCAGGACTCACGCTGTGCAAGGATACGGCAGGTTAGCGTTTGCAGGCTTGGCCAACCCAGTCCGAAAACAGAAGGGTGAGGTGCTGTGTGAGCAGGAAGTACAGTTGCACTCTTTGCCCCAAGAAAAGTAATCAACATGCAAACTTAAGTCACATGCAAGTAAGGATCTATTTGTTTTCTGAGTCAATCATTGGGGCATTTTTCTGTCCTTAGTCTGAAGTTCCTTGGGTAAGATGGTCCTTGAATTGATTGTGATTTTTCTGTCAGTCCAGACTTGTGCCGACACATGTGAATAGTCACTTAGGGCTGCACAACACTGAATACAGCCCACCGATGGCTCCTACCCACAACATTTACCAGTGTTTTTTAAAATATTTATTATTACTATTATCATTATATAATGTTTATTTATTTATTCATTCATTTATTTATTTATTGAGACAAGTTTTCTCTGTGTAGCCCTGGCTGTCCCGGAACTCGTTCTGTAGACCAGGCTGGCCTCGAACTGCCTGCCTCTGCCTCCCTAGTGCTGGGATTAAAGGCTTGCACCACCACCGCCCAGCTATTTTTATTATTTTTAATTATATGTAGGTGTGTGTTCACATGAGTATAGATGCCCATGGAGGCCAGAGGCATCTGATTCCCTGGAGCTGAAGTTACAGACACTTGTGAGCCATGTTATACGGTTTCTAGGAACCAGACTCAGGTTCTCCAGAAGAGCAGCAAGTGCTCTTAACCACTGAGCCATCTCTCCAGCCCCACCACTTGCCATTTTGATTTACATTTCAACATGCTCTTAGGATATTCTCCTAGCTTGGAGTGTTAAATAGTGAGCCTATCTATAAATGCAAAAGAAGGCATCACTAGCAGTCAGTTTGGAAAGGTCTTAGGATTCTGCCTGGTCTGAAGGACTGTGCTTACTGTGCCTATTTGCCTTAGATTTGATCATCCCGAGTGTCCAGAAGTCTTGTCTCGCCTCTTCTTAGTCTCTGGTTAACAGTGGACATCTATCATCAGCATAGACACATTTCTGCTTGGTTACTTAGGTAACATTTTAGAGTAACATTGACACTGAATGCACCTGGAAAGTATCTCACTGTGTTTGCAGGTTATGCTGACTAGTTTTATGTCAACTTAAACTAGAGTCATCAGAAAGACAGAACCTTAATTGAGAAATGTTCCCACCAGATTGGCCTGTGGTGCATTTCCTTCGTCGATGATTGATGTGGAAGGGCCCAGATCGTGTGGTCAGAGGGCATGGGATCCCCTGAGATTGGAGTTACAGCTGGTTTTGAGTCACCCTGTGGGTGCTGGGAATTGAACCCAGGTCCTCTGGAAGAGCAGCCAGTGCTCTCAACTGCTGAGCCAGCAGCTGTGTACAATCTTGTTTTATGTGTATGTGCGTACGCTGCATGTGTTAAAGTGTACTGTTTGTGTGCAGTGCCCGCAGGGGCCCCAGAAGAGGGCCCAGGACCCCCTGGAAGCGGAGTTACTGACAGATGTGAGCCACTGTGTGGTGCAGGGAAATGAACCCAGGTCTTCTGTAAGAAAAGGAAGTGCTCTTAGCCATCTCTCCAGCCCAGTATCATGGTACTGTGTTTCCCAACCATTAGCCTGCATCTCTTTTCTTAAATATGTTTTCTGGTTTATAAGTGTGGGAATTTAGAATTTGATTCTGTAATGTTCTTGCTTGAGACTGTTTCCAATAATGTATTTATTCAGCAGTTTTGGATGTTAGATAAAAATAAAGATAATACTTATTCCTTGTAATCAGTTAAATTTTTTTCTTTCTTGTACAGTTTTATTTCTTATTAGTCAGAGGGGCCTTGTGTGCCATTACACACTGGGAGGTCAGAGGAAGCATGGAGCCTGTTCCCTCCCACGTTTGTGTGGATCCCTGAGATGGAGCTTAGGGTGCTGGGCTGATGTGGCTGGGGCCTTTCTTCTCTGAGCCATCTTATGGCCCCCCACCCCAACCCCTGCCTTTGAGATAGGGTCTCATTCAGCCTAGGCTGCCCTTGCACTTACTGTGGAGCTGACAATGACCTTGAACTTCTTTTTCCTTTCTCTTCTTTCACTTGGTTACCTTTACTCTGTACTGCCCATCCTGCTTCCTCAAAGTCTAATCGGCGACTCCACCTTCTTCTCTCTCTCTGCCCAGAAGTCCCCCCTGTCTCTAGTGACTAACTATTGGCTGTTCAGCTTTTTATTACACCAATCACAGCAATGCATCTTCACAGTGTACAAATATCCCATATCTCCAAGTTGGAGAGATGGCTCAGTGGTTAAGAGCACTGACTACTCTTCCAGAGGATCTGGGTTCAGTTCCCAGCATCCACATAGCCGCCAACAACTGTCTGTAACTCCAAGATCTGACACCCTCATACAGACATACATGTAGACAAAACACCAGTACATGAAAGAAAAATAAATTATAAAAAGGATAATTAAAAAAAAAAGAAACAGAGACACACCCAGGGATCCCATAAAAACACCAAACTGGAAGTCATATAGATGACAGACTTGATACAGATCCATGGAGGCATGCTGCTCCAGTCTCTGAGTTCATATGAGCTTAGATCATGATGATTTAGAAGGCTTTGTGTTTTCTTGGTGTCATCTCTCCCCTCCGGCTCTTACACTTTTCTCTCTTCTTCCCTGGGGTTCCCTGAGCCCCAAAGGGAGGGATTTGATGGAGACATCCCCCTTTAGGGCTGAGTGTTCCAAGGTCTCGTTCTCTGTGTAATGTCTAACTGTGTCTCTCTCTTTGCTCCCATCTGCCACACGAGAAAGTTCTCTGATGGTGGCTGAGCAAGGCACTGAGTATATAGGAGGTCATTAGGAATCGTTTTATTGCTACTTTTTTTTTTTAAGACCAGTAGTGTTTGCTTTTACCCTAGGTCCCTAGATGATCTCGTCTCAGGTTTTTGGTCGTCCAAACAGTTCCATCTTGTCGAGTGGGCCTAGAGTCAAATCAGGTGTGATGGCTGTTCTTGTCAACTTGTATATCTGGAGTGAACGACAATCCAGATATGGAGAACATACCTGTGAGAGATTTTCTGCTTCGTTTGAAGTGGGTGAACTCACTTCTAGTCCACACCTTTGAGGCAGGAAGACACACCTTTGACCTGGGCCACAAGGGCTATAACTCTGGTGCCCATGAGTTCAAGGATATTCCCCACTTTTTCTTCTATCAGGTTTGGTATATCTGGTTTTATGTTGAGGTCTTTGATCCTTTTGGAATTGAGTTTGTGCAAGATGATAAGTATGGATATATTTGGATTCTTCTTTTTTCTTTTTTGAGACAAAGTTTCTCTGTGTAATAGCCCTGGCTGTCTTGGAACTAGCTCTGTAGACCAGGCTGGCCTTGAACTCACAGAGATTCGCCCACCTCTGCCTCCTGAGTGTGGGAATGAAAGGCATGTACCACCACTGCCCAGCTGGGTTCTTCTATTTGCAGCCATCCAGTTTGACCTACAACTTTGTTAAAGATGCTATCTTTTTCTGGCTTCTTTGTCAAGAACCAGGTGTCTATAGGTATGTGGATTTATGTCTGGGTCTTCAGTTGGATTCTCTTGATCAACATGCCTGTTTTTGTGCCAATACCACCACCACAACCACCACCCCCTTTTTTTTTAGTTTTCAAGACAGGGTTTTTCTGTGTAGTTTTGGAGCCTGTCTTGGAACTCGCTCTGTAGACCAGGCTGGCCTCGAACTCACAGAGATCCGCCTGCCTCTGTCTCCCGAGTGCTGGGATCAAAGGCGTGCACCACCACCGTCCAGCACCATGCTATTTTTATTGGTATCGCTCTATAATACAACTTGAAATTGGGCATGGTGATACCTCGTACAATTCTTTTATTATTCAGGATTGTTTTAGCTATCCTGGTTTTTGTGTTTCTAGATGAATATGAAAGTTGTCCTTTCAAGATCTGTGAAGAATTGTGGTGGAATGTTGATGAGGATTGCATTGTGTCTGTAGATTGCTTTTGGGAGGATTGCCATTTTTACTTGTGCTCCTTGAACATGGGAGGTCCTTCCCTCTTCTGATGTTTTCTTCAACTTCTTTCTTCAGTGTTTTAAACCTTTTATCATACAAGTCTTTTACTTGGCTAGAGTTACCCCAAGATATTTTATAGTATATGAGGCTAATATAAAAGTGTTTCCCTCCTTTCTTATCTGTTTGTCCCTTGTGTATAGAGGGGCCACTGGGTTTTCTGACTTAATTTTCTTTTCTTTTCTTTTCTTTTTTTTCCCCAAGATTTATTTGTTATGTATACAGCATGTATGACTGCAGGCCAGAAGAGGGTACCAGATCTCACTACAGATGGTTGTGAGCCACCATGTGGTTGCTGGGAATTGAACTCAGGACCTCTGGAAGAACAGTCAGTACTCTTAACCTCTGAGCCATCTCTCCAGCCCCGTGAGTTAATTTTCTAGCCAGATGCATTGCTATAGGAATTTTTAGGGTCACAATTGTATCATCTGTAAATAAAGATACTTTAACTTCTTCCTCTCTTTAAAATTCTTCTAATTTGTATCCCCTTGATCTTCTTCAGTTGTCTTATTGCTCTAGCTAAAACTTCAATACTGTGTTGAATAGGTATGGAGAGAGTGAACAGCCTTGTATTGATCCCCATTTTGACTTTCTCTCATTTAAGTTGATGTTAAAGCTATAGGCTCGATGTAAACTGCCTTTATTATGTTGAGGTATGTCCCTTATATCCCTAATCTCTCTAGGACCTTTATCATGAAGGGGTGTTGGGTTTTGTAAAAGGCCTATTCTACATCTTATGAGATGATTATGTGGTGTTTGTCTTTCAGTTTGTTTATATGGTAGCTTACATTTATTGATTTATACGTGTTGACTCATCCCTACATCTCTGGGATGTAGCCTACTTGATCATGGTAGATGATCTTTTTGATGTGTTCTTGGATTAGGTTTGCAAGTATTTTATTGAGAATTTTTGCATCTATGTTCATTAGGGAAATGGGTCTGTAATTCTCTTCCTTTGTTGTTGTTTTCCTTATCTGGTTTGGGTATCAGGATAACTGGGCAGTGTAAAATGAATTTGGTCAATGTTCCTTCTGTTTCTATTTTGTGTAATAGTTTGAGGATCATTGCCATTAACTCTTTTTTAAAAGTTTGGTAGAGTTCTGTGCTGAAACCATCTGGCCCTGGACTTTTTTGGGAGTTGGGAGACTTGATTACTGCTTCTATTTCACTAAGATTATAAGTCTGTTTAAACTGCCTGTCTGATCTTGATTTAACTTTGGTAAGTGGCATGTATTGAAAAAATTATCCATTTCTTTTAGATTATTCAATTAGGTGGAATACAGGTTTTTAAGTATGTCCTTAAGATTCTCTGGATTTCCTTGGTATCTATTGCCTCCCCGACCCCCACCGTACCCCCCCCCATCCCACCCCTGTGCCCCTTTTTCATTTCTAATTTTGTTTTTTGGATATTCTCTCTCTGCCTTTAGTTAATTTACATAAGGATTTGTCTGTCTTACTGATTTTCCCAAAGAACCAACTCTTTGTTTCATTAATCCTTGTATTTTTTTTTTGCTTATTTCTATTTTATTGATTTCAGCCATGAGTTTGATTATTACTTGCTGTCTATTCCTTTTGGGTAATTTCTTCTTTTTTGTTCTAGATCTTTCAAGTGTGTTGTTAAGTTACTAGTATCAGATCTCTCCAATTTTGTTTTGTTTTGTTTTGTTTTTCGAGACAGGGTTTCTCCCTATAGCCCTAGCTTTACTGGATCTCACTCTGTAGACCAGACTGGTCACAGAGATCTGCCTGCCTCTGCCTCCTGAGTGCTGGGATAAAAAGCATGCGCCACCTCCCGGCTCCCAATTTTTTATGTAGGTACTTAGTGCTGTGAACTTGCCTCTTAACACCACCTTCATTGTGTCCCATAAGTTTGGGTATGTTGGGTATTTATTTTCATTCAGTTCTAGAAAGTCTGCAATTTCTTTACTTCTGTCTTGACCCATTTTTCATTCAGTAGATTGGTTCAGTTTCCATGAGTTTACAAACTTTCTGTTGTATTGATATCCAGCTTTAATCCATGGTGGTCATATAGGACATAGGGTATTACTTCAATTTTCTTGTATCTCTTGAGATTTGCTTTGTGTTCAAGTATATGGTCAATTTTGGAGTTCCATGAGGTGCTGAGAAGAGGTATATTCGTTTGTGTTTGGGCAAAATGTTCTGTAGATATCTGTTAGATCCATTTGGTTTATAATGTCAGCTCCAGCATTTCTCTGTTTAGTTTTGTCTGGATGACTTGTCTATTGGTGAGAGTGTGATATTGAAGCCTCCCACTATTGGTGTGTGAGAGGCAATCCGTGATTTAAACTATAGTAGTGTTTCTTTTACAAACTTGGATGCTTTTGTGTTTGGTGCATAGATATTAAGAATTACCATGTCGGGGGCTGGAGAGATGGCTCAGAGGTTAAGAGCACTGACTGCTCTTCCAGAGGTCCTGAGTTCAATTCCCAGCAACCACATGGTGGCTCACAACCATCTATGATGAGATCTGGTGCCCTCTTCTGGTCTGCAGTCATACACGCTGTAAACATAATAAATAAATAAATCTTTAAAAAAAAAAAAAAAAAAAAAAGAATTACCATGTCTTCTTGGTGGGTTTTTCCTTTGAGTACATAATATCCTTCCCTGTCTCTTCTGATTAGTTTCAGTATGAAGTCCATTTTATCAGATATTAAAATGGCTACATAAGCTTGCTTCTTAGTTCCATTTGTTTAGAATATCTTTTGCCAACCTTTTACTCTGAGGTGATATCTATCCTTAAGGTATGTTTCTTGGATACAGCAGAAGGATGGATCCTGTTTTCTCATCCATTCTGTTCATCTGTGTCTTTTTTTATAGGAAAATTGAGACCACTGATGTTGAGAGATATCAATTGAGAGATAACGGTGATTCCTGTTGTTTTCTTGTTGTGAGGTGTGTGTGTTTCTCCTTAACTTTCTGGTCTTAAAGGATTATTTATTCCTTGTGTTTTCTTGGGCGTGGTTAACCTCTTTAGGTTGGAGTTTTCCTCCTAGCATGTTCTGTAGGGCTCAATTTGTGGATAGGTACTGCTTAAATTTGATTTTATCATGAAATGTCCTATTTTTCTCTGTCTATTGTGATAGAAAGTTTTGTAAGTAGTCTGGGCTGGCATCTGTGGACTCTTAGAGTTTGTAGAATATCTTTCCAGGCCCTTCTGGTTCTTAATGTCTCCACTGAGAAGTCAGGTGTTATTCTAATAGGTCTGCCTTTATATCTTACTCGGTCTTTTTCCCTTGCAGCTTTTAATCATCATCATCATCATCATCATCATCATCATCATCATCATCTCCTCCTCCTCCTCCTTCAACTTCATCATGTTTAATTGTTTCAATCATTATGTGCTAAGGGGACTTTTTTTTTTTTGGTCCAGTCCATTTGCTGTTTGGTGGTGTGTATGCTTCTTATAACTTGATATGCCTTTTTGTTAGGTTAGGGAAATTTTCTTCTCTGATTTTGCTGAAATAGTTTCTGTGCCTTTGATCTGCATTTCTTCTCCTTCCTCCATTCCTATTCTTAGATTTAGTGTTTTCATAGTATCCCAGATATCCTGGATGTTTTGTGCCTGGATTTTTTTAGATTTAACATTTTCTTTGACCGAGGTATCCATTTCTTCTATCATGTCTTCAATGCCTGAAAATTTTTCTCTCCCATCTTTTGTATTCTGTTAGTAAGGCTTTGCCTCTGGTTCCTGTTTGAGTTCCTACATCTTCACTCCTAGATTTCTCTTAGTTTGAGTTTTCTTTATTGACTCTCCTTCCTCTTTCAGGTCTTGGACTGTTTTATTCATTTCCTTCCTCTGTTTGTGTTTTCACAGATTTCTTTATTCATATTTATCTATCACATTCATAAAGGCTATTTTAAGGTCTTTTTCATCTTCTTCTTCAGCAATGTTGCAGTACTCAGGACCTGCTGTTGCAGGGTTGCTGGGCTCTAGTGGAGGCATATTGTCCTGTCTGTTGTTGATTGCATTTTTACACTAGCATCTAGGTGTCTGGGTTTGGGAACATAGTAATTCTAGGTGCTGATATCTGGTCTTGTCTTTCTTTGCGTGGGTGTTTTGTTCCTTGGTTTCTGTTGTCTTCTCTGGTTCTTAGGAGAATATGATAGCTGTGTGTTGCCTAGTAAGAAATTCTTTTGGGATCCTGATAGGTGTGGCCATTGGAGGTTCCAGGTAAAATGTGGGTTTTGGGTTTTTTGGTTTTTTTTGAGACAGGGTTTCTCTGTGTAGTTTTGGTGTCTGTCCTGGGTTTCACTCTGTAGACCAGGCTGGCCTCAAACTCACAGAGATACGCCTGCCTCTGCCTCCCGAGTGCTGGGATTAAAGGTGTGCGCCACCAACTGCCAGGCAGTAAAATGTGTTTTTAGGTGTGGTGATTTGAATTAAAATGGCTCCCATAGACTCATAGGGAGTGGCATTATTGGAGGTGTAGGCTGATGGAGGAAGTGTGTCACAGGGGGTGGGCTTTGAGGTTTCAGAAGCTCAAACTAGGCCCAGTGTCATTCCCTTTCTGCTGCCTGCTGATCTGGATGTACAACTCTCAGCTACTTCTCTAGCACCATGTCTGCCTACATGCCATCCTGCTTCCTGCTGTGACAATAATGGACTACACCTCTGAACCTGTAAACCAGCTTCAGTTAAATGTTTTCCTTTATAAGAGTTGCTATGGTCATGGCTTCTATTCACAGCAATAAAACCCTACCTAACTAAGACACTATGTATTGGGAACTTATACTTGTGTAGTCAGGAGTTTTTCTGTGTCCCACCTGGCCCTGCAGTCCCACAGCTGCTTATAAGATAATCACTCAGAGGCTTATATTAATTACAAACTGTATGTCTAATGGCTTAAGTTTCTTGCTAGCTAGCTCTATCATCTTAAATTAACCTATTTCTCTTAACCTATGTTTTGCCACATGGCTGTGGCATTAACAGTCTGCTGGCACGCGGCAGGCTGGCGTCTCACTAGACTCTGCCTTTCTCTTTCCTGTCTCTCTCCTTGGATTTCCCACCTGCCTCTAAGCTGCCTTGCCATAGGCCAAAGCAGCTTATTTATTAACCAATGGGAACAACATATATTCACAGCGTACAGAAAGACATCCCCCAGCACACTTGGGAATGGGAATGGGCTGAGGTAGAGGTGTTGTGCCCAGATCGTGACCCCCAGAGAGACCACCAAAGACGAACATGCCGGAATGCAAAAGCAAGGTTTAATTCTGGATATCCAAAAGCAATACAAGCCTAGGCAGAGACTTCGTCCAATACATCCAACGCAGTGGAGGCTGGAGGAAGCGCCCACCTGTCTGCAAGCTCAGTTTTTAAAGGGAAAAGTCACAAGGTTACATCATTTAGGGGTGCTAGTACAGGTATAATTCTGATTGGCTCGCTTCTAGGGACTTCTAGAAATTACTTCTAAGGGAGTGGTTGCCCACTACCATTTCTCATTGGCTGCCCTCAGGTGGGGGCATTTCTGTGATCAGTTACCCTGGAAACCAGGGAGAGGACATTCCATAGTCTGGCAGGCATTACCTCGTGACTATCTTGTGACTCTGTACTTTTACACTTCTTGGTTTCTGGAATCTGAACTGACTGGTTTCAGTAACTAAGGGCCTATTCCCAAAAGGAGAAATCTTAGGCCTTAACTTTAGGGTGAAAGCATTTTGGTCTTATTTCTAAGATGGCTCATTTTGGTCTCACAGAGGCACTAAGGAAGTCCATAGGAAAGAGGAAATCAGGGTGCTCTACTACTCCCCTGAGAATGGGGGCAGTGAGTGAGGAGAGTCCTTAGCAGGTGGGCCCTCCAGAGCTGGTGATGAGACTGTGGGATTCAACTTGGAGGAATGGAGGGAGAGGTGAAGATCTGCTTAGTTGGCTGGATTGGTTGATGTTGAGCTTCTGAGTGCTAGGATTACAGGCATCCTACGCAATGCTCTATTTTATGTGGTATAAAAACGAGGACATGTGGTCTGCCCTTGGAACCACTTCTCCAACCTCTTTCTCTCTTTCTCTCTTTCTCTCTTTCTCTCTTTCTCTCTTCTCTCTCTCTCTCTCTCTCTCTCTCTCTCTCTCTCTCTCTCTCTCTCCTTCCTTCCTTCCTTCCTTCCTTCCTTCCTTCCTTCCTTCCTTCCTTCCTTCCTTCCTTCCTTCCTTCCTTCCTTCCTTCTTTCTTTCTTTCTTTCTTTCTTTCTTTCTTTCTTTCTTTCGTTTTCTTCTTTTTAAAGACAGGGTCTCATATAGCCCTGCTAGCCTCAGACTTGATGTATAATCAAGGCTGGTGGCGTGGTTTCAATGAGAATGATCCATATAGGTTCATATATTTTAATGCTGGGTTCACAGTTGGTGGAACTGTTTTGGAAGGATTAGGAGGTGTGGCCTTGTTGGAGAGGTGTGTCACTTGGGGTGAGCCTTGAGTTTCAAAAGCCCATGCCATTGCCAGTTAGCTTTCTTTCTGCTTAATACATGTGGATCGAGCTCTTACCTACTGCTCTAGTGCCATGCCTTCCTTCCTGCTCCCCACCATGATGACAATGGATTCACCTGTTGCAAGAATTTTAAATTGTCTTATAATAAAAACCTGAAGCCAGATATTGGTGTAAATGCTGAAAGATTAGAGAGACAAAGGAACAAGCCACTAGAGAAACTTCTCACTACTACCAAATCCTCAGGCTGAATGGAAGGCGAGAGCCTATTTCCATGAATCCTCTGACTGAAAGCCTCTGAGTCCTCCGCTGAAAAGCTCTAGTTCCTGCCTTATATACTTTCCTCCGCCCAGCCATTTCACTTCCTTCCTAGTGCTGGGATTAATGGCCTGTGTAGCAAAGGCATGAGATCTCAAGTGCTGGGATTAAAGGCGTGTGACTTCCAAGTAAAGGTGTGTGCCACCACTGCCTGGCTCTGTTTCTCTACTAGACTGACTCAATCTCATGTAGCCCAGGGTGGCTTTGAACTCACAGAGATCCAGATGGATCTCTGCTTCTTGAGTTCTAGGATTAAAGGTGTGTGCCACCACTGAGACTACCTGGCCTCTATTTTTAATCTAGTGGCTGGCTCTGTCCTCTGACCCTCAGGCAAGCTTTATTTCACATATAATATCAAATAATATATCAATACTATATCATCTCACTCACCCTCTGAACCGGAAGCCTCCCGCCCCCATAAACTCTTTCTCCTAAGAATTGTGTTGGTCATGGTGTCTTATGACAGCAGTATAACAACTAAGACAATTATCCTTGAACTCTGATCCTCCCGCCTTTATGCTAAATGCTGGGATTAGAGGACTGATCTGTCGCATAAGACTTCGTTTCTCTTTAAAAGTACATTCTGGACACAGTGTGTAGAATAGCAGAGCATTTACCCTGGGGAATGAACACTTTTAAGTACTCTGTCAGGCTGTGAAGTCGAATCAGGTTTGGACTCTGTTGTTGCTATAGTTACCTTAGTCTACTATAGACTTGAGATTCTTCGAGCTTCCGGCTATTTCATCTTGTATGTTACGTGGCCATAGTTTTTCTCATTGGCCATGCCCATTCTGAGTTCCAACAGGTACTGCCTGCCTTAGCCAAGTAGGCTTCTCTAGTGCTCTTCCTTCTGTGATACAGGCCTTGTTCTTTCCTCATGGAGACTTGTGGAACAGGGAATCATTCTTCTCTGGGATTTCTTTTGGGTGGTGAAGTTATATATTTTTTTTTCATATGAAATCTTTATTTTCACATTTAACGGTTAATTATTCGACTAAAAATTTCTAAAGGGTTGCAGAGATGGCTCAGTGGTTTAGAGCTTATGCTGTTTTTCCAGGGGACTTCATTTCATAGCACCCACATCAGGTGGATCACATCTTCCTGTAATTCCAACTTCAGGGTGCCCAACTCCCTTTTCTGGCCTCTGTGGGCATATGCACTCAAGTGTGGATACCCACTCATGGGCACATACACAAAACTTCTTTGTGGTGATATTGTGTTCCTCAAAATATTGTGCACCCATAGCCGGGCGGTGTTGGCGCACACCTTTAATCCCAGCACTCGGGAGGCAGAGGCAGGCGGATCTCTGTGAGTTCGAGGTCAGCCTGGGCTACCAAGTGAGTTCCAGGACAGGCACAAAGCTACACAGAGAAACCCTGTCTCGAAAAAGCAAAAAAAATAAAAAAAAAATAAAAAATAAATATATATATGTATATATATATGTGTGAGTGTGTATATATATATATATATATATATATATATATATATATATATATATATATATATATAGTGCACCCTAATAAACTTATCTGGGGTCAGAGAACAGAACAGCCACTAGATATAGAGGCCAGAAAATGGTGGCACACACGCCTTTAATCCTATCACTTGGGAGGCAGAGATCTGTCTGGATCTCTGTGAGTTTAAAGCCACACTGGAAACAGCCAGGCATGGTGACTCACGCCTTTAATCCCAGGAAGTGATGGCAGAAAGCAGAAAGGTATATAAGGCATGAGGACCAGGAACTAGAGCTGGTTAAGCTTTTAGGCTTTTGAGCAGCAGTTCAGCTGAGATCTATTTGGATGAGGACTCAGAACCTTCTAGTCTGAGGAAACAGGATCAGCTGAGGAATTGGCGAGGTGAGGAAGCTGTGGCTTGTTCTGCTTCTCTGATCTTTCAGCGTTCACCCCAATACCTGGCTCTGGGTTTGTTTTTATTAATAAGAACTTTTAAGATTCGTGCTACAGTTTTTTTTTTTGTTTGTTTGTTTGTTTTGTTTTTGAGATAAGGTCTCACTATTTAGCTCTAACTGTCCTGGAACTTTGTGTAGACCAGGCTGGCCTTGAACTCACAGAGATCTGCCTGCCTCTGCTTCCCTAGTGCTGGGATTAAAGGTGTGCATGTAAAACTTTTTTTAATCTTTTTTTTTTTTTGGTTTTTCAAGACAGGGTTTCTCTGTCTGGTCTTGGTGCCTGTCCTGGATCTCACTCTGTAGACCAGGCTGGCCTCGAAATCACATAGATCCACCTGCTTCTGCCTCCTGAGTGCTGGGATTAAAGGCGTGCGCCACCACCGCCCGGCTATTTGTTATATGTATCATGTAGCTGACTTTTTAAATAACATTAATATGTTAACATCTTTTTGTGATGAAATAGTTCTTAGTTTTCATTCCTTTTTTTCTTGCTCCTCACCTCCAGCCCTTTGTAGTTATTAAAGATGGCATTTGTGCCAGGCAGTGGTGGCATATGCCTTTAATCTCAGCACTCAGGAGGCAGAGCCAGGTGGATCTCAGTGAGTTCAAGGCCAGCCTGGTCTACAGAGTGAGATCCAGGACAGGCACCAAAACTACACAGAGAAACCCTGTCTCAAAACAACAACAACAACAACAAACAAACAAACAAAAAGATGGCATTTGCTTAATTTTTAAAGCATCTTTTGAGAATTAGGAGTAGTAGAGATGTAGTACTTCTAACTAACTGTTCTAAATTAAGACAGCTTTTCACTGGGTAGCTTGGTTTCTCTTTGTTTGGTTACCCCGCTGGTTGTTCTGGAAAGGAAAAGCAGTTCATTGGAAGAAGCTGGGCATTTGTCAACTTCCTGTAAAGGGTGACTTTTGCAGAGAAGAATTACTTGAGAAACTGGGCATCTTGGGATGTTATTGGGAAATTTTTTGAAATTTAGATTTATTTTATTTTATGTATATGAGTGTTTTGCCTGCTTGCATTTATGTGTATCATGTGAATGCCTGGAGTTTGCAGAAGTGAGAAAGCATGGGATCCTCGAAAGCTAGAGTTATGGATGATTTTTGAGCCACTTCGGGTACTGGGAACCGAACCCAGGTCCTCTGCAAGAGCGACAAGTGGTCTTAACCTCTGACATCTCCCCTGCCCCATTGTGTCTGTTTCTTATTTCTTTTCTTTTTGGTTTTTTGAAACAGGGTTTCTCTGTGTACCTCTGGCTGTCCTGGAGCTCACTATGTAGACCAGGCTGGCAGAATTCAGGGATCTGCCTGTCTCTGCCTCCTGAGTGTTGGGATTAAAGGTGTGCGCCACCATGCCTGCCTGTGTTTGTTTCTTTTAAAGGTTATTTGAATGTTATAGCTGTAACCGAAAAGATAATCTTGCTTGTATGAGAAAGTATTTGTTATTTTCCTAGTTTAGCCTCCTTTCCCTTGGATGGGAAAAATCCTGCACCTTAAAAACTGCTTTTTGCAGGGTATGGTGGTACACGCCTTTAATCCCAGCACTTGGGAGACAGAGCCAGGCAGATCTCTGTGAGTTCGAGGCCAGCCTGGTCTACAGAACGAGATCCAGGACAGGCACCAAAGCTACACAGAGAAACCTGTCTCAGAAAAAAAAAAAAAAAAAAAAAAAAAAAAAAAAAAAAAAAAAAAAGGAAAGAAAGAAAGGAAGAAAGAGAAAAGAAAAAACCCCCAAAAGACCCTGTTTCAAAAACTAAAAAAAAAAAAAAAAAATAGTATGTTTAATGCATGGGATCCATAGGTTACTATAACCAGTATCTTGAGCATTTTCTTTCTTTTTTTAAAATATATTTTAATGTTTTATTTCTATTTTTTAAATGTGTGGCAGAGGTGTGAGTGTGTGTGTGTGTGTGTGTGTGTGTGTGTGTGCCTGTGAGTACTAATGTTCATGGATGCCAGAGGCATCTATTTCCTGAAGTGTGGGCAGTTGGAAGCCACTCAACATGGGTGCTGGGAAATGAACTCAGTTCCTTTAGAAGAGAGTTCAAGCTCTTAACCACTGAGCCATCTCTCCACCCCTAGTATCTTGAACATTTATGTGAATAAAAATAGCATATTCAGTTTCACTAAGCTAGATTAATTTACAAAGGCATTAAGTCTCAGTCATTAATGAATGTGAAATTTAAAACTATATTGGAATTGTAGCAGATGTCAATTTAGCATACTTTCCACTAAATATTCAGCACTTCTTCCCAGTTTAAACCAAATGGTTCCTTGGTAATTGTTTTAAAGCCAGTTCCTTGTTCATTTAAAGCATACACACAGATTTCGCTGAATTGTTGGCATATTTTCCGGGAAGGGTTCTAAAGTTGAGCTAAGGTATGCTTTTTATCCTGAGCTAGTCATCCTACAAGACATACTGCTCATGTGTGTGAGTGGTCATTCCCATTCCGCCTCCCACTGATTCTGAAAGCTCCCACCCTGGTTCCTAAGCTGTACGTACGTTCGTACGTGTGTGTTTAGCCTCAGAGAAGCTGCCGTGAGGTGTGTGGGGTATATATTAAGCTTCTCCGATGTCCGATACAGAGCTACTGTGAGATTTTCCAGGGTTGCCACTGGCCTTGGTGCAAGTCCATGCCATTAGGCATTAGAAGCTACTGTTCCCAAATGCTCTGCTAGTGTTTCCTCTTTAAAAGATCAATAAGGTGCATGCTTGTATAGAGGCAGCGTAGGACACCTGATTTTAAAATGCTCACAGCAACAGTGTTGTGTAGGAGTTAAGAGCAAGGGCTCTGGAACACGAAGGTTTAAATTCAGAAAACAGCTCTGCCATATATTGGCCATGCTTTTCTCATTGGTAGAATGGACATAATCATACTCAGGATTGTTATGTTTAAGCTTGGCATGGTAGTGTTCCCCTGAAGCCCTGTAATCTAGAGGGAACATCAGGAGGATCAAAAAGTCAACATTATTCTGGACTACATAGTGCATTTGAAGCCAACCTGGGCTACACGAGACCCTGTCTCAAAAAAAAGTAGAATTCAGGGCTAGCATAATGGCTCGTTGGATAAAGCACTTGCTACACAGAGGTATGAGGGCAGTTCAGAGTCCCAGGACCCACATAAAAGCCAGCGGGACATTGCATGGTTCCTGTGATTCCAGCCCTTAGAAAAAGCTGGCTTCCTAGACTAGCAAAGTGCATAATTCTGGGTTCAACTGAGAGCCCTTGCCTCAACGAGTAAGATAGAGAGTAATTGAGGAAGACTCCTGAACCCGACCTCAGGCTTCTGCACACAACATACACATGCTTGTGTACCTACACGCACATATGCATGCCAGACACACACATACACACTCACACACCTGTACACACTGCAAACCTCCTCCTGGGTACTTGAGGTACATATGTTCTTGTGCATGTATCAGATAGGATGCACGAGCATGAACAGAAGTAACTTCATTGTGTGCTGATGGTGTAGTTCTGCTGGTAGCAGTGCATGATCAGCTTGGAGTGGCCCACACCCGTGTTTCTCAGCATTAGAGACTTAAAGGCAGGAGCATCAGAATTTCAAGGGCATCCTTGCAAGTTTGAGACCAGCCTAATATAAACTTTTTTTCATTAAGGTGGGATAGTATGTTATACACCTTTTCTTTTCTTTATTATTGTTGTTGTTATTGTTGTTGTTGGTGGTGGTTTTTCGAGACAGGGTTTCTCTGTGTAGCTTTGCGCCTTTCCTGGAACTCGCTTTGGAGACCAGGCTGGCCTCGAACTCACAGAGATCCGCCTGCCTCTGCCTCCCGAGTGCTGGGATTAAAGGCGTGCGCCGCCACCACCGCCCGGCTCTTTTTTTAATGTGTTTATTTATTATGTGTACAATGTTCTGCCTGCATGTATTCCTGCAGGCCTGAGGAGGGAACCAGATCTTAGATGGTTGTGAGCCAACAGGTGGTTGCTGGGAATTGAACTCAGGACCTCTGGAAGAGCAGCCAATACTCTCAACCTCTGAGCCATCTCTCCAACCCCCATCAGCTGTTTAAGGCAGGGTCTCACTGTGTATCCTGAGCTGATCTGGAACTTGTGATAGCCTTGCTTTAGCTTCTGGAGTGTGGGGGTTCATAGGCGGGGTCTCATGTGTATCCCGAGCTGATCAGGAGCTTGTGATAGCCTTGCTTTAGCTTCTGGAGTGTGGGGGTTCACAGGCATGTGCCAGCACCACCAGTTTGGCTATTTAGTGTTAGGAGGGTTTTAAATTTTATTTTTATTTTGTTTTGAGACATGCTCTCTTGTTACCTAGGCTGGCCTAAAACTCGATATGTGTCTAAGGCTAACCTTAAGTTTTGGATCCTCCTACCTCTACTCCTGAATGCTGGGGAGTCATAGATGTGAGCACCACATCAGGTGTATATGATGTTAGGGATTTAAGGTCTTCGTGGTGGGCAAGCATTACACCAACCAAGCTACATCCTTAAACCCAAGCTTGTAGTTTTTGAAATTTTGAGTTTCACTCTTTAAAAATGGATGTCTGTCTGTATGTGTGGGCAGGCGTGTTTATGAGGGTGCATGTGTGTGCATTTTACACTTGAAGGCTAGAGGAAGATAGCTTCAGGTGTCCTCCTCAGAGACACCAACCAGCTGCTTTGAGACAGGGTCCTTGATTGGCCTGGAGCTTACTGATTCGGCTGGCCTGGCTGCTTGGCCCGTGAGCCCCAGGGATCTTTCTGGTTTTGCTTCTCCAGCATGGGGGTGACAAGCCTGTGCTCCCATGCCTGGCGTTTCTTCAGCCTCAGGTCTAAATTACTTTAAATAATGCATAGCATTGAAAGTTGGAATGCAGCCGGGTGGTGGTGGCGGCCCACACCCTTGAGTTTAGCACTTGGGAGGCAGAGGCAGGCAGATCTCTATGAGTTTGAGACCAGCCTGGTCTACAGAGTGAGTTCCAGGACATCCAGGGCTATACAGAGAAACCGTCTCTAAATATAAATAAATAAGTAAGTAAGTAAATAAGTTAATTAATTAATTAATTAAGTTGGAATGATTATAGTTTGGAGAGCAGGCTTTTTGTTGTTTGTTTGTTTTTTTTAACACACACACACACACACACACACATATATATATATATGTTCAAATGATGAACTGGTAACAATTCAGTGTAGACTTACGCTTTCTCTGGGGCTGTGTTGAGAAGACACAGCCTCCTTTCATCTCTGGCTCTGCCATTTTGTCCTAAAGTCCCCTGTGACCAACCAGCAGGTAGACAAAGAGAAGGTGGAGAAGTCTTCTCTCTTAACCCTTCACCATCTGACCCAGATGTGCCATGCATCTCTCCCATTGGCAGAATCCCAGCTGAGATCCTAGTAAATGCCCTGTGCCGTGTCCCCCTCTGCTAAGTCCCCAGTCATTCCTTTCAGTGGACTGCTTCTCATTTCTCACCCTTTGCCTGAGGACCCTAAAGAAAGAGCAACCTTTGCAGCCCCTGCCGGAGCTGAGCTTGAGTGTTTATGCCTGAGTTTTCTGAGGCTCCCCACCCACTCCTCAGCTCACTTCTTCAGGCCTGAGAATTAGGGAGAGTTGTTGAGATTTTGTTTGGGCATTGGGAAGGAGGATTCTTTTGTACTGTTCGATTATTGTGGCAGAGAGGGTTTGAAACTAAAGGAGTTGTTTTGTAAACCTATTGCTTTTGTTGTAACACACTGGCAGGTTTTTATTGAGCTAAAAATACTTCCCTGCATTATTTACATTAAACTCCAACTTGACAGTTTCTGAAAGTATTCGTAAGAAACTGGTAATGTTTACTGCCTCCTGGGAAAAGAAAGAGGCTTGAAGATATAAATATTCCAAAACAATAGATGTGGAGTCTTGAGTTTTGAACCATGTTGACAATATCAGATAGTCAAAAGTATGTATGTATTGTTGGAATATTCAGAAAACTTAACAGATGGAATTCTATGTAAAGTTTTAAAAATATATCATTTCAGTAGCTTGTTTTTGTTTTTTGTTTTTTTTTCTTTAGCACCAGGGAGTTATTATTCCTGAGCATATTTATAAAGAGTTTTCTAAAATTCTTCCCTGTCTTCTTTTCCTCTTTTATTTTAAACAATTAAAAAGAGAAGTAGGAATTGAGAGAATAAAAGACCAGAGTTCCTCCATTCCATATCAGTTAAATTTGACTTTTAAGAACTATGCTCCTGAATTTTTTCTTTTCTGAATTTCTCTTTTTAAAACTGTCTTACACACGTAAGTCTTGGATTATTATCTCTAAACATTAGTAGTCTCAATACTGGGAAGACTGTGGCAGCCGATCTCAAGTGTGAGGCCAGCCTAGGCACCATAGCAAGTTCCAGGCCAGTCTAGGCTATACAGCCAGAATCTGTCTCAAAGCCCCCAAATCGTCATCAGCATCATAATGTTAATTGATCAATTAGCTAATTAATAAGTATTAATTCAAGTTGCTTCTGTGTATGTTGATAAAAATTCCGAGGCAGCTAGCTTAAATAACGAGGAAATGTTGAGTATTTATGTCTGGTAAAGTTGCTCTTATCATTTGGCTTTGCTTCATGTTGCGGTATTGTTCCATATGTAGACCTCTTGTAGTCAGGCAAGAACGCTTGTACAGACTGGTTCCGAGGTTTCTGAGCCAGTTAGTCCGAAAAGGAGGGGATTGCTGTTACTGCATTAGGGTAATCAGGGTTGGGCCCTGGAGCTGAAGTCAAGGCCAGAAACTGTATTGATGCTACATGGAGGGTGGGGAGGAGGAATTTGAGGAGTTATCATTCTGTCCATTCTCAAATAAAATATGTGCAGTTGATTCCTCCATTTCTAATAACTTTGAGTACTATGATTGTGCTGGGTAAAAGGTACAGAGGAAGTGGGGAAGGCACTCTTTTTACTGTTCTGCACTTTATATAGATCCTACTTCAAAACAAGTTTTTAATTAATTTAAATACTGATATAGCATCTTATATAGACCGGATTGGCTTCAAACTTTTTAGGTGGCCAGTGATGATTTTGAACCCTTTCTGAATTTCCTGTCTCCACTTCCCAAGTACTAGGATTTTAGGTGTGACCATACTTACATTTTTTTAAAAAAAAATTTTTGAAAGAGAAAAACTGGGACTAGGGGTGTAGCTCAGTTGGTGGAGCGCTTGCCTGGCTTTTATGAAACCCTGGGTTTGATCCAGCGCCACAAGAAGCTGGGTGTGGTGATGCAGGCCTGGAATCCCAGTGCTGGGACATAGAGGCAGTGAGATCAGAGACTTACGTCATCCAGACTGAGTTTGTGACCAGCCTGGGATGCATGAGACCCTGTCTCAAAAAAATAAAAGCAGAATGCAAGAAAAAAACAAAAATTAAAGGGCTGTTGCTATAGTAACCATTCTTGCCTTGGTTAAAGGACAGTTACTATAGTAACCATTCTTGCCTTGGAACATGTTTTTTTTTCTACCACCCTGCTTCCTTCCTTTCTCCTCTGTCATTATGGAGAATTAAGTCACTGTTTCTTTTAAAAGCCTAATGTGGGGCTGGAAAGATTGCTCAGCAGTTGAAGTACTTGCTGCTTTTCCAGAGGACCTGGGTTCAGTTCCCAGCACCAACATGGTGGCTTACAACCAGATTAGACTCCAGTTCCAGGGAATCTAGTGCCCACTTCTGGTCTCTGAGGGCACTGCACACACGTGTAACACTTAAAATACATGTAGGCAAAACATTCTCAAACATAAAAATAAAATCTTTTAAAAGAATAAAAGCCTAATGTGGACCGAGTAGTGGTAGTGCATGCCTTTAATCCCAGCACTTGGGAAGCAGAGGCACGAGGATCTCTGTGAGTCCGAGGCCAGCCTGGTCTACAGAGTGAGTTCTGGGACAGCCAGGGCTACACAGAGAAACCCTGTCTTGAAGATCCAAAAAGGGGAAGAAAAAAAAAGCCTACTGCAAATATTCTTTTATGTATATATAAATAATGTATATTTTAGCAGATAGCAGCTATGAACTTCACAAGCAGTGAGTTTCATTAAGTAAGGTGTAGCTCACATTTGCTGTACAACCAAGGATGTCCTTAACCTCCTGTTCTTCTTGATTTCCTGATTCCACCTCCCAAGTGTTAGAATTACAGGACTGTGCTACCATATCCTGAAGGTGTTGCCAATTTATTTCACACAGAAGTGATTTGCAGAAGATGCCATATACCACCTTTTGGAGTTGGTCGAGTTTGTTGGTGGTGTTTTAAGTTTTATTATGCAGCTCTGGTTGGCCTAGAACTCAGGCAATGTGGTGGGCTGGAGAGATGGCTCAGCCGTGAAAAATGCCAGCTGCTCTTCCAGAAGTCTTGAGTTCAGTTCCCAGCAACCACACGGTGGCTCACAACCTTCTATAATGGGATATGATGCCCTCTTCTGGTATGCAGATATACATGCATATACAGCACTCTTACATAAAATAAATAGATCTAAAAGAAATTATTAGAAGGCAATTTGGCAACATGTCAATTTAGCAGCAGGTTCCCTCTGTTTGGAAGGAGTCTGGTGGAAGATCCACCTCAACTCCCCTCCCCATCTCTTTCCTTAAACCCGCCCCTTCAAAGCCCACCAAACACAGCTCCTCCCCCAGAGAGGCTCAAGACCACTCCACAGGGTATAGAAGTGGCATCCCGGAAAACAGACACGTGGTTCTTCCATTCTCGCCCCGGAAGTGCTTTGCCCATTTAACCTGGGCTTTTCCAATTTGGTCTGATTCGGTTTGTTGCAACAGGGAGAGGCCTTCAGGAGGCCTAGAACGTATCACCTCCTAGGACCTAGGACTCCCCAGCCATGGGATTTTTCCCACGTTTAAAATATTATGAATGAATTCCCTCCTGTAGATCAACCTTACTTCATTCTGTTCTGACATAAGAATGCTGTGACAGGCATTGCTAGGTTTCTACAGTTTCTTTTACTTTCTAATTTTTAAAATTATTTATTTTACTTTTTATGTGAATGAGTATTATTATTTTGCCCGTATGTCTCTATGTGTACATGTGCATGCCGGGAGTCAATGGAGGCTAGAGAGAGTGTTGACTTCTCAGAGCTGTAGTTACAGACAGTTAGGAGTCACCATGTGGGTGCTGAGAATCAAATGTGGGTCCTATGGCAAAGCAGCTCGTGTGCTTAACCAGTGAGCTATCTCTCCAGCCCTTCTACTGTTTCTTGATCAGAACGAAGTGAATTATGGGTCAAGATGAGCTCGTAATTGCCTGTCTCCATTCCCAGAACACTTAGGCCTGAATTTAAATTGATTTTGGCTGCCTGTTGCATCCTGTAGCTCATGGACAAAGCAACTTCCTTTGGGTGAAGAAAAATTGTGTGTTTTCAAAATTGCCTTTATTTATTTAAGCATATGTCTCTGTGTGTGTCAGTCTGTATGTACACACATGGCACAGAATGTGTGTAGATATCAGAGGACAGCTTGGGGCATTTTTTTTTTGTTTGTTTGTTTTTTGTTTTTTGTTTTGTTTTTTTTTTTTTTTGGTTTTTTCGAGACAGGGTTTCTCTGTGTAGCTTTGCGCCTTTCCTGGAATTCACTTGGTAGCCCAGGCTGGCCTTGAACTCACAGAGATCCACCTGGCTCTGCCTCCCGAGTGCTGGGATTAAAGGCGTGCGCCACCACCGCCCGGCGGGGCGTTTGTTTTATACTTACATGTGTAGATCCTGGAAATTGAACTCTGGTCTTCAGTTTGGTGGCAGGAGCCCTGACCGGCTGAGCCATCTCACTGGCCCAGAAGAAATGTTTTTAGCCAATCAGACTGTCACAATGTTCAGTTCAGTGCTTTCCCCTCTACCTGGATCCACTCCCCCACCCCCACCCCCATCTCTTCTAGTCCTCCTGGGTGTCCTGAAATCCCCTCCCTTAGCATTGCTGTTTTCTTTTTTCCCTTGCTCTCTCTGCCTCCTAGATCTGCTACAGTTGCCCATTGACTTTTCCCATGACTTCTTTTTTGCGGGGGTGGTCACTGGGGATCAGGCCCAGACCCTTGTGCAAGTCTTCTACCCCTGAGCTGTGTCCAGATCTCAATGATTGGTGCCGCTGAGCGCCTGCATCCTGCCAAGTTTTATGCAGCGGTGGGGATGGAACCCAGGGCTTTGTGTCTGTAGACACACACCTTCCCAACTGAGGGGTGTGTGCGTGTGTGCGTGTGCGTGTGCGTGTGCGTGTGCGTGTGCGTGTGCGTGTGTGTGTGTGTGTGTGTGTGTGTGTGTGAGAGAGAGAGAGAGAGAGAGAGAGAGAGAGAGAGAGAGAGAGAGAGGTGGTGTATTAGTATGGGCATGCATATACTGTGGTGTGTGCATGGAGGTAAGAGGACAGTTTATAGGAGTTGGTTTTCCTTTTCCCATGAGTTCCAAGAATGAAACTCCTGTCCCTAGGCTTGTTCAACAAATGACTTTACTTGCCAAGCTTTCACACTGACCCATTACTGACCGTTTTTTTTTTTTTTTTAATTGATAAAGAAAAAAAAGGGGGGTCAGGTAATAAGTTCAACAGTAAAATAAAGTTTTGTTTATTCTTTTGTTTTTAATAATGTTGAATGAATAGAGCAAATTTCTGAGGGTATGTATGCAAAAATGTGATGGCATTTTTACAAATTCTTATAGGAGTAAAGTTTTAGTTCTGATTTTTCATTTATTTATTTATTTTTCTTTTTTCTTTTTTTTTTTTTTTAAAGATTTATTTATTATGTATACAGTGTTCTGCCTGCATATATGTCTGCAGGCCAGAAGAGAGCACCAGATCTCATTACAGATGGTTGTGAGCCACCATGTGGTTGCTGGGAATTGAACTCATGACCTCTGGAAGAACAGCCAGTGCTCTTAACCTCTGAGCCATCTCTCCAGCCCTATTTATTTATTTTTGATCTGAGGGCTGGCTCGATGGCTCAGTTGGTAAAGTGGCTTGCCACCAGGCCTGACAATCTTAAGTTCAGTCCCCAGGACCTCCATGGTGGAAGGAGAGAACAGCTCCTACAAGCTGTCTGTGACTTCGGCAGATGAGCTCCGCTACTGCTCCATACACACAAAGAGATAAATAAATGTAATTCATATACCAAGCAAACACGGAAGATGTTAGCATCTGTTAAATCTGGGTGTCCTGTTTTTTCCTACACCTCTTTGCAATTTAAATTGAATAATACAGGCACTGCCTGGGGTGACACACACAGGAGGCAGAGGTGAGCAGATCTCTGTGAGTTCGAAGCCAGCCTGGTTTACATAGCAAGTTCCAGGACAGCCAGGGCTACATAGAAGCAGCCTGTCTCTGGAACCCCAAGGAAGAGGAGGCAGAAGGAGTTATGGGAGCCAGAGGAGATGGAGGACGCCAGGAGAACAACCTGGTGTCCACATCAGCCGAGTATCAGCGCTCCTATGAACTCAGGGAGGCTGAAGCAGGAAGCACAGGGCCCACAAGAGTCCGTACCAGGTCGCCTGTGTACATGTTATAGCTTTCACTTTGTATTTTCATGGCACTCGTGTGTGTGTACAAGTAGGCCTCGGATTCTTGTATCTCTTCTTGTGGATCTTTTCCTTCTGTTGGTTTGCCTCATCCAACTTCAGTGGGATGGTTTTTGTTTTATCTTGTTATGTTTTGTTATCTCTTGGAAGCCTGTTCTTTCCTAGCGAGAGACAGAAAGGGAGTGGATCAGGATGGGAGGGGAGGTGGGGAGGAACTGGGAGGAGGAGAGGAAGGGGAAACCGTAACCAGGATATAGTGTATGAGAAAGGAACCTATTTTTAATGAAAGGGGAAAAATTGGTAATAATAAACGAAAATTAAAAATAGAATAGTGTTAAAAATATTGATAAACTTAACATTATAAAAGCTAAAAAAATCAATGATTTGCAGCTATAAGTGATTTTATCATGAAGCTAAGAATGAATGAATATCAGTCAAGCCCAAAAGCATTTGTCTACCATTTCATTTCCCCTACTCCATCTAAGATTGTGTCATTAGTAATTATATTATTATCACTTAAAATCAGTTCATTTGGAAACAGTATTGAGAACGCAGTGGGTATAGTTGTCTCTCAGTAGAGAAGGCAGTGTAGTCAAGGATTCCCTACAGATGCCAACACCCAGAGGGGGTTTCTGTTTCCCTTCCTTTTGGATGGAAACGTTACATAAGTCATTGTTAAATCGTCATAGCAATAATGACAAGAAGGTCTATAATAATTAGTATAAAGTAAAGTTTCCTAATAAAGAGGTGTCTCAAAAATAAATCAATACATAAAAATAAAATTGACCAATATAGGTGATGTGTTAGGGAGCCATGGGGGCTTCTTTGGGAGGCTGATGGGAAGGATCTCTGGGGGGATGACTTACATCCACTATGACCTGAATAGAAAGGAGTGACTTATGTAGAAAATGTGGGGAAATATTCCAGCTGAAAAGGTAATGGCTTTGATAGTTCTGAGGTAGGGGCAAGTATGACATTCACCTAAGCAACATAAAAAATGCATCTTAAGCATAAAAATGTGAGAGCTACCTGCAGTGATAGCTACCTGTTATCCTAGCCCTTAGGACTCAGAGGCAGGAGGATCATCAAAAGTTTTAGGCCAGCCAGGGCTGTGTGGTGAGACCCCTGCCTCCAAAATGAAAAAGAAGATGTCAATTTGTAAGCCAGGCTACAATATTCATTGGTGAAAAATACCATGGGAAGAGTTCAGACAGCTGGATATGGTGGACTATGCCTATAATGCTTGGAAGGCAGAGGCAAGAACAGAAGTTCAAGGCCAGCCTCCACTACATCGTAAATTTGAAGTCATCCTAGGCTACATGAGAGCCCTGTCTTGAAAACAGAAAAAAAAGTAAATGAAAGCAAAAAGTATGCACATTTTCTGGCTTGAAGTTGTTCTACATGCAGCCTACTGTAGGGAAGTCATCCAGATTAGTGGTTAAGAGCATGTTTTCTGAGCCAGGCAGTGGTGGCACATGCCTTTAATCCTAGTGCTTGGGAGGCAGAGTCAGGTGATCTCTGTGAGTTTGAGGGCAGCCTGGTCTACAGAGTTAGTTCTAGGACAGCCAAGGCTACACAAAGAAACCCTGTCTTGGGGAAAGGAGAAAAAAAAAAAAAAAAAGCATATTTTCTGAAGCCAGATTGTTTAGGTTCGAATCCCAGTTCTAACATTTAGGAGCTGCTACTCTCTGAAGGTCCTTCAGGATTCTCCACCACGCATGTATATTTTATTAGTTTCCCACAGTGCTGCAACAAGTGACTGGACTCTGGGGAGCTTGAAACAGTACAAGTACGCTGTTTTATAATTTCAAATGTCAGAGGTCTGGGCTAAAATTAGGATATAGGCGGGGTGCATATCCACTGGGAAGCTCTGGAAAGAAGTGCTTCCTTGCTTTTCCCAGTTTCTTGAGCTTACCTGCATTCCTTGGCATATGTCCCCCCCTTTTAAAAAATTTCTATTTATGTGTATGTATATGTTCATGTATTTGCATATACCATTTACGTGTGTCTGCCAAGGCCAGAATGTGTGGGATCCATTGGAGCTGGTGTTTCAGGTGGTTGTGAGCTGCCCTGAGTGAGCATTGGTAACCAAACTCAGTTCTCTGGAAAAGCAGTGTCTTAGGTAGGGTTCTATTGCCGTGATAAAACACCATGACCAAAAGCAACTTGGAGAGAACTGGGTTCATTTCATTTTACAGCCTGTAATCCACTGACCAGAGAGAGACACGTGTCATGAACCTGGAGTCAGGAGCTGATGCAGAGGCCATGGAGGAGTGCTGCTTCCTGGCTTGCCCCTCATGGCTTTCTCATTCTTACAGCATCCAGAAGCATCTGCCCAGAGGTGGCAGGGCAGTGGATGGGTGGGAGGCTTCCCCATCAATCATTAATGAAGAAAATGCCCTACAGACTTGCCTATCGGCCAATCAGGTGGAAACATTTTCTCAAGATTTTTGTTCCCAGATAACTAACTTGTGACAAGTTGACAACAAACTATCCAGGATAAGCCGCAAGTACTCCTAACTGCTGAGCCATGTCCCCAGTCCCAGCGTGTCCCTTTCTTCGAAAGCCAGCAATATGGCATCTCCCCACTTCCCCAATGCTTCCCCCACCTGCTTCTGCTTTTAAAGACACTTGTGATTATGCTGGCTTGATTCAGATAATCCAGGATAATCTTCCTATTTTAAGGTCAGTTTTAAATTAGGTTGATTAGCAAGCAGCCTTCATTGCAACCTCAGGTTCCCTTTGTCATGTAAGCTAACCTGTTCTCAGGTCCCGGGATTAAGTCCTGAGCATTTCGTGGGGATTGGTTTTTGCCTAGACATCTCTATTTAAATTTAAAGCAGCATGCGGCAGCTGGGGACAGGAGATGATGCTAAGCCTGGCTGATGTGAGCTGGGTCAGTGATTGTGTTTGAACGCAAAGGGACCACTGAGGATAAGTGCCTATGCTTTCTAATTTCCTCATTAGCACAAAACATTATGGTAAATTCTGTAGTAAGAGTGATGGGGTAAAAGTCAACTGTGTTTCGGTTACATCAGGGAAGGGAACGGGTTAAAATATTAGAGAAGATTTATTTCAGTTATTCCATTCCAAAATGTTATAGGACCATTTATTAGTGTTTCAGACAGGCAAGTTGACAGATCTGCAGGAGCTTCCCAGGAGGAGATGGGGGCGGCGGGGTGGGGGGGGTGGGGGGGGGTGGGGGGGGTGGGGGGGGTGGGGGGGTGGAGAGAGAGAGAGAAAGCCATGGCTTTTGGAGCATGGCAAACAGCAGGCAGAAGTGGCTGTGGAGATAGGAACATCGGAGAAAGAGAGAAAAAGCCCAGGGAAGCGTGCCCAGGCACTAGCTAGCACCTGAAAGAAAAGGACCAAGTGCAGAGGTGCCTTTCTGAGGGACTCGGGAAAGTGTGCAGGTCCCAGGACGACATAATGGCAGCTCGGCAGGCATCTGCCCCAGTGTTCGTGCCTCAGTTGCGCTTTCATCGAAGCTTTGAGTGTAGTTTTGACTTTTCTGTCTTGATTACAGAGCTGTATACCCGCGGATGTTGCTGCTGGCATGGAGAGGATCGAGGAACAATTTGCTAATCTCCATATTGTTCGGCGTTCCTCGGAACCGGAAGAGCCCACTTACCTGCTTGGTATAGACACATCGAAGGCTGTCCACGCGGAACAAAGGAGCTTGGTTGCTGTTCTGTGTTCCAGTGGGTCGATAAGAATATATGATAAAGAGACACTAAATGTACTACGAGAATTTAGTGGCGCTCCCGGACTTCTCAATGGAGTCAGGTTTGGGAATTCCTGTGACAATATCTATTCCGCAAGTACAGATGGCACTGTGAAATGCTGGGATGCTCGGTTAGCTAGTGAAAAGCCCGTGCAGTTGTTCAAAGGTTACCCTTCCAATATTTTTATCAGTTTTGATGTCAGCTGCAACGATCATGTCATTTGTGCTGGTACAGAAAAGGTTGACGATGACGCATTGTTGGTATTCTGGGATGCAAGGACCACATCTCAGGATTCGTCTACTAGAGACCCCCTTGGTGCCTATTCAGAGACACACAGTGACGATATCACTCAAGTTCGGTTCCATCCCAGCAATCCCAACATGGTCGTCTCTGGTTCAACCGATGGCCTGGTAAATGTGTTTGATATCAGCATTGATAATGAAGAGGATGCCTTGGTTGCGACCTGTAACTCCACTTCATCAGTGAGCTGTATTGGTTGGTCTGGAAGGGATTATAAACAGATTTACTGCATGACACACGATGAAGGATTTTGTTGGTGGGATCTGAACCATTTGGATACAGATGAGCCAATTACATGTTTGAACATCCAGGATGTGAGAGAAATAACCGATGGAAAGGAAGGTCATTTGGACTACCTGATTGGTGGCCTGTATCATGAAAAGATGGACAGGTTGTTTGTTATTGGAGGAACCAACACAGGAAGGATTCACTTAATGAGCTGCACCGCGTCAGGCCTGAGCCGTGTGACCAGCCTTCAGGGGGGACATGCAGCCACCGTTCGCTCTTTCTGTTGGGACGTTTCCAAGGACTCTCTGCTGACGGGAGGAGAAGACGCACAGTTGCTGCTCTGGAAGCCTGGAGCGATGGAGAAGACCTTCACAAAGAAGGACACCTTGAAAATCGCTTCCTCCGTGCAGCAGCGAGTTCGCGTCCACAGCAGCAGTTCTTACAAGAGAAGGAAACAGCAGTGACGTCGCCGTGCTGGGTATTTGCAGGCTCTTCCAGTTTCAGATCATGTTTGCTACCTGTAGCCGATGTTTTTAAAGCTTATCTGTGAAAACAGCAATTAGCAAACAGTCCCGGACAAGTATTGAGAATGATTTAGCGTGTGTCCCGACATACTCTATAATGTGTTTAAAGCCTCCAGTTGAGTATAAGAATCAGTGACTTGCCGGGGAAATTACAAGCCAAGTTTTGAAACCCATGTGTTGAGTTAGTCAATGTTGGGTTTGAAGAAACCTTCCTGAAACGGACTCTTAGATAGGTAGGTGGGGAGACTCTGAAACGGACTCTTAGATAGGTAGGTGGGGAGACTCTGAAACGGCTGCCTTGGGCTATGTCTTTTAAGCTCAAAGCTTTGACATTTTAAATTATCTTCATTGTTCATCCAACATCAGACTGTTGAGTAACTTGAGGAGCTTGTGCTTGCTCACGGCACCTACGCCATCAATCAGAGTATCGACCAAGCATTCTAGTGAGTCCGAACAGAATTTTATTTTTTTAGGAATGAAGGATAGTATTTTCCTAAAAGGAGAGAAATATATTTAGTAAATACTTGCATTTGTACTTTAGTACACTCTATTTACACGTGGGTAACTGATACCCAGGTGCTTTGCTGATGAAAAATTATCTCACTAGATTCATATTGAGACTTAAAGATTAAGACAGAGAAATGAAAATATAATAGCAGGGCTATTCCGTTTCAAATTTCCTTTCAATATATGATTAAACTTTCTTATTTCACCCATAATTTTAAACTTGAAGCTTTGTTTACTGCCAGTGTGTGTGTGTGTGTGTGTGTGTGTGTGTGTGTGTGTGTGGTGTGTATCAGAGGACAACTTAAGAGTCAGTTTTCTCCTTCTGCCATGTGGGTCCCAGGGATCGAACCCAAGTCCTTAGGCTTCACAGCAGGTGTCCTTCCCTACTGAGCTGCCTTGGGGCGGGGTAGCATTTACTGCTAATTTTGTCATTCTTCTCTTCAAAAATATTTTTGTGATGTGCCTTAATAAAAGAAGTTAATACTTATTTGGGGGTGGGATAGGGGTTGAAAATGGGTTTCTCTGTGTAGCCCTGTCTGTCCTGGAACTCTCTCTGTAGACCAGGCTGACCTTGAACTCAGATATCCCCCTACCTCTGCCTCCCAAGTGTCGGAATTAATGGCATGTGCCAGTCCCACCCAGCAGAAGTCAATACTCATAAAGTTTAGGGATATTGTCTTACACTTAAAGGTAAGAATATCTTTTTCTAGATTTTAGAAATATGGTTCTGAAAAATGTTTTTTTAGAACCTGTTATAATTCTTTTTTTAAAGGTTTATTATGTTTTAAAATGTGTACATGTGCATGACACATGTGTGCAAGTGTCTGTAGAGGCCAGAAGAAGCAAAGTATGACAGTAGCCAGCGTAGACACACTCACGAGCAGGAGTCAAGAGCAGTAACCAGAGTTGCTTCTTCTTCGGTCCTCTTTGTGCTGGGGTCACCTCCCATCTCAGGTGCCACTCAATGTGGAGAAGATCTTCTCTCCTCTGTTCATCCTTCCCTGAAATGACCTCACAGACCTGCCCAGAGGTGTGTCTCAGCTGATTCCAGATCCCGTAAGGTGATGACAGTGATCATCACAGCCTCCGCTGTTCATTCTTTACAGTGAAGAGGGGGTGGCCCCTCTCTGTAGGGTAGCACACTGGAACTTCTCTCTTAAGTATAACTTACTATCTATCCAGCCACCTTAACCAGATCTTCCCCTCCATTTTAAGTATGTAAATTATATCTCACAGTTGTTGGAAAAAAAAGATACTAAATATCTTAGTTACTATTCTATTGCTGTGAAGGAACACCATGACCAGGACTACTTATAAAAGAAAACATTTAATTTGGGCTTGGCTTACAGTTTCAGAGAGTGAGTCCATGACCGTCGTGGCAAGCAGAGTGGCAGCAGACAGGCAGGCATGGTGCTGGAGCAGTCGCCGAGAGCTTACATCTTATCCACAAGCCTGAGGCAGAGAGAGAGAGAGATACTGGGCCTAGCATGGACTTTTAAAACCTCAAAGCCCATCCCTAGTGACTGTCTCCTCCAACAAGGCCGGACCGTCTAATCCTTCCTAAAAGAGTTTCACCAACTAGGGACCAATTATTCAAATATATGAGCCTATAGGGCCATTTTCATGCAGACCACCACACCAGGGAAGGCAGAATTGAGGTATAAATCCTGATAACTGGTGAGATGGAATTTAAGGCTACATGATTTCAAAACTAGGTAAACATTGGAAAAGGATCTACAATTAAAATACTAGATAACCCAGCCCAGTGAATTTTTGTATTAAAAGCATGGCCCAGGCTGGGCAGTGGTGGCACACACCTTTGATTCTGGCACTAGGGAGGCAGAGGCAGGTAGATCTCTGAGTTCAAGGCTAGCCTGGTGTACAGAGTGAGTTCTAGGATAGTCAGAGCTACACAGAGATTCCCTGTCTTGAAAAAACAAAAACAATAACCATGACCCAATATATTTATCTCAAGAATGTCAGCATAACTTACCAGTAGAAAGTCAATGGCAATGATGGACATGAAAGAGAGAAATCAAAGTGCTCTTAATTAATACAGAAAAATCCTCATGACCCTTAACATGTTTTCCAATTTCACATTTATTTATAAAAAAAAAAATGTAAACATCACGTAAGGAACAGAATACTGAATGGGTAAAGTACAAAACCAGAGCGTATGCTCTGTTTCTGTCCTCAAACAGAAATCCAGTCTTTTGCAATACTGTGGATGGACCTGAAGGGCAGCATGTTGAGTGAGATAAGTATTAGAAATGCATCACATGGACTTGTGAGGACTCTAAACACATTTGTCTCTGAAGCCTGCCTTCCTTTTCCCCAGACAGGGTCTCAGTATATAACCCTGACTAGCTCAGAATTCACTGTGTCTGTCAGTGGTTCTCAACCTGTGGGTCACAACCCCTCTGGGGGTTGTCAAAAGAACCTTTCACAAAGACACCTAAGACCGTTGGAAAGCACAGATATTTACATTATGATTCTTAACTAGCAAAATTACAGTTACGAAGTAGCAATGAAATCATTTTATGGTTGGGGGTCACCACACTGTGAGGAGCTGTATTAAAGGGTCACCTCGTTAGGAAGGTTGAGAACCACGGCACTATGTATGTAAACGAGGCTAGTCTCAAACTTGCCTCTGCCTTCTGATTGTGTGATTACAGGTGTGTGCCGCGGCACCTAGTTTCTTTTTCATTTTCTTTTATCTTGTTTGGAGGTACTGAGTTTATTGAATTTGTAAATTAATGTGGTTCTGGGAATATGAGAGGTGGCTTTGCCAGTGAATTAGTCAATTGCATAATAAAAAGACAGAACACAGCATTGATGGTGACAGTAGTGGATTCTGTGGAAGATTTGCCAAATGGACAGCAAAAACTGCAGATTCTCTGTTTCCTTTTTAGAAGTATTTTTATTATTTTGTGTGTACGGGTGTACACATGTATGCCTGTGTACCATGTGCACAGCTGGTACCTAAGGAGGCCAGAAGAGAGGATCACATTCCCCTGGAACTGGAGTCACAGACAGTGGTGAGCCACCATGTGGGGGTGGGAATTGAACCTGGGTCCTCTGGACGAACAATCGGAGCTCTTAACCACTGAGCCATCTCTCCAGCCCTCCCGCTTGCTTTTCCAGGAGTTGCACTTTGTATTTTCTATTTGTCTGAACTAAAACTTATGTTTAAGAAATTAAGCCCAAGCCAGGTGGTGGTGGTGCACACCTTTAATCCCAGCACCTGGGCGGCAGAGGCAGGCGGATCTCTGTTGAATTTGAGGCCAGCCTGGTCTGAGTTCCTGGACAGCCAGGGCTGTTACACAGAGAAAGAATTAACTTTGGAGTTGGAAGGAGTGAGGAGAGAGGAGGGTCCTAAGTACTCACCCTGCAGTGCTGCGAGGCTCCCCAGAGTTCTTCAGATAGTCCCAGGAAGCAAGCGTCATGTTATTTGCAAGTAAGGGCACTAGATCCAGGAAAGGCCAAATTGGTTTTTATTTTAGAGACAGGGTCTCATGTAGCTCAGGCTAGCCCAGAGCTCAATATTTTAGCAAAGGAGGACCTTGAACTCTTGATCCTCTAGCCTCCACTTCCAATGTTGGCTAATTACAATGATAAGTGAATTACAGGCATTCACCACCATTCCCAGTCTTGAGGGTTGCTGGGAATTGAACCCAGGGCTTCAAACATGCTAAATAAACACTGAAGCAACTGAACCAGAGCCCAAAAAGTTTTTGTATATGTATGTGTATTTATTTATGTGCATGCATGTATGTATGTATAGGAGCTTACGGTGCATATTGGGTGTCATGAGACAGGGTCTCTCACTGACCCAAGAGCTTACCAATTCAGCTAGACTGGCTGGCCAGCAAGCTCCAGTACACCTGTCTCCACCTCCCTGGTGCTAGGGTTACAGATGTATGCGCCATACCCAGCTCTTAACCACTGAGTTATCTCTCCTCTTGATGAAGCCCAACTTATCCGGTTGGCCTTACACAGGCAGGCTATGGAAATTCTGCTACTGGGCTACCTTGCTGGCCTCCTTCTTTCTTTTTTAATACTTTTGATGTTAAATTGTGACTATTTTGATGAAGAACATCTGATGATGGCACTTTGATATATTGTAAAATGACTCTGTCATCTTCTATATCCCCAAATCACTTACATAGGATCACCAAGAATAAATACTTCTTACAACTAGTTCCTTAAAATAAAATATATCTGTTGTCTCAAAACCTGTAATATCTTGTTGCCATCTGTCCAATCACTTGTCGGCTAACCACAGCTTACTATAAGAATAAATTACATAGCTAGAAGAGATTTTGAATGTTCTCACCACAAAGAATGATAAATGTTTGAGGTGATGAATATGCTAATTTCTCTGGTTTGATCATTAAGCAATGTATACACATATGGCAGGATCACACTGTCCCACATACATATGTATAATTACATGCCAGTTTAAAAAGTTATAGAGGGGGCCAGAAAAACGGCTCAGTGGGTAACGACACACTTGTCATCCAGCATGGTGACCTGAGTTGGACCCCTGGAATCCACGTAATAGAAATAGAGAACCAACTCCCCCAAGTTGCCCACACACATATACACAAAAATAAATAAATAAAGGTAATAAAGTTGGGGAGACGAGGAGATACTTTAATAGGCAAAGTGGTTTGTAGCTAGAGTTTTCCTGCCTTGCCCACAGTCAGGACAAATCTTTGTCACCTGCCAGTCCCACAGCCGCTCAGACCCAACCAAGTAAACACAGAGACTTATATTGCTTACAAACTGTATGGCCGTGGCAGGCTTCTTGCTAACTGTTATTATATCTTAAATTAACCCATTTTTATAAATCTATACCTTGCCACATGGCTCGTGGCTTACCGGCGTCTTCACGTGCGGCTTGTCATGGTGGCAGCTGGCAGTGACTCTGACTCAACCTTCCACTTCCCAGAATTCTTTTCTTCCTTGTCCCGCCTATACTTTCTCCTGCCTGGCCACTGGCCAATCAGTATTTTATTTATTGACCAATCAGAGCAACACATTTGCCATACAGAACATCCCACAGCAGTGGTTGCTATGGGGAAATGAGGGTCTGGGTTTGGCTTCACAGCCCCTATGCAAAAGCTGCCTGTGGCCGCATGCATCTGCTATCCCGGCACTGGCTAACTGGAGAGTTCTTGTTACCTGTTATCCAGAGGCAAGAGAATTCTTGGGGCTTGCTGGCCAGCCAAGCCAAATCTATGACTTCAGGGTTTGGCGAGAGACCCTGTGTATTTGTCACCGTTTCTGTGATAAAATACTATGACCACGCAACTGGTAGAGAAAGGATGTGGTGATATTTTAACTGTGCTGAAGTGTGATTTTATTGGTATGTTAATAAATAAAGTTTGCCTGGAGGTCAGAGGTCAGTGAGCCATCAACAGAAGTCAGGCAGTGGTAGCCCATGTCCTTAAACCAATCACATGGCAAGCAGAGTCTCTGTGTGGTCAAGGACACAGCCAAGCTGGTGACACACACCTTTAATCCCAGTACCAACCATAGAGACCTGGAGGTCTATATAGACAGGCAGTGATGAGGAAGTCATGTGGCTGGGCTTAGAGCCAATGAGAAGGCAGAACAGGAAGGCAATCAAAGCTCAGTTTAGACAGGAAGAAGCTCTCTCTGGGGAAGCAGTGGCGACAAGGTAGTAAGATACGGCTCTTCACTAGTGCTCTCATCTTTTCGGCTATTACCTCTGTATTTGGCTCT